>NC_139700.1:19697614-19870114 GCF_964188405.1 Protomyctophum parallelum | reverse complement strand
AAACAAACGATTGTAGGCTACATGTATGCTGTGCATCCTGACAAATGCAAATGACAATATACTGAGTAGCTACTGTGCTGGTCTTCTAGCTTCCAGTCAGTCCCTGTGCTGCACATACAATATATCCTATTCTTAACTTGCTATAGGCTAGTGAGCTCACACACAGTCAGTATTGTAGATTGCCTCAATCAACAGTGACAGAGCGCATATAATCAGAGTTTGCTGGGGTTGTGTGAAAGCTGCTATAAGGTGATGGTTATAATTTAACATCACTCTGCTGTCATAAGGCAAACTGAAAAGCTACATATAGGCAGTTGAGACAGATATAATAGATATAATATCCAGGAGAGGAATATATTTTTTCCTAGCTTTTTACCATATTCCAAATCCACCGTTTTGTCAAATCACTACAGATAGGCCCAGGCCGTAGCGTAACGGTCTGGGCACCGGACTGGTGATCCAGTCGCGGTGTGCCGCGGGTTCGACTCCCGGACCCGACACGGCCTCTACCGCATGTCATCCCCCCATCTCTCTCCCGTTTCCTGTCAGCCTACTTTCTATCCCTTAAAAAATCAATAAAGGCGTAAGCCGCAAAAAGAATATCTTAAAAAAAAACAAAAAAAACACTACAGATAGAAGGGGATAAAAGAGGAAATAGCCTAACATTTGGTCTGTGTTTTGAGATCAGACATGTCTTTGGATTATGGGACAATTATGATATTTAAGCTGGCCTTCCCTCTCTGCACACTGTCTGAGGATGCAGGCCCACACACATTCTGTCATTGCGGGGCTCACCTCTTTGTGGCCTGTCGATCTAAAAGTAAGACCCAAGCATGATTAGCCACCATAATTAGGCCTTAAAAAAGTGTGCGCGCACACGCACACACACACACACACGCACACGCACACGCACACGCACACGCACACGCACACACACACACACACACACACACACACACACACACACACACACACACACACACACACCAGGCTTCTTTTTTCCCCTAGCACAGCTTGACGCAGATGGAATATACCAAACTGTATAAAAGCAGCCACACCCCGGCAGCAAGCCTCAATCTAGCTCCTTCCATTAATATATTAATGTTGACACATTAACAGGTGATCACAAACCTGCTTCCCCGCCTTATTATGGCAAAGTCACCACAACAGTGGCTTTTGTGAGCAGTGCAGTAACTTTGGTTGTTGAGCATGCATCATCATCTGCACTAAGGAACGAGGCTGGCCCATAGGTGAATCTTTACCAAACTCACTGCAGAGTATTCAACATGACTGGTTCAACACTGATGGATTCCATGTTTGCTTACCTTCTTCCCTTTTTGTGGGGTTTCAACAAATCATGTCTTTATAATTCTCTCAACAAATCAGTCTCACCGAAACAGTGAGACAGGATGCAGAGATGGCCAGAGCCAAAAGACTAAATAAAAGATTACCCCCCCCCCCCCCAATCTGTATGGGGTACTAAATGGGAAGACAGAATATTAGCAATGAAATAGCTCTGCTTGGAGACAACATTGGAGAAAGGAGTGTGGGGAGAGCTTGAAAAAAAATAAGACTGAATATAAAGGAGAAAAGACAGAGTTGAGGGAGGAGAGGAGAAGAGCATTCAGCAAGGAGGATATAAAAGGAACAGAGAGGGGGGCGAGGGAGTGAGACAGAGAGCTATGGAAGGAAAGAGAAAGAAGGGAGAGAGCACAAGAGAGAGAGAGAGAGAGAGAGAGAGGGGGGGGGGGGGAATGGAAGAGCAAAAGAGAGAGAGCGTGTGTAGAGAGAGAGAGAGAGAGAGAGAGAGAGAGATCAAGAGAAAGAGGGAGGAGGGAGGGGGAGTGAGTGAGTGAGAGAGTAACAGAGACAGAGGACGAGAGAGAAAGACAGAGAAGAGAAAAACAGAGAGGGGGAAGGGAGGAAGAGGGATAGCCACAAGAGACTCAAAAACCACAGAATAAAAACCCTCTGTCTGCCTGTAACTCTATATAGATATACAAATATGAATCCTAATATATATAGACACATTTCATTTATCCAACAGAAAGGATATAGTCAACAGTGAAGCACACGTACAGTACACACCGTGTACCTCAAGCTCATTCAATAAGTCACTGAACACAATGTAGAAGCATGGTGGAACCATATCTTCTGATCAGGAATGCAGCTTCATTGCAGTAAGGTGGGAGAGGAATTTGCCCAGGTAGTTCATTTCTTTTTCTTTTCTTTTTTTCTTTTTTCGTTGTTGTTGTAGCCCTACAGTGCAGTCCCCTCTGTGATTTATGGATGAAGTATCTGTGTGAAATCTAGGCATCTGTATTGTGTAAACTCGTCGGATTCATCTCCTGTTTTGTGTGGACAGGGGCCTTAACTCTTTGTTTGACTGACGGAGGGGCGGTTGGACACACGGACGGACAGACGGACGGACGGATGGACATAACAGGCAAACAGATAGCATGATGTCATCAATCTTACCGGTATACTGAAATGGCCCAAGATTTACTCAAGGTGAGGCCCAGAATGAACCACAGAAGCCTATTAACACTAGAGGTCTCTGGAGTGCCTTATGTTGGTTAGAACAGCCTTATTCAAGCTGACAAAACCACACGGTGAGGACAGAGCCCCTGTCCCTCCATGGCTGTCCCTCTCATATTATTCCTCCCACCGCCTAGTAACAAATTTCAGTCCGAATTACTTTTCTTTCGTCCAAGTTTCATTCTTTTAAATCAAACCCTTTGTCTATCTCTTCTTTTGTACCTTCCTCCTGTTTCCATGGTTACCTCTCTCTCTGCTCTGTACACTATCTATCTCTTCCTCCGTTTCCCTCTCTGTCTCTCTCACTCTGTTCTTATCTTTCTCATTTTGCTTTCATCTCTGCCTCCCTTCCTCCTGCTTTATCCCACACCCTCCTCACTCCGGCTTTTATCTCTCTTCACTTTCATCTGTCTTTCACCTTTCTCTCCCCTTCAAGCCTGCCATTCCATCATGCTGGTTTTTTGGTTCTTACTTATAGAGAGAAAGTTTTATCGGTTTCCCTGTCATTTCTGCATTTTTAATCATTTCCAATTTATCCAGCCCACTTTCAATGCTATTGAGGTATGCATTAAATTGTCTGGGGGAAAGTGGATGCGTGTGACTGTGCAGTAGAAACCATAGGTGCACTTGCTGTAGTCTTTTACTATCATAAAGAGCCGGAATGATTTCTGTCATGATACCTGAAGATTAACTGGCTGGTATGGCTTTGTCTATCAAGAGTACTGATCACAAAGCTGTATTTTTCCACAAGGTTATTTCCCCCATTACAATACATAACGGCTACGTCAACAAATGTACAAGCATTATTTTATTATGTTCTCGCAATGCAGTTTACTCCTAGGTGTGTTTATCTGACTGGAGTCCCACTGTGACTAATGCCCATTGAGTAGGTATAACGTTCCCCCACCATGGCAATGGGACTGCCTCCCGCAAGGTAACCTGTCATTTCACTGCATTGATGAAGACGTCCTCGTGAAGCACACAACACCTCCCTGCTTGCACCTCGACCAGGAGATAATAGCGTTCACATGTCGCTGGTTGGCAGTTTAACACACGACCGCGTCATGTGAACTAACACCACTTTTAGGCAGGACCTTTGCCCGCGTAGGCCTAACATCGAAAGGAACCAATATTCTGTAGGGTTGTCATCCATGCCGGTATATAAGGAGGCAGAGTGTGCCTTCCAGTCGGTGACAAACCAATTCCAAGACACACTGCATGTGGTGTGGGAGGAAGTTTTGTGCTGCAGCTTTGACTGAAACTAACCTCCCTCCCCGCTCTCTCTCCTTCCCCTTCCCCTTAAAGTACCACAACTATTCAGAAAAGAGAATAAAGAAAACCTGAATAGAGGAAGAGAGAAAAAAAGGGGTCCCTAGGCGAGGGAGAAAAGAAAAACAATGAAAGAAAACAGAATGAAAAGCAGCCAAAGAAAAGGAAAGAAGAGAAAGAAGGACAGAGAGAGGGAGGGGAGACAGAAAAAGAGACAGAGAGCGAGAGAAAAAAATAAAAACCCTGCGAGTTCTAAAGGGCAGACATGTTTCAATGGGGGAAAAAAATAATTATGAGGAGAAAATGAAGGGAGCAACAAATACGCAAATGGAAAAGTGAAGTAGAAGAAGTTTGGATATGTGGAATCTGTCTCTACAATTTCAGGTGTGTCTTTATGAATGCAAAACATACTGAAGATAATTGTGTTAGAAGAATTGATCTCAACCAGTTCAAGGTCATGCTACAGAGCTGAATGTGAAACCATTCACATCATGTCATGTTGAGGCTTTCATATTGAAAAAGAGGCTGAAAAACAGGCTGAAAGGCATGCACATCCAAAACCTACTGTCTGAAGAAGAGCCTGCCTGGTCAGATTCTTATATTCATCTATCAGACCAATATCTGACTGATCTATGAAATATCTCAAATTCTCAATTAGACTTGGTGGTGTTATAATAATAATCATTAGAGTAAAGTCATCAGTGTTGATTTACCTGTGAGAGTGCACAAATGTAAGGGTCCATTGAGTTACATTAATACACACTCTTGGAGTAACAAGTAGTGATGGGAGATTAATCGGCAAACACATCTGTATCGGTTTTAGATAAATCGGCATCGGTTCGATTAATCAATCAGACCGATTAAATAATCGGTCCGATTAATCTGTCTATCTTTACAGATAAACAAGCCCAAAGTAACAGCTTGAACAGATCTACAAGCTCACAATATTAAATATAAAGGTATTAAAGTTTAAATCTGACTTGCCGAAGCCTGCAGTGCAGGTTACATGCATTTTTCAGAATGGACAAAATTATTATACATTTTCAATACAGAATGAGATCATATCGACATCGGTAATATCGGATATCGGCCATAACAGCAATTAATTATATCGGATATCGATATCGGCCAAAATGTCTCATCGGTACATCCCTAGTAACAAGTAATATGTTCCCTTCCCTCTAGTTATTCTGAATAAAAAAACACTTATGCAACAAAAGCCATTTAGGCAGCAAAATTAGCATAAATCTCAACTGCAGACGCCATTACATTTTACAAAAGTATAATTTCTTCTTTAAATCTTTCTGTGTACATACATGTTACTCGTTTTGTTTGATTGATTGATTGATTGATTTATTGATTGATTGATTGATCGATTACTTTATTATAACTGGAGAAAAAAATCACAGAGGTACAGATTTATACAAAAGGATGCTAAAAGGATAACCTGAAAAAGGTTAAAAGCTTCACATGATTAGACTTTTTGGATGATTAGATGATTAGATATGATTAGACGATTTTGAAGGAGGGTAAGTGTTAGCAGGACATTCCACATTTTGGTGGCATAGCAGTAGAACAAATTTAACCCCTTGTTTGAGCCAAATCTGGGACAAACGAGATTGGTGGAGCTCCCTCTGGTGTGGCACTTGTGTGCGTCTTTAACGTTAATGAAGTAGTTTGACAGCCCGGTACATGGGTATCTCTGTGATGTTGTGTATCTTGAAGACCAGGCCCATTGCAAGTTGCTTTTGTACTGTGTAAATGTAAAAGGTGCTCAATCAAATCAAATCAAATCAAATCAAATCAAATCAAATCAAATCAAGTTTCTTTCTTTTTTTGATTGGTGATTCATTCTTCAAATGACGTGCCCTATGTCATTGGAAGAACTGCCATCAATGTTCACAATGTTACACCACGTTGAAAATAACATAACATTATTTTGAAGGACATTTTCTTTTCATTACTTCAGGTACTTGATATTTAAATAAATAAATAAAAGTTACTGTTGTGAACTTTGCCATAAAGTGGGGAGGCAATGATCATTAAGACCGTATATCTTCCCGGTTCCCCGGAAGTTCCAGGCCCACATGAACACGCCCAGGGTGCCTGCCCGGTTCTGGTGAGCCGCCCGCGTCCGAAACGGTCCAGAAATGACAGTTACCCTGTGGGGTCCCTCTACTGTACTGTACTGTACTGTACTGTACTGTACTGTACTGTACTGTACTGTACTGTACTGTACTGTACTGTACTGTACTGTACTGTACTGTACTGTACTGTACTGTACTGTACTGTACTGTACTGTCACACCCGAAATCATCATATGTATACAGTTAATATGTGTGTGTATGTTAGGCTGCGCAACAGTGACACTTGGTGGTGAAAACCAACCAAACGCTGTACTGTACTGTCACACCCGAAATCATCATATATACAGTTAATATGTGTGTGTATGTTAGGCTGCACAACAGTGACACTTGGTGGTGAAAACCAACCAAACGCTATTTTCGTGCTTGGACACAGCCAGCCAGCCAGCCAGCCAGGGACACAGCCAGCCAGGGACACAGCCAGCCAGGGACCCACATAGCTTTCTATAGGAGTGGTTGCACCACTCAAAAATAGATAAACGAAAGTAGGGTTGGGCAACCATCTCGTCTTTTTGATCGGCCAGATGATCAGAATGGGCTATTGAGTCGATCAAAAACATCCATTCACACCATACAAAACAATCACACTATAGGGTTTGGTGGTTCACTGGTTTCAATGTGAAACCCAATGAATCATAGGGGAGTGGCTCAACATGAATAGCCCTGGGTGCATATCAATAGGATGTCTATGTAACCTGTTACGTACTATATTAGGCTACTAATACTTTTAAACCACCACTATTTATCTTTCGAGGTAAAAATATGTAACTTTCTATTTATTGTCTCCACCAGGCCGAAGGCATGTGGGGAGAGTATGTTTTGCACTCCGTCCGTCCGCGTGTCCGTCCGTCCGTCCGTGTGTCCGTCCGTGTGTCCGTGAACAGCTAATCTCGGCCACCGTTAACCCGGTCGATGCCATATTTTGCACACACACTCCCTGGATGCCAACCATGAACCTCTGCCCCAAACTTTCCAGAACGGCCTGTTATAGCGCCACCAGGAGGCCGCTTTGTGCAAAACAAGTTTTTGCACAGTACACCTACAGATTTTGTCCAAACATCACGCAAATTGGTACACAGTCTCTCTAGAGCCATTCAACGAAACGGGTCTTTCAGATTTCTCAGACTCCATCCTGATTGGTTAAGATTGGCTTCCAAAGTTCACAGGAGTGCTCAGTTTCAAACAAAATGCTGCAAATCATGAACACATCGCGTGATTTCCCTGAAATTGTGCACCCACATTCCCACTAGGCCGAGGACGAAATGCCACATGAACAATTTCAACTCAGCCTCAAGGTGGCGCTATAACTGGCCGAAAAGTGTTTTACCTCTAACTGCACGGATCTGTGGATAACCTGGTGGAGACCTGTGCCCGGAAGGGCACTTTTTCTAGTCTATTTATCTTTCTAGGTAGGCCTACAGTCATTCCAAACTAAGTCAAGCTGAAGATTAACTTTTCAACTGTGTTAATCAGTAACAGTTCTGAAAATGACAGACTTTGTGGTTTTTGTTTCATTAAATTATTTAAAATTTAAATTATTGATGTCCAGTGATACCTGCTTGGATAATTTATTGCATTTTATTAGCAGTGCCATATATGTATTCAGTGGTGTCATGTCAAATAAACAGAGAATCTGTCCTCTAGCCACATGTTTTTTAATGTGCTATCATCAGTATTTTAAAATCATTAATTACAAATTATTATTTCTTTCCATTATTGTTTGATGACAGAATTTACCGTACCTTTATTATTCATATTCAATTATTGTCTCATTGTTATTCAACTTATTCTAATTAGCAGTCTATAAGCCTCTCAGATGATGGCTGATCACCCCAGCTTAGAAAACAGCTAAGTGATGTTGTGCCCCAAAAGATTTCCCACCCCTGAACTAATGATGACAACATTGGAGATAATTGGAAATAAAGGAATGTGGGTTACATTTATATTTGTTATACGTATCTGAATATGTGATTCTATTCACTCGCCGTGTGACTGTGCTGGTAACAGTATTCAATCCTCAGTGACTGTGGCCTCCAGGAGGTTAACACTGTCCACAGGCACAGATGATGTCATGATCAAGAATCCGATACTAGATATCAGCAATGCAATCTGTAATTGAAAACACTGACCTTCCAGCTCTCTACCGTGGCAAAGTTGCACGTGACAAACAATAATAATTGTGTTGGCCAATATGAAAGATGCTGTAATGAGGGGCATCTTTGTCTTGTCGTATGGAGACTATAACCTACCCAACCGTCGGATGATGCGCGAGCATTATTATGGCAGCGTTGTAATTAGGAAGACCATAAAGTACCTCAACCTTTCCTATTAACATTAATTAATTGATTAATTAAGTGTGTGTGTGTGTGTGTGTGTGTGTCAGAAACACTTGAATAAAACAAATCCACAAATAACGTTGTTACCTTAGCTACATTTACCTGTCAATGTGGCCACTGTGAAAATGGTTCTTTGCTGATGGAGTGCGACAGTATTCTACACTAAGTGTTCCACTGGAAAGGGGCTTTAGATAGTGTCCTATCTGCCTAGCCTACATAGTTTCAATACAATTAAGTTATTTATGTCTCCTTTGAGAGAGAGAGAGAGAGAGAGAGAGAGAGAGAGAGAGAGAGAGAGAGAGAGAGAGAGAGACACACATATTTTATATTACAAAATAAAGAGTCAGTCAAAGGGATTAATTCATATTAATATGATAGATAAAAACTTAATCTACTATGCTGTGGCATTCACACAATGTTTAATGAAGTGTGGGGACACTTTGTCCAGTCAAATATGTGTACACACATATTGCCTATTGTGCCTATTTCTGTTTTAGCCTGTTAGTTGTACAGATGCCATGGTAGTTTCTGGTGATTCAACAGAGTTCAAGATTCAAGAGGGTTTATTTGTCACTTACTCGCATGTTCAAGCAGGGAAATGTTGTCGCATGTTCCATGTGGCAATTTAAATCAAATGAGCTTGGAATCTAAATGGGTAATTTACATTTCTGAGACACTCTTGTCAGATTCATTTGATTTATTATTTTGTGGGGGAAATGTTGAAATAGTATTGTAACAGTGTCAAAAGAGTCTGCTCTCCATAAAGACCAAAATCATTCCTATCATTGTTGAAAATAAAGTAAAATTGTGTAGTAACACTGGTTGATGCTATAGGGACATGCTTATCATACTGATTTATGGAATAACCTAATTATTGATCATTTACTTCAAGCACTTCACAGTTTTCATTTGCTTATTGTCTTGAGCTGAAATGCCCAAGATTTTAAAAGTCTATGTCCTAGAAATGTAGTCCTAAATGTGCAGCTGTTGCACAAACCCCCTAGCCTAGTCCTTCTATCACTATCAGTCTTCTTCTGGCTTAAATGTCAACAGGGTCATGAAACCGTCTGGGGTGTGTTTGCCTGGGCTGTAGCTCTGCCTGTGCTCCAGGTATGTAGCCTCAGCTCAGCAGCTGGTCACATGTTGCAATGCACAAACCCAAGACGGAAATAGCAAGACTCGCCATCTCCGGTTTACTTCCCGTATCAGTGTGAAGTCGGCAGACACCTTTTTAGGAGACCGGAAGAATGTTGTATTCTATTTATTCCCATGGGAGAATACAGCTCCTGAACCATTCTTTAGCTCCCTGGTCACTGAACTAAAATGATATGATTTTCAATAATTTTATGTGGAATGTTGTAGAGCTACAGTGCTAAACAGTTAATAGTTACATATGTGTAAGTAGTTTCGCGTTACCATACTGTTGCCTCTCGCAATTTCCAAATGCATTCATACAGTCTGGAGCAACGGAAGAGCTGTCATGAGTAAACTATAAAGCGGAAGTGGAGCCTCCTCGCCACTTCCGTTTTGTCTTTACAGTCGCGCACATTTATCCTAATATAAATAGAAATCATCTAAGCATATATAGCTTGCTGCTTAGCAGAAAAGGTGAACGGAAATGGCAGCTTCCTTACTCGGATTTCGGGAGCTGTAGTTCCAGACTATATAGCATTCGGAGATTGTGGAATAGTTGTCTGACTACACGAGACTAGTGTAAGTAATCTTACCAAATTATTATTTACAAATCATAACATGAATTATTGTTTGATTGACTTCTCTAATTGTCCAACAAATTGACTGCACACTCACTGTCTGCTAGGTCTACTCTGGTGCTATGTGTATAGTTTGTTTAAAGATAACAGGCTTAGACCTTTATACTAGTGGTCCCATCACTTGTCACCAATTATACTTTGATGTAATGACAGGGCGTTACATCACTTTTTTTAATGCCAAAAATGTCAAGACCATCACTAAGGCAGGTACAATTGCCCGCCATGTTCCCACTGCTGCTAAAACTACTGGTCACGAATGATGAATTCAAAGAGTTCTTACGTATAGTACGTATGCATATAAATATGTATCTTCTATTCCAAAATAACATGTGTGTGTGTGTGTGTGTGTGTGTGTGTGTGTATTTGTCACACACACACACACACACACACACACACACACACACACACACACACACACACACACACACACACACACACACACACACACACACACACACACACACACACACACACACACACACCCTCACACACACACACACACACACACACACACACACACACACACACACACTACCTTTCTCTACTGGGACATATAAGTCGGGACTCGATCACCCCGGCTGGGTCAGTGAGGGGTATGATGTTGCGAGACCCAAACCCCAATGACCTTGGGATACATCACTGAGGATAAGTTGCAGGTGCATCCATGCAATCTCTCTCTCTCTCTCTCTTTCGTTCTTAGTTATTCTGTGACAACCGGTAATAGTCTGGTGACCACCAGAGAGACGGGTGACAGCCGTAATGTAGACGGCACCCGTATGGGTTGGCGCCCCAGATGTGTCTTCCGTGAGGAGGAAGCCCAACAACCCACAGTGGGGCCTTTAGGAGGGCCATTCAAGCTGCAAGTGGAGCCTGCAGCACCACCGTTGCCCAGGTGGAGCCTGCAGAACCATTGCGGCTCAAGAATCTTCCACTCCTGAATGAAGTGTCAGGAGTGCTGGGAGTCTGGTGCAACGCACAGGTCATGTACCTGGTGAGACGTGGGTAGTGGGACTGATTGTGGGTAGTGGCTAGTGGGATCATGTAAGTCGGGACTTGATCACCCCGGCTGGATCGGCTGGGTCACCTGAGTGATGAGTATGATGTTCTGAGACCCGAAACCCCAATGACCTTGGGATACATCACTGAGGATACGTCCCAGGTGCATCCATGCAATGTTTTTTCTCTCTCTCTCTCTCTCTCTCTCTCTCTCTCTCTCTCTCTCTCTCTCTTTTCCTTTTTCAGTACTATTGTTGTGAATTATATCCATGCTGTCAGAATGGCAGCCTCTGGTGGACATTCCCCATTCCCTGCATCCACAATCACACATGTGCTTGCCATTACACAACTCAACTCATTAGCCAATCACAGTTTAGGTGTGCCACATATAACCAGCAACTCACTCCACACTCCTCACTCAGTCTCCAGCCTTCACACAGGCAATGTGCAGCACCTGCAGAGCTCCCTGAGTCTACCCACTACTCCAGCCATGGGTACTTGACTATGTAAGCCTTTGTTCTGCTTTGACTTTAATATATTATTTCTACAACACGTTGATCGGATATATTGCTCACTTTGCCATAATGTTGAGATAATATGCTGTATTCTGAGTACTTTGCCATTGCACTAGTTGCTAATGTATTCGTTTGTTTGTAGAAACCATGGTGAATGGAGAATAAACTGCCACATTGTTGATAAGCTACTTTGGTGTCACAATCTCTCTGACTGGGGATACTTGGGTGGTCAGCTCACAGCCCACAAACACAACCAGCAGAAAATGTAATAACTATCATTTTGTAATATGTATTGTAGGTCAAACATTCTTCTACTGTCAAAGATTTGTTTCATAATACACACAGCACTTGAGGAGAGTGTACTGTAGGAGATTTGGAATACAACTTATTAACGTGTGTTGCACTGTTGCTGAACATATCAGCATCAATCCCTTTCTGTAACAGACTTTGAAAATGAAAAGTGAGGTCTCCGCCTGGCAGGGTTGCCTACCTAGGGCTTGCAGGATTCAGTCATTGCTAATGGAAAATAAAAGTGATACATCTTGAATACATGTCTCCAGAGATAATGTGTACCGTGTAATGACCTTGTAATGTACACAGTCAGTTTAGAAAAAACATTAGTTTAAACTTAAACAGTACACCGACAAAATAAATCCTCACTTAATTTAACCCAGAGAATAATGGTCCCAAATGGGGCAACGTCGTATGAAAAGTAAATCAAGTCTCAGAATTAAATTACGTATAGATTCACACAAATCAGTATTCCAAGGAATCGAGGGGACAAATTTGTTGGATTGTATGACCTACGATTCAAGAGTTATACAGCAGAAAATGGAGTCCTGCACACGGTCTTCACTTCATATTAATACATTTGAATAACATATATGTTTTATAATGTCCAATGTCTTTTTTTTTTTTAAGGGCCCTATTTTGCGTTTCTTAAGTACCAGGTCTTATGACTTAAGTTAACTTACGACAAGGCGTGGCCAATGCTGTTTGGCAGCATGGGCCAAATCTCTTACACGGATGTCAGTGTGTTATACCAGTAGACAATTGTGTCACCCCTACTGTATGCCCCCCAAACTAATTGTGCCCTCAGAACTTTGGCCTTGTGTGTGTGCCTTTCCAAAATGGTGCAGTGTGCGTGTGTGTCCGTGCGTCACGGTGCGTGTGTCTAACCCCGTTTTTGCCACCTACCTAAAATCACAGATGTAATCACAGAACCTGGCTTTAGGATGGGAAATCCATGTAGTGTCAGGTTTAACATCCCCATCTCGTCTGGGAATTCTTCTGATTGAGGCATCATTATTACAAGCTGTCAGAAACATTCCCAGCCTGTTGAAAAATGAAATGTGGGGTGGTCACAGCTCTTGTACATGTATACAATATGTATAAGACTATATATATATTGTGGGGGCACTGTTTCACCAGACCAAAAAAGGCACAGAGTTCAAGTTCAGAGTGCTAAATACAACGGCACTTTTATTTGTTGGTCGGTCAAAAACAACATAAATGTCCACCCGTTATAGGGAATGGGCTTTGACTCAGGGGCTCTGTGTTTCATAGAGCATGGCCACAACTTAGGTCTCTTATAATAGGATTTGGGGACCTTGTCCCTCAATCTTCATCAAAGGGGGGGGGGGGGGGGGGCTAGGGGCACTCCTGTGTCCCAGCCAGTATGCCTGTTTCCCAGAGCCCAGCGATCACTTCTATGGTCAGGGTAGGTGAGCCTGGGAGGTGAGAGATCACACAATTAGTCTTGTCATCACATTTCACTCATGACTGGAAATACTAGGAGGGAATAGTATATGGAACTGTCTTACCGGGTGCCGCACGCCAGCCTGTCTCTCGGGAGAGTCTGAGAGTGTGAGCACAGCAGGACAGAGCCTTTTGTAACCTGCCTGGGTGTGGTCGCGCAGCAGGTGGCTTGTTAAGGCAGACGAGGAGACGGGCTGGGATGTACCTTCCGTCCAGGACCCGCCCCCGTTGCCGTTGGCAACGCTTGACTCTGCCTGTCTCTCTGTCTCTCTCCCCGAGGTGGCTATACCGTGGCGCGCGGTCCCGGCCCGAGACGCCACAATATATATATATGACTAATCAGCTGAAACAAATTCAAGATAAAAGTCTACTTTTAGGACAGATTCATTTTAATTCAAACCATATCAAGCTATTAGCCAAAGCCAGCTTTTATGTTCACAGTCAAATAATGTTGGACAGTCAAATTTAATGGGAAAGTACAAAACATATCTAAGGCATTTCAATCTTATAAATATTACATTAAAATGCTTGCTTTTCAACTATTCAAAATGGTTACTGCAGTGATTTGATCTTAAAGGAGCATCCATTTCCAACCTTATCTTCATAAGGTTGGAAACTACAGCCTTTTCTTCCTGGAAAGTTAGCATGTTGAACATTAATACAAAATAATGTTTTAAATCTAACCAGGCTACCGATGATATGAAATTTCGATTTCGATTTCTGAAATGCCACAGCCCTCCTTAGATACAGTAGACCACTTTGGACCATTATAATAATAATAACACTTTTTGTGCCCAAAACGTCCACAGACGTCCTAGGAATTACCGCATGTCAGGATGTCTGTGGACGTCTTTCAAAATGTCAAAAAGTGGGTCTAAAAGTGGGCACAATGGTGAAGTGGTCCTTTGACTGTTCTCAAATATAAACTTCAATCAAATGTAAGTTTTTCAAATAAATGTAAAGATTTTGCACCTTTTCTTTGACTAGAGGTTTGGTTGTAGCTGTAACATGCCCCTCACACTGCCGATCAGACCAATATTTACTGTTTGATTTTAAGTTTGTAACTTTGGTTGAGGTCGGACCAATGCCACGCTAGCCCTCCCATTAGCCAATTTTAATATATAGGATAAAATCATCAATAAAAAAAAACATTTATAACCACGTGGTCTGGTGGTGGTAGTCTGGTGATATGCCGTTGGTCGGGCTCTATATGAGAAGCTTGCTTGAGGTTGCTTACTCATCCTCTTCCTAGCTAAGGTCTTGTCAGAAAATCCATTGTCCAAAGATGCAACAGCAGTGAGTCTGTCATTCTGACAAGCCGGTTCTAGCTGTCTGCAGGGAAGTAACAATAATTCAAGAGCAATATGCTACAACAACTAAAGGGATTGTTCTGGTTTAAAAAAAAAACTCAACTAGATATGATTGGGCAAAAAAGGGCCAACTAGACAAAGTGCCAATCGGCACAGGTCTCCACCAGGGCAGGTCAGGTTGTGGCCTCATGGTGGCGCTATAACAGGCTGTTGAGGAAGATTTGGGCCGGAGGTTTGTGTTGGAGGGATGCAGGTACAATGTTTTTCCATGTGTGCATACATAAGTTGTATACAGATCGATGCAGTTATAGCTAAAAACAGGAATTGGCCTGTTATAGCGCCACCGTGAGGCTGATTTTGATGAAAAAATGGTGGCATGTCGTCCTCGGCCTAGTGAAAATGTGCGTGTATAATTTAACGGAAATTGCACACTGTTTGTGATTTGTGGCCTTTTTTCGAAATGGACGAATCGTGTGAGCTTTGGAAGCCAATCTTAGCCAATCAGGATGGAAGATGGGAAATGGTGGCGCTCCGTGTTGATCACATGACTATGGAGATAGTGTATACCGATTTGCGTGAAATTTGGATAAAATCTGAAGGAGTAATAATAGAAAATGTGTTTTACATATGTCGGCCTCCTGGTGGCGCTATAAAGAGCAGATGTGAAAAATTCCAGGCAAAGGTTTTTCCTTGGCCTCTAGGGAGTTGGCATACAAAGTTATCCACAGATCCGTGCAGTTAGAGGTAAAAACACTTTTGGGCCAGTTATAGCGCCACCTTGAGTCTGAGTTGAAATTGTTCATGTGGCATTTCGTCCTCGGCCTAGTGGGAATGTGGGTGCACAATTTCACGGAAATCACGCAATGTGTTCATGATTTGCAGCATTTTGTTTGAAACTGAGCACTCCTGTGAACTTTGGAAGCCAATCTTAACCAATCAGGATGGAGTCTGAGAAATCTGAAAGACCGGTTTCGTTGAATGGCTCTAGAGAGACTGTGTACCAATTAGCGTGATGTTTGGACAAAATCTGTAGGTGTACTGTGCAAAAACTTGTTTTGCACAAAGCGGCCTCCTGGTGGCGCTATAACAGGCCGTTCTGGAAAGTTTGGGGCAGAGGTTCATCGTTGGCATCCAGGGAGTGTGTGTGCAAAATGTGGCATCGACCGGATTAATGGTGGCCGAGATTAGCTGCTCACGGACACACGGACGGACACACGGACGGACGGACGGACACACGGACGGACGGAGTGCAAAACATACTCTCCCCACATGCCTTCGGCCTGGTGGAGACAAAAAGCCCTTGATATTTTTGTGCTACCATAGGCGCAAGCATTAAATCAATGCTAGTTCAAATCAATAGGGCTTAAAACGGTTTCTATTACTGTATATGTATTGTACGTAAACGTTTTTTGTATTAGCTGAGATCAAGTGTTCGCTAATGTGTGTGAAAATGGCATGCTGCTGTTTTTTCGTTCTCAAAATGTTTCATTTATATTAAATTACTTATGGATTATGTCAAATTGTCACACAATAATTACAATTTGGCACAATATCTGCATGGTTGAGAATGGGTTGTTTATGAGGCATTGCACATGTTCTGGAAATTGTGTTTCAAGTGGACTTGTGTTTATCAACTGTAGCAACTCGTAATGTAATAAATGCTCATAATGTAATAATCAGCTCATAATGTAATAAAATAATTAGAGCATAACGTAATGACATATTTTTCTATAATATAATAATGTTATACATTATGAACGAACACATGGCAGCAAAAATTTAATAATGGCCCATGTTGTTGAGAAAAGTCTTACACTGTCATATGTATTACCTCTGTTGACAAAATTTGGGCCATAATAAAGTTTACATTTAATGTAGACTTTCTTATGGCACAGATTATTGAGAAGTCTTACACTGTCCTATTTATTACCTCTGTTGACAAATGTATAGAGTATATATATTAAACATTATTATCCTATACTCCTAACTAGAACAGTGCCCATTGGGGGGGGGGGGGTGATCAGGTGTGATTATTGGCTAATAAAGGGCGAGGTTGCGCATCATTGTGATGTCAGAACTGGCCAGCTTCATATATTGAGATCTGGGGGTGATCAGTTGGACGCAGAGGCTTTTGTGCTTTTTCCTGACAACCCGCAAACTGACTGTTACATTTTTGTCCGTCACTCAAATCCCCATATATGGGGACGGACAAAAATTCCCAAGTAACTCAAAATCCCCATACTTGGGAATTTTTGTCCATCACTCAAAATCCCCATACTTGGGAATTCTTGTCCGTAAAATCCCTAAACATGGGAAAGCCCCCATAAATGGTGCCCAGGTCTCAAGACACCACGTGACATCATCAGGGATGGAGATCCCTGATGTCATAGTAAATGCGACGTGCTGTCGCAATTAGTCTATACTTGCCTGCAGCCCATAGAGCCCCATTGTGAACCCGGACATTTTGAGTAAGTTTTGATGTTAGAAATGTCGAGGCTGGCAAGTAGACTATATAGACGAATCCACAGAGCGCTCCACAGAGCGCTGCCCTGTAGTTGTCATCAATATTGGCCAGCAACTCTACATCTGACCTCAAACCCTTAGATCTACATATATGGATCTTCATCTTCGATGTCTCCCTTAGTTTTGACTGATACCTGTCCATTCAAACTCTAGACGGGCCTGCCCCAAAGTTATTAGTGCAGCCACGCCCGGTAGCTGGCGAAAACTAGTTCTCAACAGGCACGGAACTTAAGGCCCGGCTCATCAAACCCTGTACACTCAAGAGAATGTCCCCTAATGTCTGACATTAGAGCGATATCGCTCGGATACAGAACATGCCTATGACTTGCGCCTCTAAAAAGTTTATTTTTATTTTACAATAGCCAGTGGATGACGTCAATATGACAAGTGAGACAAATAACCAATTTATTCTGACCCCTCCCCGAAAAGGCCTTTTTGTCCTGACCGCTTATCCATGATTTATATAAATTATGGATCATTAGTATGGACTTTGGATTTGAAAATGGCTCAAATCATGAACGCATCGTGCAATTTACATGAAATTGCACGCACATTCCTACTAGGCCAAGGAATAAATCCCACCCTTTTCACATTGGCCTGTTATAGCGCCACCAGCAGGTGGAATTTTGCTAAATGCATTTTTGAACAAAATGCCTCAAATCATGAATTTGACATCCAATTGCATCAAAGGCCTAAGAAGAAATTGCACCCTTTTCATATTGGCATATTATAGCGCCACCAGGAGGCCACAATAATCTACCTGACCTAGCAGAGACCTGTGCTCAGAGGATCACTTTTTCTAGTTTCAATTTACACAGTTCGCATTGCATTCTATAATATCCTGACCTTATTTTTAACAGTTGGATAACATTTATTCTTAAATGTGAAAATTCTAAATGGGTTCAATAATGTTTTCCTTTCATTTAATCAATCAATGATATACCGTAGGCCTACTACTATACCAAATGCCTCAGAGTTCACTTCTCACTAGACATGCACAAACCAACGACACCAAGCGACACTAGCAGTATTATAATTGGAAGAGTGCAACATTATAAAGGTGGTGCATATAAATGAGTGCAATATAATGTACTAAACTAGACTGTTGCCAGTCTTCACTTCAATCTTCGTTTTAGTTAATTTGTCTGTTTACCAGCATGTTTACCATTTTATGTTATCTGAACTATTGATTGCTGTCTGCCGTCATGTCCAATTTCAACATCTCTTTGGGGATAATAAAGTTGATTTTGATTAATTACATAAATTACTCAAAGTTTATGTTGCAGTGAGCCAGACTGTCTGACTTAAAATGGTTGAGTCCTTATGAAAATGATGTTGAGCTAACTGACTTGATTAATAGTAAGTTGAGGCGTGAGGGCATTGTGCCTCTGCATGCTTCCTCCATGCCATATTATTTGAAGGCCAAACCTGTTCCAAACAAGGAAGAGCAAATCACTACTCTCACTCCATAATCTTAAAGATTTCATGTATGAAATCCCAAACTGACGCAGCGGTAAAGTGCATGCCCACCACTGTGGCGGTTGTGGGTTCGAATCCACCGTTGTGCATCCAGCTTTGTCGATGGAAGCTGGGCGGTGCGGGTGATAGGCTAATTGTCACGGCACGTCCTACAGGCTGGGTTAGGGTTACGTGTAGGCACCTGTAAGCAGGAAGTGTTGGGCAGGAGGAGTAGAACGAAGGCTCTATGTCCTCCCTGTGGGGGCTTCTGCACTGGTAGGTGAGTCAGTACGATATTACAGCAGTAGGCCTAACATACAGTAAATGGGTGTGGGGAGAAATTGGGGAGAAAAAAGGGAAAAAAAAAAAATCCCAAATCGTAGAGAACTAAAGTTTTAGTTTTTTGTATTTACTTTCTTGTTCTGTTATTGGTCGATACTCGACAATATGTCATTCCAATGGAGAATCCTACAATTACACAGGTTTTTTATCTTCAAATTCTTTACATCACAAAGACACTATATGGACATAAATTGGGAAGTTCTATATTTAACAGAACGTTTGGGACAATGCATTTAATTGTGAATTAAGGAGGGCCTCTCTGAATATGTACTTCATAAAGTGTCCATGAGATGGCACTGGTGCTTTGTTGAAGATATTCCAGACCACCCACATGTGCATCCATCTGTGTGGGTGTGTACTTAGTCTTTACAGTCAGTCTGTGGTGTGTGTGCGTGTGTGTGTACGGCTGCACGCCTGAGAGTGCATGTGCCATGCCATGCCCACTTCCCGGCCTTGGCCTCTTATCTTAAAGGGATAGTTCACAATTTTTTAACTTAAATACTTGCCATTAATATAGTGGTTGCAACTATATTAATTGATTGCCCGAGTCCCGTGGTGGGAGTTCTGCTCTGGTTTTGGTGAAGTACTAAGTAGTTCCGGTGATTTTGTGGGGGGGCACAGGGGGGCACCTTAATATTCAACAAAACCAGAGCAAAACTCCCACCACGGGAATCAATTAATACAGTTGCAACCTGCACGTCCACTATATTAATATATTAAGTATTTTATACAGATTATTAAAAAATTGTGAACTATCCCTTTAAGTTTAATTAATAATTGGTGGTACAGTAAGTGGTAAAGTCAGATCATTGCAGGATTTCAGTTTTGGAGTGGCTGCATCCAGGGTTGGGAAGTTTACTTTTAAAATTCTCCATTGGCATTGAAAAGTAGAACGAGAGGCTGGTGACGTAGGCGCCCCTCTTATGCCTTCGGGGCACGGCGAATTATGTCACAGCTCTTAAACCCACAGGGCATACTCTTTTATATTTATGCAATGGAGTTCATGAATGAAGTCTGCAGCTCGGTTTGCCAAGAGGAAACCTCCCATAGAGCGAAATATTTCGTGAACGCTAACTTATAAATAACCTGTGTTTGAAATAGACACTCATGCTTTCTAAGGTGTGATTTGGGGCCCTAAGGATGAATACAAAATCAATATCAACATCTTAATACTGTCAAAATCCTTAGATAAGGAGGGAAATTATGACAGGCAGTTTCTGCTGTCAAAATATGACTCCTCACTGTATCAAATACCTAATTGGTGGCTTGGTGCTAAGCTTATAGAGAGGCCTATTCATAGACCAGTTTTCAGTGAACAGAAAAGGCTTTCCATTCCTTTTCCAAATAATGTGAACTTATGTGTATAAGCTTGTGAAATGTTGTATAGGCCCTATAGGCTAGCTTCGCTATACCAGAGCTAGCCTTGGATCAAGAAGATTGTCATGAACATCATTATTTACATTTGCATATCTTATCTATGGATACGAAAGTTGAGGCCAGACCAGAGCTAGCCTTATCCACCTTTTTCATATAACCCATTTGTGTGTGCATAAGTTCCTCTTTCTCTTGCTGTGTTGCCAGTTTTGCAAGAGAAACAAGTGGCCAGGTCTATGAAAACAACCACGAATGAAAATAGCTGATCTACAAGCTCACAGCGATTGTGAGGTTGTACATCTGTTATTTAAAAACACATTGAGAATAAATCAAAATATTTTTAAAATGGCCTATGTTCAGATGGATGTCTGTGGACAATTGCATATTAATCTGGGGTTCCTTGACATGAAGAAATGTGGAAACCAATGGTTCAAACAACATTAGGAAGCAAGCCCCTAAGCAACTACTGTACACTTTAGAATCAAGCCCAAAAAAACTGCAACCAGCAACTACCAATAATTTATTTAAGTGACTTTACAGAAAAAAACTAAAGGTTGCTTATACTAAGCAGAAATGGCCTGAAGGAAGCAAAGCACACACAAGGAGCCCCACTACCTTAATTGGCGGGGGGAAAGGATATAGGCCTACTTAACTATTTTATAGTTTAAATGTTGGAGTTTTTATTTTAGTGCTATGCCTGTTAAGACATAAGAAAGAAAGTTCTACAACTTCCACACAGCTACTTTCTAGCAGCAATTTGCACACTAGATTTGTTTTTTTTAAATAATGGGATAAAGCTAGAGTTGCAAAACCCTCCATTGACAGGCTGGCTTGCCCATTGATCCAAATAAAACTAAATCCGATCTGCTAGCTTAAACAACATTAAACTCACCAACATTGCAGCTGAGGGCAAACTTGAATGATCATTTTTCAATCTGCGTTTAAAAGCCACTGTAGACATCATGACTCTTAAGCAACTTACTGTGTTACAGTGTTTCTTTCTGCCAAGTGTTGGAGTTTGGAAGCGCTCATCGAAAGTCACTGAACGGTCATGCTTTGAATTTGCACCTGTTTTCACCTGTTTCACCTGTTTTGAATTTGCACATATGCAGGAAGCAGCAGGCAACAGCAGCAGCAACAGCAGCAGCAGCAGCAGCAGCATGTGTTAAATAAAACAAGTGCTTCCAAACTCCAACACAAAAACGTAACACCCGGCCACCGGGGCACAGCATTTCTTGACAGAAGTATATAGACACATGGAGTTTTATGAAACAAACGCTTTGCAAAGAGGATCATTCAAGCTTGCCCTACAGCTGCAAATTGCAATGTTGGTGAGTTGGTGATACAAGCAGATCTGAAATTTCTATTTGGATCAATCTGTCAATGGAGGAAAATGTTAAACCTCTATCTATGCTCTCTTGGAGGAGCAATTAAGGTGGTTGCACATCCGGCCGCGTTTTTCGGAAAACCGATGGAGAAACGCCGCTTAAAAATCCAAATTCGCGCTCGGTGTGTGGAGACCTCGGCCGGGTCTTTCGCAGGGTCGTTGGTCGTTTTACACTAGTTTCGGAATCGGGAATAGGCTAATTAAAGGTGTACGCTGTACGGTAGGCTAGCTGTGCAGTGTAACTTTCTGCCAGTTAATGTAGCCTGATTGTTGTAGGTTATTGTGATATTCACCTGTTCGCCATTATGTCTGGTCATTATGAATTCCGTTTATGGAATGGAAAAGCTGAAATAAAGAACTGGAAACACCTGCTGTCACTGAAGTGGAACTTTTATAGGACCATCCTATCCATATCCATAAGGTAAGTAGCCTATATAGGCCTACTGCCTATTATTCCATACATCTCTTCTAAAGTCTTAAATTTAGTTTAGTAAGTACCGGTGTTCCGGTATTTGTAAAAGTCAAAATAAAATCACAATGAACCACTTTAATTTATTTACAATGGGCATAAACAAAACAAGTAGGCTAAACAGAAAACTTCACTTAATTGACCAGAGCTAACATTGAAGATGCTGTCTTCTACTGTAGGGAATAGGGATATGTGAACTAATTTGGATTTGCTATATTGTAGGCTACTTCCTCGGTCTGCCACAGAGTCACAGACTATTCACACGGTACAGGTACAGTCGCCCCTTTTCCAACTCGCCCCGCGAAAAGTGAACGGTCGCCCCAAAGCCGTGGATAGCTCGCCCCCAAAGCGTGGATCAGAATCAGAATCACTCTTTATTGTCACATCACATTACAAGTAAGGTGGGTGAAAAACTTGTTTATGGATAACTCGCCCTAAAGTGTTGATATCTCGCCCAGCAGTGTATCCAGGATATATCGCCCCCATGTTTATTACTTTATATTAGATCATTTAGAACCTGCACTCCATGTTTATTTTACCTTATTTTTCATATTAGAACATTTAGAACCAGTTTGTTGTTGATCAACTGATGCATGGGTAATGAATGACTCATCCCCCTCCATTGTTCTGGAAATTCCATTCTGGATAGCCATGGTCCATGGATAGCCAATTACCTTATGCATTACCATGCATCACCTGATGCATGTTGTTGTTGTACCATTTCCATATATCTATTGCATTCTCTATTCGGCTACGTCTGTCTAAAAGTACAGTACTTGTTAGAGTTAAAGATTTAGCTGGGGACACTTTCTCTCTCTTTCTCCCACTGAGCAATTTCTGGCTTTTAGACGTCTAAATGACGGGGTGAAAATAGTCTAAAATGGAAGTGTTTTAGCAGTCTAGGCTTAGGTTAGACGTTGAAACAACGTTGTTTCAACGTCTATACATAGACGGTCTACATTTAGACCTTGATTGCTAAGCAAGGTCTAAATGTAGACCGTCTATATTGAAATGACGTTTAATTAGATTAGAAGTTGTTTCAACGTCTAAGCCTAGACTGCTAAAAAACTTTAATTTTTAGACTTTTAACCCTCGTTTTAGACCAATTGTTTTTGCTATTTAGACGTCTATTAGACTACAAAAATGCTCAGTGGGCTGTGTTTAAAAGTACAGGAAAAAATATAGTACAGGTAAAAATCTCTCTCTCTGTTTAAAAGTACAGGTAAAAATCTCTCTCTCTCTCTCTGCTCTCTCTCTCTGTTACCTCGAAAATACAACGGTTTTACGGGGCTACTTGTCCTGACTTTTGGGGGCAACTTCGCCGGAGATTTTAGGGTGACTTTAGGGTGACTTTGCCGGGCTTTGGGGCGACCGTACTTCGCAGTTTGGGGCGAGTTGGAATTGGGGCGAGCAGTTTTGTATCCGTGACACGCACTGAAAATAGCCTTTCACACCGACGACACCGTTGTACGGCGGAGCTTAATGATTTGCCTCTTTTGCACTGAACTACAACTAATCGTTTTGCATCTGGTCGACTCAGACAGGTCCCAGAGAGAGAGAGATGCCACCTATTAGAGATTGCCCTCTGTCTGAACTGGACTCAGATGAGCACTAGAGGGCACCCTAACCTCCATCACGAGACAACATACAACCTCATTTGAAGGTAATGCATCATCAGGATTTCTAGTTGCCTACTGCTATACTAAAAGTCTATAGTCAAACTAGATAGGCTACAGCTACACATGTTTCCCCCCCCCCCCCACTGTCACTGTTATTTAACAACAACAACAATAATCAAATGAATGTTATTATATAGTATAACTTCCAATTCCATTTAAATAATCCTTTCAGGGTAAACCATATCTACCATATATGATCTGCAGTATTTTGATCCCCCATGGTAAAAGAGAACTGTATTACATGTAGTCTGTCCTGGATTAAAGCGTGGAAAAGTCAAGTCACAGCTTCACACTTGAATCATCTAAATCGATTTGTTCACAATTCAAGGGCAGAGCATTACCCCTTTCCTCCAATTCTAGTCACAGAGCAGCTCTGTGGGTTTTATGATTGATGTGAGTGAGTAGACTTTGTAGTACATAAGATACTGTTGAGATGGACACTGAACAGATGAAGGCTGTTAGACGTAGAAAACCGCATTGATCTCCCCTACACACGATACAGCTTTCCATAAATGTGCAAATAAAACGTGATGGTAGGAGATTTTCTTTCTTTTTTGTGCTACAAAGTTCAAAGTGCAGTGCATGCACTTCAAACTACACTGAGGATAAAACGCAAATGAAATATTTATTGTCACTGTCAGGTAGAAACCTTGTATGTCCAAAAGGTTACTTTTCAGGGAATGGCTCTTGTTAAGATTGGTTCAATGTTTATAAAACCCACAGACACTCTTTACAGCTTTCATTTAAAAAGAAAATGTAAATAAATAACTGATCTACAAGCTCACAATGCATCGCAATGAGTTGTGAACTTGTAGATCATATATTTTTGTTACTTTTGTGTGATGCTGTAGTATGAAGAAGTATGGCATATTGATTTCCACAAAAAAAAACATTAAATAAAATAAAACTTTGAAATGTGGAGATACAGGGTTTCCGCCCAACAGCTACTATATCATGGTGATCATGTATTATCACCCATTTAATCCTCACCACTGGTCTGAACCTGGGCTAATATTACTCACAACAGGGCTGTCTGGGGATTGTGTTGTGCTGTGTGACATCATGGCCCACAGCTCCCAGCTGTGCAGGTGTAGGCCTGTCCTGGCCTGTGTTGTTGATTTACGCACATGTTCGCTGGAGAACGTCAGGGTTCAAATCCACCAGCCCAGTGCACTGGTGTAAATAAGTACATTTACTCAAGTACTGTACTTACAGTAAATATATTTACTGGGTACCTTTACTTTAAAGGGGCTCCACCATGAATTTGAAAATGTTCAACATTTTTGGTGTTTTTAGGCTTCCCAGTGTAGTTTTACACCCCAAAAAGTTGATTTTTTAAACAGTCAGACCTTCATTGAGAAATCTATGATTTTCTGAGTGTGCCTCACCTACAGGCAGTCAGGCACTATGGTTTTCACCAAGAACATCGCTTATCCACACTTTTCCTGGGCTGTGTGTGCTCCAGTTCCTGTTGATTTCATTGGATATCATTGGTCATCTGACCAGTTTCATTGGATCAAATCGACAGGAACTGGAGCACACACAGCCCAGGAAAAGTGTGGATAGATATAAAATGTAGGCAATACACTTACACTATACAGGGACCTTGGTTGATTTGGCCCTCTTTATAGCCGATGTAAGGTGGCTGGTGATGATAATAAAAACATTTGCTGTGTCCCTCCCGAGCTGAATGTATATACTCAACTCAACCTGGAAGTGTCCATTAGTGACTGTTTGCCACATCTTTAAAAGCCTTGTCACGGGTCCACTCGGGCTCAGTGCTGTCATTGAAAGGAATCTCGAAAAGAGGCGGATCCATTTCGGGTTCGGAACCAAGAGTGGCTGGTGGCAACTCTACTAATGCTTTGTTTTGCTATTCGTGTATGGTTTGCTATTCGTGAGGGTGAATTCCACGGAAAAATAAGTATTATTGCTATGTAGCCTTACACTCAGCCTGAATTTAGTCTGAAAGCTCGCAGATCTCCTCTTTCCTTTCTTAGTTACTTTTTTGGATCCTGCACCCGTTGAAATTTGTGGATATGCGTGCACCTCCTGACCAGAACATGGCACTTACTCTGTCAGGATTAGTGTTTGTACATCAGTGGGGCCACAAGCTCACAACTGCTTTACCCCTCTGTATATCACTACTTTGGACAGGAGCACCCACAAAGGAGTCTTCGCATAGAGTTAAAAGCTTTGTTCACTGCTACCTTCGACCGCAGACAAGTCTTTACAGATAAACTTCACCAAAGTTTGAGAACAGCTGTCCTTCAGCATCTTATGTTTGCATGTCTGTTTTTTCAGGTATAACAGCTTTTCAGGTGCAGAAGACATTATTTAGACATTCAAAATGGACTATCATATATACATCTGTATACTTATACTATATACTGTAGAATTGTATCTTATCTTATGCAAACCAGGTGGTTTAGCCCACACTTTATAATGTACAGTGGTATCCGTTTAAAATGTTATGTCTTCTGGGTTCTTGTGTAAATTGAAGTTCATATAATAGTTTTATCTAATTTGTGGATCAAGTACTGGAAACCGCCTATGGTTATCTCAATTTGTAGTTTTTGGTGCATGTTAATAGATGGGATTAAATATTTTATAGCATTTACAGTTTTCTTTCAACGCTCCTTGCTTTTATATGAAATGCAAGGTCTCTCGTTACAAGCTTTGACTTGACTTCTGTGGTGACAAGCCAAGTAATAGACACTAAGCTTTTGTCTATACCCTTCTGATTTAATCTAGCACCTGTTTGCCTATGAAAAGCTTCAAGAAGGGCTCTTTGATATAGGGGCTGTGTGTGTTGTGTGTGTGCAATGCAGCTCGTGTGCATGTCTCCGCTTAATCCACCATTGCTAGATCCCATGTTATCACTTAAAGGATAGGCATCAAGTAATCTAATGCTACAGGGGTGAGTGACCATTGGTCTTTTTGTGAATATCACTTGAGATGGTATAGAAGGGTAGCTATAGGGACACGCAACATGGTTTAAGCATGTCACTTCAAAACCACTTTTAAATAGCATTTAACTTTTCTCCAGTTTGCTAGTTTTACTATGTCCAGCTTTTAGTGTGTCCACTGACTTTGTCCTACAGACACATTACATTTCCATTGACAATGGAGAATTTTATGTCATAGTCAAATTACATTGAGGAAGGTGAGGACGCAAATTATTATTGGCCAGAATGAGATGATGTATGATGTTGTACGATGATCACAAATGGGTGTGATTTTTAAAGTTAACATGTGATTTATAGAGAGTAGACCATTTTGACTATCTAGAGCCGTTGCCGTGCTAAAAGCATGCTGTTTTAGACTTTGAGTGCTCTCTGCACTTGTCACAAAGAGACAAGAAGATCCATACGGGGGCTACGGGCTAAATATAGAACAAAACCAGCCATTGAGAACCCATTATATTTTATATATGTGTCATGGTCCTTGACTTCTTTGTATTTCTCCTTTCCACATTAAATATTCTAGGCATCAGCGTTATTGAAGCCCTCTGTCAAAAAATTGGTCTTTGCCCTTGTGGATAGATTGTGTGTGTGTGTGTGTGTGTGTGTGTGTGTGTGAAAATATGCTTTATATATAAGCAAATGTGTTGCCATTGGGTTTTAATGGATAGTGCATATAGAAAAAGATTGTTGTGCTGTAGCTCACTTTCCTATCATTGCAGCCTGCTTACAGCAGGGTGTATAATAGAAGTGTGTTTATATGGAATAGTGCATTGGAATGATATGAGACTGCCCACATAGCTTACAAAAGTGGCCACAATGTGCTTGGGTGTGAGTCGCTAGCATTCTCTTTCAACTCACATTTTCCCTTAGAACAACTTGAGCATACTTAATTTGAACCTGCAGGTGTGAGCTTTGTGGGTACATGAAACCGTTAGAATTCCAATTACTTGGAGTGTGCCATGGCGTAAGTTAACAGTTTCCGTGCTTTGAATGGATTACTCCAGGTTAATGTCACTGCCATATCGGACATACGCGACTTTTGTTTTATGTGTTTAATCCGCCGCAATGTAAAAAATAAATAGAAAATCCTTCTTCGCCGCGGAGAAAGAGAGTAGATGCATCTGTTTGGATGATGAAACCGGAAATCGTCACATGCTGTGGGCTGCTAGGGCTTCTGGGAAGTTGAGGCCAATGCAAACGAATGGGGTTCAACGCCTCATGGAGGAGGCTCCTGTGCTGCGTCTTCCGGGTGTACCAAGATGGCGGGTGGTCCGGCCGTTCATAACAAACGGGGGAAGCTTTTTTCGCTCGATTTTCGCGGATTAAAAGCCCAAATAATTCAGCGTATGCTCTAAAGGTAATACAACAATCTCGGCAGTGAAGGGGGGTTGATTAAAAGTCTGGTAAATCGTTTTCCGCAGTCAAACTGTTAAGTAGACTGAAGTAGGGCTAGGAAATGAAAATATATCATAACTGATATATTTTATATTTATAAGAGAAGCAATTTAATTTTTTTAATAATCCGTTAAATCGATCCGTGTCAATGGTATTAAATATTGCAAATAACTGATCTACAAGTTCACAACGCTACCCGCTTCCTTGTGACCTTGTAGATCTGCTATTTTCACTTTATTTAATTTAAATCGTTCTTTAATCATTATTTTGAGGTAAAAGTAATCATGATATTGATTTGAAGTTATATCGCCCTCGCTGTGCTAGTTCATGAAGATCATTTCCATGCAAATGCACGATAATTATCAGAATATATTCTATAAATTCTTTGCACATGAATTTTGCAATAAACCATTACACTGGCTATCTACATATGTTGAACACAGGCAAGCTTTCGCTCCTTAAATAGATTAATCATAACTACTCTATAGGCTAGCTCTTCACATCAACATTCTATTTGATCTTGCTCTGGAAAGTGCAATCATAACATGGACACTATATAGGTACTGTAGGGACATTTTTTCTAATGTTTCATTATATTTGTTGTGTGTTATTGACTCTAATTTGTTGATTAATTTGGGTTATTGGCCTACTCCAGGGGCAGGTATAAAATATAATACTGAATAGTGAATATACAATTTGACTCATCACATCAGAACAGATTATCCCCTCTAAATGGGAACCCACAACCAGCACTCTCCTCAGATGAACCCCTTAACACCTGCTTTGTGTCAGTTTGTGAAGTAACTTTCTTCAAAGGTAGAACTTTTCATCACTTAATCCTTCTCATAGTCCAGCTCTAGATGACGGTTCACTGTCAATTTAAGACTTGCTGGCTTGCACGGTAATTCAAAATAATGTCTGGCTATACTATACGTTTGTGGTTTTGCAACACTATTAGGGCTTGGCTATATGGACAAAATCTAAAATCACTTTGACCAAAATACCTTGACCTACAGTATGACATTTTGAAGATGATATATTTTTTATTTTTTTACCCAGTCATTTTGAACAATTTGAAATATTTAGAAAGTACAAAATAGGGCTTGTGATTAAAACCAGGAAAAGACAATACTTAAGGTGGTTGCACACTGGACGCGTTTTTCGGAAAACCGACAGAAAGACGCTGCTAAAAATCCGAAAAACGCAGCAGTGTTTTATTTTTTATTTAACCAGTAAAAACACCTCCCCAGGACCCTACACAGTGTGCAGGGACCTATATCATGACAATATTACGATATCTAGTCTCATATCATGATATATAATCGTTTGTCTGAACTAAGCTTTTCAGCTCTGCAGTGAAATGTCAGCACGGGTATGTGGTGGTCACAGTGTGATGCTTGCTTGTCAGGAGTGTCACTGGGTAGGACATCTAGTAGTCTAAATTACAGTCATACTGTAAAGCTACCGTTGCATCACAATTAAATGCCTAGTATAAGTATATTCCTCAGTGTAAGGGCAGTCCATACTGTCTCCGACCACCAAACCTTTCGTCGGAAAGATCAGACTTTCATTTTTTCTCCGAAGTAGAGTTCGGCGAGTCACAACATCTGGGAGTGCAGCTTTCAGAACAAAAATTCGGAGGAATGCGTTTCAGAAGTTGCGAGTGACGTCATGTTGTAGTTGTTCCCGGAGCTTTCCGACGAAAAGTTCGATGGTCGGAGACAGTATGGACTGCCCTTTAATGTGACGAAACTACGTAAGCCCTATTCCATACTTCATCGAAGTGGGACAATTTGAAATGCAGGTGTCGCAGCAATAAGAGTGAAACACAGGAGAGGTAAATGTAGGAGTAACACATTTTGATTGGCTGTCAGTGTGTCTATCATTCATCAAATTGTTCTGAAAATAATATATGCGAGATCAACCGTAGAATCTGAGCAGCAGGAGCGGTATTGTACTGTCGTGATGAAAAGAGAGCTGAAGAAGAAGGCAAAGCTCTCGATTTAACGAGCAACCTATGGTCATGAATTGTTGGTCATGAACGAAAAGAATGCGATCGAGTATTCCCCTAAGAACAAGCGCCCCAAAATTAGTTTTCTCAGACGGGTGGCCGATCTCCTCAAGATCTGACCTTGGAATGCCTCTGGATCCCCTAGGAGGAAGTGGCTAATATCAGCGACGTAACTACATGTCAGTGGGCACCGACGCAGGCTGGTCAGCGAGTGCCATGAACAGCGGGATCACTGTACAGTTGTAGTTGTGATTTCTGAACGTAGGCTGTCGGGACTCGGGAGAGCCCACTGCACACTCGCCACAGACACTTATGACATATGACATCCACATTATTAGCCTACAGCCCTACACTCCACCAGAGCTGTTGGGAGATGGGGCACGTGTGTGCCTATGATGATGTGTGCTAGCAGCAACCACAACCAGGCGCCGCCAAACTATGTTCAACACTATTGCATCTCTATGTATTTATACATTTTTTTTTACAGACTGCACGGGTGGGCGGACGTGTGCCCCAAATGCCTCTGGGCTCCCACGCAGTTGCGTTGTCTCCGTAGCGCTAGTAACTAGGGTTGTCCCGATCGGAAATCAGGGCCGATCATGTCATTTTCTAATTATCGGAATCGGATCGGGAGCCAAAAAATGTGACTAGTGTCAATATTATATCCATATCATGATATTAGACTGGAAATTGTCTGTGATTTGGGATAGTGTACTATTGTCATATGGCATAAACGTAAAATATAAATATCGGATCGGGAAAAATCGGTATCGGTAGATGCTCAAAATCAAATGATCAGAATCAGAACGGGAGCCAAAACACGTGATCGGGACATCCCTACTAGCCCCTGGCTAATGTTGCTCGGGAAAGGGTCTGAAGCTCCCTCTGCTGGAACTGTTGCCCTCGCAAGTCTGCGACCCGATTCCGGATAAGCAGTTGAAGATGGATGGTTATTATCCACCCATAACCAGAGGGAAGGTGTGGCAGCTAGTACATTATATGGCGACTGCGATGTCATGGTCGTGAAACTCGCAATACACAAGCACACAACCTGTGACGGGATACTTGACTTTTGCCAGGTTGAGTGTGCCTGAGGTTTGGTCAGACAGAGTGTGCTGTCCGTTTGATCTGAGCATAGCCCTGTAAATGGATATCTACTACTCCACCTACTAACCTAACTAGCAACCAGCCACTAAAGGGGAATCCCTCCAAGTTTCTGCACTTCTACTGGTCTCAGTCTGACTGAAACCCCCGTCACAAAAACCTTCCAGGTCAATGATACTCAACAGGCCTGCACTGTGCCACTTGACAAGTTGTGCTGCAGGCCTAATTCTCTGCTTTGATGATATACTCCATCACTTCAAAAGATATCATTTTCATTCTCTGTAATGCGTGGTGCCTTAGAAAAAATTCCTTTTTGTAATTCACAGACGGCATTGTTCATCACCGCTACCTACTATTTACCCTCCAGCAAAGACATGAATGTGTGTAATACCAAATACACATTTTGCATGCTTGAAAAACTAAATATAACTGTCATGAAATTACAATAAAAGGATGACATTATAATAGAATTGGTTTTCCATTATGAAATGGCAATTCAGCATTTCTGTGAATGCTGAAAGACTACATGAAAATGGTCTATCGCATCCTTACCCTCACTGTTATTTTCCCCTCACTGTCCTATAGAGCACCGAAGTCTGACGTCACTTTCAGTAGAGGGCGTCAGTCCCCAGGTTCATGTATTTGTTTAGTTGCATTGAAATCCCCATTGAGGCGATTTTAGATCGCCTCATATAACAACTGTGTTTGAAAAATAAACATGTCACCCCGGCCGCTTCACTCATATGGATATGAAGAATCAACTGACTGAGAGAAAACGCTAATGTTACTGCTGCTGAATTAGTTATATTTTCGCTAGAAGCAGACTGTATCATATATGAGTGACTGACTGTTGCAAACGATACAGAGACACCTCCCTGACAATAACGCTGAGACAGCTTGTTTATTTTTGGACCACAACGCTTATAGTAGACGATATTAAGATCACCCCATGTTATTCTCCATAGAGAAATTACTTCCGTGAACCAGGGGAATCGTCGGGATGAGCGAGTTACGTCAGGACTTCGGTGCTCTATAAAGCATACAAAAGCATTAAAATAATAATTATGTAAAAAAAAGGGGAAGAAAACAAAGACTGCACAAATGCTGAATCATCTCTTCACATGTTATATAAGTAGAACAACATGAAACAACCTTCTTGGATTTCTCGAGACTTTACTTTGATTGTAGTTGTAACCCAAGGTTACTCTGAGGTCAATGTCATCTGATAATAAGGTGTTGTATTTCACAGCTTACATGTCCTGATTCCCTGTGCCCGTATTTTGAAAGCAGGCCATGATGGATGTTGCTAAGTAAACAGGGGGTTCTATGCACTGTTTTGGCTTTGAAGTGGGCTCCTCTGAAGCACTTATGTAGATGTTGTGTATCGTCATTACTTACACACTCTTGATGCATTTGTTTTATGGGTTTTGAGGGCTTCGCTGCTTACTTTTGTCATGTTGGTGTTTTCTTTGTACTTATCTGTAGGTTGGTAAGGCCATGCTGGTAAACACCACCACTATGCACCGATGTGGAACCGCAGCTCCACTCGATCTGGGCACTTAAAAAGATCATAACAGAAATAGAGCATAGATACTCTATTGAACCTGTCATTGCTTTATTTTTAGGATATAAAACAACTCATTGTAACCCTGGCCTGTTTGGGTCATGCAGCTGGATGTTTACGTGGCCTTTAATGTATAGTCAAGTCAACTATTGTGTAGGTTTGTCAGCTTGAGAGCCACTTAAGTCATATAAGTGGCAACATCAAAGCTTTTACTTGACTCACCTTCTACTGTACATAATTCTTCAAGTGGAGTAGTAGTATCTGATGAGGAAATCACATCATAAATGTGCTCCTTCATGTTCAGTGGAACATGATTGATTCTGTTGTTTCTTGTGCACCTGGTGCTGTAATGTGGCATGCCACATTGTTTCTGCCATTGAATAATTACACCTCATAAAATGTGCACACAGCCACACACCTTTTAGTGGTACTCAATTCCTTCATTCCCAAGAGGACTGATGGCACAGAAAAACTATCAAACTCATTAATGTGACCGAGGCTGATTACAGATAATTATAGCGATCAGAATTGTGATATTGATGGATTAATGAAACTGAATGGTGTGTTGTGGTAACTGTGGTTAGGAGCAGAACACAGCACAAATCATTCGCCTAACTGGTGATACAAACAAAGACAAAAGTAGTCCCATTTTCTCCATGCTCACAAAGGGGCACAGCACATCATATATTGTGAGCTTGTAGATGGAGCTTGTCGGTGCGCACTGCCATGGCACGCAACTACTGTAATAGTTTATTTACAAAACCACTTGTCTAACAAATATAACAGCAGCAGCAGCATTCTCTTTTATTCCTATTTATATGATTAATGATGGATTAAATGCTTGAAATGCCACCTCCATTTTTGAACATGAGTGTTCAGATTGAATGGGTTTTGATTGCAATCAATATGTTGATTATTTGTTTGGATTAGGAGCCTGGCTTCACAATGTGCTGTGCTTCCGAAATAAAAATCACCTGTATTGCTGTCAGTCTGCCCCAGCGCAACAGACAACAGCTCTTAAGTTGGAGCGCAAAGTCTGTGTTGGAAGATAGCTTTGCGAGTGTGCGCCCAGAGCACGCCTCATATCAACACACCTCATATCAACACACCTCCATGCACAAACTGGGCACACAGTGGTATGTACTATGTAGACAATCTAGAACGCAAAGCAGTTGCACAAGGGGAAGATATAAAGCCGGTGCAAGACGCTATAAGTTCTACCACATAGTGCCGGCCACTGAAGATGAGGCCCTCTGACTGACTGAGGCGCTAACTGATTTAGAGGCCTTCCACACGAGAACGGCTCGGGCTGTTACCCGTTCAAGTTTGAAAACGGGATTACGTTTTGAGCGTCCACATTGCGGTTATGTTAATTATGCATGTAGTCCAGACGAGAGCGGTAGAGCTCCGGACACCCAGAGAAAGCTGCGTGTAGTTTAGGCTATATATTATGCACGGCCTGTAAAATGCATATATGTGGCATTGTGGCATAATCATTCAGTAGGCATGGGCATAATCAACTGTACTGATGTTTTTCTTTCTTTTCATTACAAATCATTACAATTTTAATGATTTTACATAGGCCTACTGATATTCTCATATATCCTCTTCTGCCAGAAGTAGGCTACAAATTATACGCATGAGATTAATTGTTTGCCGATCTTAAAACTCACAACGAGGGGCGGCATGATGCATTGTAAACTTACTGTATGAGTTTGACTTTGGAGATTGAATATATATTCGCCGGTGCGCAACACCTCGAATGTCAGATAATTGTTCGTTAATAGATTGATTCCAGCTTCTGCCTGCACAGCGTCAAACATTGCACATAGGCTATACAAAAGTATAAAAAAGAGGAATTAGAAACAGTGAAAACAGGCCGTTTATAGAGGTATATGGTATTATATAGACAGTAAACCCACCCAAGAAGACGAAGCACTTTGACGAGGTCCATGCGTGCTGCATGTGTGCACTGTGCAGTCAGACCTGCATGCCTGAGAGGGACGGACAGACAGCGCGGTAGCTGTGCTGCCTATCCTTATAGTATAGCCTATATACTAGTCTATTCTACACTACACCATTAATAGGCTAACAATAATGTAGATCATCCGTTCTTTTCTTGTCTTTCCACATTGGTAATCACCATAATTTATATCTGTTCTCTGAAATACACCTACAAGCTCGCTGCATGGCTGCAGATCGGCATGCATTATGTGCAAAATAAAATGGCTGCGAGTGATATTGGAGGTGGAAAGCCTGATGACGTGAGGTTAGTTTGGAGGGGGCGAGGGGACTATGGCGTCACCGTTTCAGCAAATAGGCGGCATTCTCTGTACACACGGAGACGACAAAGTCGCGTCTCCAAAGTTTGCCACTCTTGGAGGTGGTTTCAAAATTAGCCGGTTAAGTCGCCAAAAACGCTGTCTCCGTCTGTCCTCGTCTGGACACAACATTAGTTAAACCATTGCTCATTGCTCGGCCGGCAGAGTGGTTGGAGAGGGCTACACTAGTGACTCCTACAGATTGTTTGGGGCACCTGTTAAGCAGGGAGCAGAAATGGGAAGGATTGCATGTTCCTGGACCATGTTACTCTTCACTGTCAGGTGAAAAGAATGTATAATGTTTTTTACTGAAATGCCAATAGCCTGTTTCTTAACCTTGATAACAGTGAAAAGCATGATCATGGGTGAGATTGGAAGGAACATAGACTGATTTGGAATTACAATGGGGTATATGCATTCATGCTTGGATGTGTAATTATGCCATGCAGTGGCGTTATTGAACCCGCAGGGCTAAAGGGAGCGTGAAGATGGGGGAGCTCAATTTAGAAAGCATCACTGTAGGCTCAGCCAGACAGTCATCTCAGCTAATCCTAGCAGGTTGAGTCCTGCGTTGTCAAAGTAAATCCTCTCAGATGATGCATCGTTGAACGATTCCAGTAAACACTGGAGATGCTCAACACGGTGAGCTGCGAGCAACACAAGGCCCCTTGATGGTCATAAAATGGAGCGGCCAGCCTAGAGCTCATCATGCAACACTTTGACACATTGCTCTGTCTCTGTGTCAAAAAGCATTCATCTGATGAGTCACTTGCACATGTCTAAGAGGTACAGTAGGCTTTGTTGTCATCTCAACGTGTTGACCACACACAGATCTCCAGCAGGGAATCTGGTATGTCATAATGTCAAGTAGATCATGAACAACCAATCATTGAGTGGTTGAACTGTTGCATTACATTACTGTTTAGGTTTGTGCAACACAAACGGAGGAACACTGCATTACCCAAATTCAAATCATGTTCCTGTTTTGGTTATGTTATTATAGGCACAAATATTTGAAAAGAGCAGATCTACAAGCGCACCATTGATATGCGTTTCAAGCAGATTTTTGAAGATTTTTGAAAATCTGGCAGTCAACTCCTGCATTGTTTGATATTTATGTTTGACAACTGTTATTGCATAATTGGGGAACATGCATTCCCAACTTCCCAACATAATAAAAGTACCCATACCTGTTTGTGTCTGTCACCACCAAAAAAGATTTTGATACCATCTCTTGTGGTATACTAAAGTAACCTTCAAGTTACCATGCATTGTTTGGTCGTATTGCAGAATACGAACGTTCATGTCGCAAAAACGAGGGCGAGGCTTGATTTCATAGGGCGTGCCAGATAGATTTCAGCCGTCACATTTATTAACGTCGGAACGAAATTAAGGAAGGATCAGCTGTTTGCGATCACTTTATAAATGCCGTGGCGACATGGGTGTACTACGAAACCTGCACTTGAATCTGTGGCAGATTTTACACTCAATTGATAAATGAGGGCCTCCATGTTATTTCTAATTGCACCGATCGGTGTGAAACTTAAATTTTTTCCCATCAGCCAAGCCACCAGGTGGCCAACGTTTGCTAAACCATTTTGTCCAAACATCACACAGGTCTGTACACATGATGTCTATGGTCATAAAATTATGATCAAGACGGAGCTGTCAATTTTTTGTCAAATCATGCTATCAAAGGCAGGCGAGCCTTTGATAGCCTTTTTCACATTGGCCTATTATAGCGACACCAGGAGGCCGTTTTTTGCAAAACACTATTATGTTAGTCCTACACATTTTGACTAAACGGCACGCAAATCGGTACACATTATGTCTACCGGTAGTCATGATTGAATTCCAAACATTTCTGGTCCACAGTAACCTACCTGACCTGGCGGAGACCTGTGCTCCAATGAGCAATTTTTGTATGTTAACTAATGCCTCTGAAAAGTCTTTGTAGCTCTACCACACATAACCTACTCTTCATAAATACTCCACGTATCGACTATGGCATCTGAATGGTGATCTATCTTACTCCCCTATTCTTATAGAACGACTTTGTTTAAAGTTTAATGGTCTGAAATAAACAATGCACCCTTGGGCTGAACTCGAGGCCAAACAATGCTCATCTTTGTGTTTTCCGTTTGTGGTATTGTCAGTGGGACTTTATTGCAGTGTTCTACTGCACACTAATGAGCCTTCTTTTCCTCTCTGGAACCCTCTCATCACTGTTCCAGTTCTTTGAACAGACTCATTTGTTGCAGTCCAGCCTCGGTCCCTGAGTGAATGTCTCTATTTAAAAACAACACTGAGAGGACGGCCTTATGGCCTTGCATGTTTATTGCAGCTGCATTTAGTTCTAAATGCAAAAAGTGAAGCTATAGGATTTTATTAATTATTAAGGGACCAAGCTAGGTTTTTGTCTGTTTTTTTTTCTTCTTCTCTTCCTTATTCTTCTGCCAAAAATATGGAAATGGACCATTATCTGAAATCCCAGTTGAAGAGAAGTTTGTACGTGGAAAAAATGAAAAGCAAACACACCCAAAACCAGGAACACATAATTGTCATCAAAAACATTGAATGATTTTGCAGTTTCCAATTAAACAACTGTCTGGATAGCTCAGTAAGTAGAGCTCTAGCCTTTGGACCACAACGTTGTGGGTTCAAATCCGGGCACTGCCAACACAACGTATGCATCTCAGGGCTCGAAATTAACTTTTTTACTTGGTAGCGTTTGTGCTACCAATTTCAAAATGAAGGAGCACCAGAAATGAATTAGGAGCACTGATAGGTATTTTCTATGCATTTTGTATATTTTGTGGGTGAATGGTCAGCTGACTCCTTTGACCTTTTGATCTGGTTGCCCTGTGCTCCACTCATTATGTAGACATTATCACTTCATGCTGTCTCAGCGTCTAGAACCCTGCATGTAACTAACCTTGAAGGCCAGGCATTCCCTTATCAACTCGCCATAGCCGAGACTGCATGACAATTTATCCTTAAAAGCCAACCTCTGTGCTCTTCCGGTTTAGGGTCTGTTGGTTGGCCAGTGATTGAATTATGAACTACAGGTCAGTCCCAAAACTACATATCCCAATGCATTGTTAAGATGCTCCTCTATAATGCCACGTCTACTTTGTACCATTCTCCATTTTGTATTGAAGAAGTATAAATACTCCATGCCATTTTGATACGGCATCGAGAGACCGCGTTGGACCGCCCCTGCGGGGTCGGTCTAATTTGTAAATTATCATTATACTGTATGTGGATCTTGTTCTGTCTCTCTGAATCAATATAAAATATGACTAAAACCGTCACTCTGAATGGATCTCTACATTTTGATGGACTCAGGTAACATTTTGGTATGTAAAAGGTAATTCTCCTAAAGTAACATTGTTTATATTGGCTATTTACTTAAAGTATCCTGGTTAAAGCTAAAGTTAAGTATATATTGTAATTCGATTACTCCTAAAAGTATTTTGAGAGTTCCGGTGTTTCGGTGCTCTCAGCTCTCAGTTCCCAGTATCATAGCTCTGCTGTCGAAGCTATTTATAGTAACTAAATTTATACAGTCCTTGTCGTTATAGTCATATGGTGGAAATAAACCCATCAAGCACCCACCAAAATCTAAGGAGCACCAATATATAATTGATTTTTTACATTCATAAAAACAATATTATAACGTGTGGTTTAAAAATAACATAAAATGACTAAAGTATAAAAATGCATGCCAGAGTTTAAAATGTAGTGTCCAAACTTTCTGTCCCCCGTCCATCCATCTCTTCAAAGAGACTGAGGCATCAAACATCTCCAGATGAGAACCCTCTAGTCTACACTGATTCCGGCCAGTCACATCACCCGTTTTCTTTTTCTTTGTTTTGTGTTTTTCACCTTCATAGCCCATTTAGATCATATAATTAGAGAATTTATAATATAAAATTATTTCGATGTAAAACATGGTATTTATAGCTATATGCCTATACTTCTAATCAGTGGTGGAAAAATTACTCTAATGTTTTACTCACATTGATTGCTAGAGTTTTCTATTTGCTCAGTCTTGGTGGTGCTGAGCGATTAACATTGGACTTTTTAACTTTTTCGGGGCCCACAGCAAGGGGCCTCTTATAGCGAGAATCACACCGCATAAATCAAAAGAAAGCCTAACTTGTCCACTTCAATTTAAACAAAAATCATGATTTTACCATCTTCCATTCTGGAGATATTGACCTTTTTCTAACACCTGCTTTTGCCTGCACGCTGCTCGCTTGAAAAAACAGCAGAGATATGGAAGGTTGAAGTTGACAGACATTGACAGACAGATATAAAACACAAATAATATCATATACATACTACACACTGAATGAAAGCCCTGAATGTCTACTTTTAGGAGGAAAACAAATACACGTTGATCCCATGTACAGTTTGTCAGTGATTGGCTATTGAATGCAGCTTGCGCCCACCAGAGAGAACTTCAGAGAAGGCATGGACCTGAAGAACTATTATTCACAAAATAAGGCCTATAGCGACATGTACATACTATATACCGTATGAAACAGAAGACTCTCTGCTTTCATAAGAAAAAAACTAATACTGTAATAATAATAAAAATCACACCCCTGTGAAGTGAGCAGTGCAATGTTGCACTGCTCACTTCACAACATTGCACTGCTCACTTCACAGGGGTGGATTCAACTGCATTCAATAGCCTACTGACAAACTGTACATGGGATCAATGTGTATTTGTTTTCCTCCTAAAAGTAGACATTTAGGGCTTTCATTCAGTGTGTAGTATGTATATGATAATAATTTATTTATGTTTATTTTTATATCTGCCTGTCAATCTGATGATGATGATGATTATGCGCACATATCTGATCATTGTCTCAATCGCAGTAACAGGGGGGGCAACCAAAGTCTTGATCAGTGTAGGCTACCTTCCACCGATCGTTTCAGAACGATAGTATAACGGTGAGACTTGTTACTGGATCGGTGAGGTTAGTGGTTGACATGTCTGGACATGTTTGGGCAAAGAAGCACAGAATTAGAAGCGCACGTATAGGAGCGATCAGCGATGGAAAAGAGCTTCATCCACGGTATGAGAGACACTAAGCCCGGCTGTGATCGACAAAATGACAACTCTGGCTTCCGCAGTTTAGGATGAGACATGTGTATTCGTTATACATTACAAACGGGTCGATGACGTCCCAGACGCCTTCATTACGGTCTTATCACTGCAATTATAATGAATAAAAAGGTTAAAATCACACAACCGATAGAGATGGCTGCATTGGCTGGCGAAGACGCTATGGCGATCTCCAACAAAAGACATGTAAAGCGGTCCCTCGATAATGTCATTCGTTTCGTGCATCTGTCCATGACTCCGTGTGTGTTGAAAACGTTATGAAATGCCGATCGTTGCAGATTATTCTTGGTTTATATACGGGCAGAGGGCAAATCGATCCTTACACGGCTGCGTTATATCTTTTTCCGAGAATGAGAGAGGCCAAGAGGTGCAAGGCAGTTGAAGGCACAGTAGCAGTGGGGGGGGAACTCAAACTGCAATGCGATCCGTGACGGAGAGACACCCCCACAATGCTTCCTCGGGAGAAACCATGTAGAAACAGGAGGGGAGGGGGAATCGAGTGTATTCACCATAGACTGTAAAAAATATGGACAAAGCGTTCCCCGGGTCTAACATGAACGTAAAATGAAGCCTGTAATGATATGCTAATTCCTGATGTAAGTCGCCATCTTTTGGTACCAGCTGGCCATTGGCTGGCTCCGTTTTGTACCAGCTGGTCATTGGCTGCCCAGACAACGAGGCGGGACTTCCCCCCTTCTTCTCCGTTGGTTTTTATTTTGACTCGAGTGGGAGGAGAAGACTCTTGAGTGGGAGGGGAATCCCGATCATAGACTGTAACGGTAGCCACGCCCCTCAGAACATACGCGACTTTATGGTCATTTTTTTAATTAATGGGACCATAATTTTCCAAAAAGAATATTATGACATTAGAAATGAGACTTTAAACTAGTGACTGGAAGAAGAAAGTATTCATGACCATGTTTATTAAGGTAATACAGTCTAGGTGAAGTTGGGCCAAAATACATGGGTCTCTATGGAGCTATGGGGCTTTTTGGGTCCAGTCCAGCGCCACAACAGGCCATTATATGAACTACCGATTTCAAATGAGGCTTCACGAAATATCTGGCTGACTGCCCCCCTGGTATTCACACACACTAGAGCATGGGTACGTCCATTATGGATCCCCTGACATCTGCGTTGGTCTATGCCGTGCAGGCCGCCTCCATTACGTCGTAATGGATGCGGCCCTGCCCGCATAGACCAGACCTCTTTTCAGGAGGGGGGGGGGGGGGGGGGGGCTTTTAACTCCCGGATCACATACCGGATCTTTGTAGAGCCGATCGGTGTTACTTTATATGTTGTCCGGGCGCGTATAAAGATGAAGTACAGTAATCAATAAAAAAACCATAAAAACGTATAGATACGCTATGCGCATACCGTGGTCGAGATATAAAAAGCGTATGGATACGTTTCCAGCATTTGATGTGTTAAGTAAAAGTATCAATACTGCTGCTATGCTATTCTCTCTCCCTCCCTCTCTCTCATTCCCTCTCTCTTGCATGCGCACACACACGCACGCACACACACACACACACAAACACACACACACACACACACACACACACACACACACACCGCCGGTCCGCCTCCTTCTCTTTAACATTCGCTCCGGTCTTTTCTGAATCTGAACGCTTGAAATAATGTACTTTCTGACACATGGTGAAGTTGCGAGCCGAGGCGCTCTGGAATGTGAGCGATGCAGCGCTCAACGTTGTCGTTGTCCCGTACCGTTGTGTCAAAGAGTAGAACACTACACACTTCTCACGTTGGTTTGTTAGCATGAAGTGCTAGTGCAGCTAGCAGACAGGAGCACTGGCAGTACAGTGGAGTTGGATGTCAGAGAGCGGCTCAGAGCGCCCGTTTTTCTACAATCGATCGTTGTATAGCCAGGCGCTGAGGCGCACCACAGTAATTATTTGTAGTGGCACTGGTGCTCCCATATATATTTTTAGGTTGCACAGATTAAAATTCAGGCGCATTTGCGACCAAAGAACCCTGCACCCACAATTAAAGCAGACCCTGTCACAATTACATGGTCTTCCATAGCTTATTGTGCATAGTGTTCTTATTGCTTATTGCCTTCTTGCTTGGTCCCACCTTATCGCTGCTTGCACCTATATTTGTTTTTGCTTCTGTGTCAGTGTGATGAATACCTGATGGATGATTTCTTTGATTTACAAAGACTAATTCAGGTGACTCATCTAACCATGGACAAGGTGTTCCATCTTTTATGGTCTTTGACTGATTCATTTATTTATGTTTATTCAAAAGGATCCCCATTAGCTGATGCCATAGTAATGAGCTAGTCTTACTGGGGTCCAGACCAGAACACTTTACAAAACATATTGCATAAATATACATTGATATAAAAACAGGTTAATAAATTAAACACTAGTATTTTGGAATTTAACATACAAAATACCCACAACTCATGCAGTTGTCATCTGCATTCCCGTAAATATACCTCTGCAAAGTACTGTATATTATTATTTTTATTTATTTTTATTAAATATTTTATTAAATGAATATTAAGCGGCAAATCATCCCAGATTAAATTTTAAGACATTATAGTGAAGCCTTGAAATTGAAATAAACTAGTCCTTGCTTATACATTAGAATCATTTCATATACTTACAATATCTTAGTTTCATTCCTGTGGTTTTGTGTTGGTCATGAAGCTAAGCATTTTGTCAGAGAAGATACGAAAACTTGTACTCAAGCCTTTAAGGAGTTTACCACTGCAGAATACATAATACCAGTAAGACGCCTGAGGGCAAGAAGCGAGACTGCTGGGCGAGCGCTGGCGCTTTGGAATGGGGGGTCAGATCAACATATGGAATGAATTCTGTACTGGCCATATGGAGCGCGTCTTGAGTGTACAGGGTTTGATGAGGTCAGATCAACACATGGAATGTCAGAACAGGTCAGCTCCATATATGGAGATCTATCTAGTTTAAGCCGGCTGCCGGGCACGGCTGCACTAATAACTTTGAGGCAGACCTGTTTAAATGGACAGGTCAAAAGGGAGACATCAAAGAGGGAGGATGGATGGGGAAGGATCAACATATGGAATGTCAGAACAGGTTAGCTCCATATGAGATCTATGTGTTTGAGGTCAGATGTAGAGTTCCTGGCCAATATTGATGACATCAGGGATCTCTGGATCTATAAGCTTAATATTAGTGACATCAGGGATCTCCATACAGCAGGGATCTCCATCCCTGGTGATGTCATGTGATGTCACGAGGACTAGGGTGACCAACCAAACAACTGACTGACTAACTGACTGATGGGAAATGCAGGTTAAAGTCACATGGTTTTGTTGAGAACAAAATACCAACAGTCGGGTGGTTTTCAAGATTCCATTCTGTAATTACCTAAAACCCATTTTTAACTTTAATTCTATCGACACTAGTGATAACTAGAACTGCACTCTGTCGAGTGCATACTTGCTTGTTGCACACTAGTAGGCCATAAATGGCCAACTAGTGCGCAAGCAGAGCGCGCAAGTCCTTTAGACCGCTGTAAACTGTCAAATCTCAGTATCTCTGTGAAGGAACGTTTGAAATGTATAATTTTTAGATGTAACTATTTGCTACCTACCTACTTTATGCATATAAACACCTAGTATTATTAAGTATGATTCAAGTTTCTATCTATATAAGTTTGGGTGAAGAGCTAGTCATACATATACACACCACGTACTCTGGTCCCAGCAGATCAGGCACAACTTGCTATTTTATTTTTACTGATTATGTATATAGTATACGTATGACTAGCTCATATACTATATATAGTATATATATAGTATATAGGCATATACTATATACGTTTACATATATACTATATAGAGTGTGTAGTTGTAAGTTGATTAGCGGTATACTGTGGTTACTTTGCGCCAAAAACCGTGACAGCTGTCCCGCCATTTGATGTTCATGCAAGAAAACAGCAAATCTGTGCCTGGTTTGCTGGGACCAAACGACCACAAATGACCATATTTCTTACGTCATCATTAAGAGCTAGTCATACATATACACACCACGTACTCTGGTCCCAGCAGATCAGGCACAATTTGCTATTTTATTTTTACTGATTATGTATATAGTATACGTATGACTAGCTGTAAATGATGACGTAAGAAATATATATAGTATATAGGCATATACTATATACGTATACATATATACTATATAGAGTGTGTAGTTGTAAGTTGATTAGCGGTATACTGTGGTTACTTTGCGCCAAAAACTGTGACAGCTGTCCCGCCATTTGATGTTTATGTAAGAAAACAGCAAATCTGTGCCTAGTTTGCTGGGACCAAACGACCACAAATGACCATATTTCTTACGTCATCATTAAGAGCTAGTCATACATATACACACCACGTACTCTGGTCCCAGCAGATCAGGCACAATTTGCTATTTTATTTTGACTGATTATGTATATAGTATACGTATGACTAGCTCTAAATGATGACATAAGAAATATATATAGTATATATATAGTATATAGGCAGATTTGTTGTTTTTCTGCATAAACACCGAATGGCGGGACAGCTGTCACGGCGGAAGAGACCGGGCGAAAACATTACTTGCGCGCTCTGCTTGCGCAAGTAATTATGTAAGTGTTCTAAAATCACTGCTGCTCTGGCTATATGCCCTTTATAACCACCAATTTATCTGAGAAAGTGTTGTGAGCCATTTTAGGCTAACAACATTGATATATTCAGTCAAATTGCTTGTGAAGTGGCTGTACATGAGTGTCCAGTCCAGTGCCCCAAAAATGTGCTTTCTCTGTCACAGGGCCGGCAGTTTTGCTTAGTGCACATCAACCAATAACATACCCCGCAGCCGGACGTGTGACTCAGAATGACAGGATCGATAATAAGCCCTTCTCACTGTGTGAATTGCATGACCGTTCCCTAGTCAGAGCTCCAAGACAACATGCTAGAGGTCATATCTGGATGTGACACGGGACCCATCTGTTTGCCAATATGAGGAAGCTGACCGGCTTATTTAATGTCTCTGACATGTCCTTCATTGTCTGGCATTGCGGGAAGGCCATGGTAACAAGTAAAACCTCTGGGGATTAAAACGGTTGTTGGGTTCCCCACACCGCCTGTGTAGTTGCCTGGGGAATGTTAACAGTTGTCGCGTACCTCCACACACCACATTGAGGGGTCTGCCACACGACCTAGTGACAGGCCCCTGTTGTCTGATCTGTAGTCTGCTTTCTGGGCTGAGCTAAGTTTAGAGGCCTGCAGAGAGAAGTGACCTGAGAGGGATTCTGGGGGCGGTGCCACCTCTGTTTGCTGTAGTGGCCGCGTCGTCCCTTGCCTGCTCTGGTCTGTGTATTATTAGGCCTGGCACAGGACGAAAGTTCGCACGCACGGGGGCGCGTACACACACACACACACACACACACACACACACACACACACAGAGCTTACGTTCATCTCAGTCCCAGGGTACACCTCGGCTGAGAGGACTGCTGTTGCACACTGTAAGATCCAGAATTAATTCAAAAGTTGACCCTTACGAGTTAAATGAACACTCAGGATTAAGGGATGTTTGGGTAACGTTCCTGTCAATGACTGGGTTTTGTTTCCTCTGCGTTGCCTCTGGTTCCCCAGTGAACACAGTTGATCACTGCACTAGCGACTCTTACAGCCTGTTCAGCTGGGAGCAGGAAGGGGAGAGACATGGTTTGTCAACACTCCCCAGCAGACCAAACAGTGTAGGGCTTGACCATGACAGGGACTATAAAAACACTGGCAACAACCAAATTGGGGAGATTAAAAAATACCTATACGGTGTATATATTGCAGTGTACGCAGCATGAAAACAAGTCTGTTGTCAGTTTATATCTGCAGAGGAGGAAATGTTATTTGATAAGGGGAAATGTTATTTGATAAACTGGGAAATAAAGTTATGGCTGTTTTAGCCTCGCTACTCAGGCTTTTATTTTCTCAAAACAAAAAGCCTGGAGAAACCCATCGGAAGAATTGTCATAGGAAGCCCACATGATCACATCCTTATTTCGGTAGCGTATTTCGCTACCCAATAACAGTGTTTTCTACCGGGGAGGGGAGAGGAGGGGGCGGGTGCTCAGATCGGTGAACCAATAGAATCCACGCTTGTTTTCGACCGGCACCCGCCCCTCTAGACCAGAAACCAGAAAGGCTGGGCCAGGCTATGGCTGTTTAAACCCCAGGAATACAGATGGTGCCCCTGGGTGCCACACCGTGCTCCTTGGTGTGATTATTTTGATGGCAGACCCCTGACCCCTGACTGCTATGCCTATTACAGTATATGGTGGGGACCCTCTCGAAAACGAGATACTGTATCTCAAGGGGTATTCCTAAATAAAGAAATAAATAATTTCAATGGTCATGCGCATGTGTGGTCATGCGCATGTGTGGAACCGACCAACTATAAACTCATCGGTGATGACTCGAGGGAGTGTGTTGCCTGGCATCGAGTCGTTCGTTTAAGCGATTGTCCAGAAACACCGAACTGACTGATATGGCTTATGGCCATAGGCATATATGGAGAACAGTTGTCCAGAACCACCGATCCAAAAAGGGATCTCCATATACTGTATGAGCACAAAGCGATGCTGACAGACGGATACAACAGGTACAAGGAGTATGCATAACAGGGTGGGTCATGCATTCCCAATTTGCATTGTTCCCAAGTAGATCGGTGACGGTCTAGTATAATGAACAGAAATTGGGAGTTGTGTCTAAATGTCCCCTTATGCATCAAAACATCATTTGCTTATAATACCTACTCTTAATGGTGTGGTAATACTTCAGGAAATTGGAAATTCAGATGATGAAAACATCAAATTTCCATGAAAAATTGTATGAGACAGACAAGAGCTAAATGTAACGTTGAACAAAATAACCCAAAAATAAGCACTCCTTTGACGCCTGGTACGTGTCACTGGATGATAACTCTAGCTTCTACTTTAAACTTGGTTTGGTTTATTTTAGGACAGCACAGCATGGAAAAGAGCCCAGAAACGCACAACATACCCTCATCTCAACTCAGCCGTGGCTCCGAAACTAATCCTGAGTGACTACAGTATGTACTGGTGCCTGCACCACTGCACTGTTGCATGCATCAAACGGTGACATTTTTATGAAAAGACCTGGGATGGACCACTGACGAAAGTGTTCTAGTAATACGCGGTTATCCCATCTGAATTCTGACAGTTTCCTACTGCTTACATGCTGCTGCAAAGAAGGTTCTGTCAGTGCTTCAGATTTCCACAAACACATAACAGATCACTGAATTTAATTTCAAAATCTATTTAGGCTATTGATAAGTGACCTATTGGAAATGGTCTGAGTTTGCCTAGTTACTTAAATGCATTTTGAAAGTGCATGTATGCATGTAAGTGCATGCATATTTTTTATCTGTGGGTGAAAGTAGCTGAGTGGTATAGAGAGGCAGCAGAAGGCAGCTGTGTCAAAGTAGCCAAAGTAAAATAAAAGCCCAGCCTTTTATTTTCTTTCGCATTCGGCTCAAAAAGAAAAGCCTGGGGAAACCCATTGTAAAATCTGGCATAGGAAGTGGGAGTCAACTTGTATTTCGCTAACCAATAACGGTGCATGTGGTGACATCAGTGTTCTCCACTGTTTTCTACCGGGGAGGAGGGCCTTTTTTAAACTTGAAAATATTTCTCGGCGAAAATGCACATAATAAGAGTACTATGTTCAGGTTGTGTTTACATATTACATGTTTAGATGTTATTAATAATCAGGGGGGCACACAACCGATGGGCCTGTGCGCATATGTCGTCAAAATGTTTTCTGTGCGGTAGATCAAAGGCATGCAAGGCACATTTGCGCACCAACAGCTAAGACAGTTATGTAGAGAAATCTGACAGGCATTCAAATGGAACTCAAATATGATGTTAATGCCCTGTAAGTAGACTTACTGTAGAAATAAAACTAGTGTTGAGTAACTAATCATTACATGTGGCTCTTATTTTGAAGAGGAAGTTAGTGCACAGGAAGTCTGTTTCAGTTGTAAACAAGCTACTATGACACTTTCCCAAAGTTACGTGCCCCCCCCCCCCCCTCCTTATTTATTTACTTTTAAACATCCGTTTTATTATGATTCGAAGGTTATTTTTAAAATGAATTAGAAACGAATGGTTCGAAGGTTCGCTTGGGAATTCCTGCCGAAGTCCGAGTCCTAAAAACAGGGCTAGGGTACAGCCTGTGTGCGCGCGGTTTTAATGCACGTAACTGGAGAACCGTTTGCCCCACCGACTTCTAATTGTGTGTGGAACGACACATGCGTTCCACACCTCCACAGGGAGTGCAATGCCCGGTATCGAGTCGGTCGGTACCCACAGTTCTCCAGAACCACCACAAAATGCTCTGGTCAGGCTCTGCCAGTGGGCCTAATCAGCCTAAATCCCCTCACCTGTGCAATTCCCAGCCTCTGCCTCAGCCAATTGATTGCCATGTTGGGGCTGAGGTTATCAACACGTTGTCTATGGAAATAGTTTCTTGTCTGGGTTCAGCTTGAGGTGGTTAGAAGACATCCACTGTGAGATGTCAGCCAGATGCGCAGTGATGCGCTCTTCCACCTGAGTAGCAGAGGGGGGAAGGATAGAAACAGTGAGTGTCATCGGCATAGCAGTGACACTGCGTAAGAAGAAATGGCAACCTTTTCACATTATTATTTTTATTATTATAAAACTTTAACCACTTCAGCCCTATATACATGTGGCCATTTGAAAGTAGATGATCTGCAAGCTCACAATGCGTTGCAATGCGACACATTGTGAGCTTGTAGATTTTCTAATGATTAGTAGGCCTATACGTTTGAGTACTTTCTGTATGTTTACTTAAGTTAATTTTTAATTCCAGACTTCTACTTGTAACAGTGTATTTCTACCTGCAATATTTCTACTTTTACTTAAGTAAATAATTTGAGTACTTTTTCAACCACTGCATGGCAGAGTTGGTAATGAAGCCCAGTCCTCTTCTAGTCCTCTGAGGACACTCATAACTATGCAGCAGTATCCCAAAGTCCTTCAACCTGCTCACACATACAGTATGTAATATTTCACTATATAGTAATATAAACCGACCTTTAGAACCAATGACCAACTTATCTTAAATAATCGAAGTTAGGGTTTATGTTATGTATCAGCGAATCAACACAAATAATAGTGATATAATAATTTTGAAAATTGCAAGCTCATTTAACATCGCAACATGTGAGCTTGTAGATCGGCTATTTGCACTATTTTAAAACAAATCGTTCATTAATTGTAATCGATACAATTTTAAATAATCATAGTGATATACTGTAGATTGGATGTCAGACAGTTGGTATGGATACCTACAGTATGTGCCATGCGTACAAACTCTCTTTCCCCTGCACTGTATCTGTATCTATAAGCAGAAACTACTTCAAATAATCTTAAAGCTGCTGTTATACATGCAGAAATGTGTTCATCTGATCTTTAGTGTGTCTAATCCTCAAGGTCACATTGAGGGGGCTGATTATTCGTTATTTTATCAGAATCACAGCCTGTCATTAGAAGCACGGCAGACAGGCGTGTGCAGCAAATAAACGGGTTGGCAATGTGCTTACAGTTCAGTGTGCCCCTTGGCATACCTGCTCTTTAACTCCAACCCTCAAATTACCACTGCTCATCTTAGACAGAGACAAAAAAACAGAATAATGTGTAGTTTGGGGAAGGAGGTGTCATTGAGAAGAGCAAGCAAGGGCTGCTTCTGCATGCAGAGGGGGGATGTTTTTTACCTCGGGACGACCGACTGCACTCGTTTAATACTGAGGTGAAATCAGGTGAAATGTACCCTCAGAAAGTGTTTAAAATCTTTTTAAAGATTTTTTTAAGAATATATTTTAAAATGAAAAATAAAATGTATTGATAAAAGCCAATCTACAAGCTCACTACACGGTGCGCAGCAATGCGCTGTGCGCTTGTAGATCTGATATTTTCTGTAGTTTGGGTCCCGGGCAAACATCTATCTCTCTTTTGGGTCTCGACCAGAAACGTTTGAGAACCGCTGCCCTACATCTTAGACAGAGACAAAAAAACAGAATAATGTGTAGTTTGGGGAAGGAGGTGTCATTGAGAAGAGCAAGCAAGGGCTGCTTCTGCATGCAGAGGGGGGATGTTTTTTACCTCGGGACGACCGACTGCACTCGTTTAATACTGAGGTGAAATCAGGTGAAATGTACCCTCAGAAAGTGTTTAAAATCTTTTTAAAGATTTTTTTAAGAATATATTTTAAAATGAAAAATAAAATGTATTGATAAAAGCCAATCTACAAGCTCACTACACGGTGCGCAGCAATGCGCTGTGCGCTTGTAGATCTGATATTTTCTGTAGTTTGGGTCCCGGGCAAACATCTATCTCTCTTTTGGGTCTCGACCAGAAACGTTTGAGAACCGCTGCCCTACAGCAAATATATTTTTGGAAGCAGAATCAGGGTTTGTGTTTATGATGCAAAATCGCCTGTGCTACAGGCACATTTGCAGCCCTGGCCCCTGTGATGAAATGGAAGCATTGTTAGGATCTGCCTCTCCACAGACCATGTCTTTCGTCATTGTCCCTGTGTCATTCTACCCCGAAGTTCCTGGTTCTTGATTTTGTCTTCTTGAAAGGTTTGAGTTTTGGACTTATGATTTTACTGCCTTGTACTCGAGTTTTGCCCTTTTGGACTTTTGGAGATGCTACTTTTTGTTTGTTACTGCCTTGGATATAAATAAATCATTGGATTTTGAACCTTCCTGTTTTGTGGCTTGCATATTGGGTTCAGTCATCCCTTAGCATAACAAGCATCATGTTATACTTCCTAGTACGAGTCGACGGAGCATAAATTGGGCATAACGGTGCTTATTGTAATGAGTCTCACTTTTGTTTGTTCAGACTGTGGTGACAACCAGAGTGTTTCTTGGGGGGACGAGAGTTGTACCTGAATGGATAGGTGAACATAATCACCTTGTTGCCGGGGTAACGTAGAACATGACACTACAGCGAGAGTGGACGGGGGAGGTGACTGGACAGGTAGTGCAGTAACATAAGAGCCTACAGCAGTTTACCTGTAGACCTGTAGCTCAACAGCAGAGGGGGAGGTGATAATGAGCTCATGTAGCTCCACAATAGAGTCAATAGAGTTATGTTGTTTTTTCAGGTGTCACGCTGAAATTTGGCCTGGGTTGAAAATGCGTCTAAATTAAAATCCTGCTGTTATTGCTGTGCTAACCTTGCCACTGATATGTAAAAACTTTAGAAAACACAATATGGGGGCGGTAGAGAAGAGATTCGAGACTGTTTTATGCATTCGACTAAAATGTAAACGATCTTTCGACATGCAGATTTGAAATTACTTTTCCTTAGTAGAAAATGTCCTTTTGCACACCTACTGAAAAGGACAGGTGCGTCGGGTAACAAATTTGACCCAAGCAGTCCTGCACACTAAAAACTAAAATAGTTTAATGCAGATACATTTTGGTCACTCGGCCTTCATCGGGTTCATGTTATAAATAAACATGCAAAACAAACGAAAATTGTATGCTGCATGTTTGTATTGTAATACAGCAATCAAGCTGTTTGCTCATCTATCAGGCAAATTAATACTGCTGCTGTGGGGCTGTGTGCACGCCAGTGAGTGCTAGGGAATATCTGTCGTTAAGTCCTCTGGTTGGGAGCGAGGTATTAATGTTTATTATGTGATATCTTTAGCTAGCCTACTGTAACACATGGCCAAATACCTTGTCCTCTGTACTATGAAGGGATTGTGAATGCCCTCCATTGCACCAGTACTTTTTCAGAGCAGCTGACTCCATGGTCCCTCAGATCCTCTGTCATGTCCCTAGCCTTTCATAGTATACTCTTCAGATTCTGACTGTGGTGAAAGGACTTTTAAGGCATGGTGCCAAGGGTGGGTCTCTGTTATCTCCCGGCTTAAGTCACAGCGTATGCTGGGGATTACGACTACCATTCCAAGGCAACGGCGGCAGTAAGGTGCAACTGCTGCCCTTTACTGACAGCAACATCTGCACGGAAGGCCTTCCAGTATTAATACAAATACATCCTTGATAACTTCTCATATCATACATTTTTATTTACTTTAGAAACATTAAATAAACTATCCTTAGTTTAGGATACAAAATAGCAACTATTTGATTTGCCTGAGAGCCAAGGCTCAGTAATGTCCCTGTTTCAAGCTACTGAGAGGTTTAAAGAAAAAGAACATTTGAGCCTAAGGGACAGAGAATAACAATGCAATGGGTCATGGGTTACCAAGTATCTCACTAGGTCATATTTAAGTTGTCATTGATGCAAAATCACGTTTCCTTATCCTGTGATGAAGGTCAAATGTATGAATCTGTAAGTCTCTGACCCACTTAATTGATATGTTCTCTGCATATCTGTGAAATGGAAGCATTGTGGTGTTTTGACGTACTTTTGGAACGACATGTCACTGCTGTAATAGAAAGAACCCAGAAGAAGACACCAGTTTATCAGTAATATTTGTAGCTCAGTCTGTCTAATCTATGTAGCTGACAGAACAAAAAAAACATTATGCTCAAATCTCAACCCATTAACCCCCTGTTACAGAACCTGATCATATAATTTTGTGTCCATATGAAGATATTTAATGCATCGTGAATTATGTTATATGCACTTGTCTTTGTTTGTACACATCCCTCATTATTTTATTTGAGTTTCTTAAAGGAGCATTCTGTGATTTGGGTGATTTGGAGAAAAGAAACGGTCCGCCCCGGTAACAAGATATGCAAAGAAAATGCATAAGCTATATATATTTTCTATATATGCACATATATGAACCTGAATATGGCATATATATGCAGCATAGGCTATATTCTGCATATACTTGCCATATTTTGGCATAATACAGTATGTTAATATATGTTAATATATTTACTGTATAATAAAACCATTAGCCTTTTCATGTCGCGCACCCCCTAGAAGGCGCTCACGCACCACAGTTTGGGAACCACTGTGTTAGATTAATGTCCCCTATAACATTTTTATATAAAATAAATTCATATGTCCATAATTACAAGGTTAATATAAAATATTGTTGTTTAGGCTGAATGACATACAGTATCAGTACACTACAGCCCATAAATATTGATTAAATGTGATTTCTTCAGCAATAATAATTAGTTATTTTTTTACCCATTTTTTCAGTTATACAACTGCAAAATATCATAAGATATTAAAAATGTGCAGCCTAGCTGAACTTAGATCGCTTCCATACTAGAAACTAGAAATGCCCAAATTCCCCTTACAATACTGTACACACACAATGAAGATAACTGTCATATGAGGTACAGTTTCATTCACATAATGACCAGTATTAACTTGGCATTCAACATTTAGAACAAATAAAGTTTATCACATTGTGCAGAAAACCATAGTTCATAATGTTTATGCATTTGAACACTAACTGGTCAATTTCTATTCAGTGCAGCTACACAAATACTACTCATGAAAATACTTCAACTTAAACTTGTAAAGGAGACTTTTTCTTTCATGGTGGCCCAAATGTGAAGCATTTAATATGAATATAATTAATTTAATAATTCGTTTTGAATCCATAATTTTTCAATTTCCAATATAACTGTATTGTACTGTAAGTATTTTTAGCTTTGTAACAGCAAAACAATGAGAGGAAACCTTATCTTCAAATGTTTACTTTTCCGTAAATTATTAGCCTACTTGATCATACTACAGCGTCGCACAAAAGCATCAAAAGTAGCAGGTGTGCAAGCGACACATTTTGAGCTTGTAGATCTGCTACTTGTGATGCTTTTGAATTGAATCTCTGAAAACTAAAGTAACAGACATAATTATGAGGTTTCCACCCGACAAAGACTATATACAGTATTGCAACTGTAATGTCTTTGTCACCGGCACATCTATTTCATCATGACACGGCACATCTATTTCATCATGGCAGAAGATGTCATATCGCGTGTACATCAGCATTGGCTGATTGTTCTTGTCTGCACACGGGCCCTGCCAATCACCTGTGACCTTTTAATCAAGGAAATGTTCCCTGCGGTTCCACAGCTGGGATGCTATTGTCAAGTGTGATCAATCAGCACCATGCATCATGGTTGAACACTTCTTACTCCATGTGTGAAATCTGGGGCATTCATTGACATTTTACCCCAAAGCCCTAGGGAATTAGCCAAATGGATTGAATTTGATTCTGAAACTTTTTGTGAACACAGAAAACAGCTGTTATTTATAAACATATTGCAAATTAGAAAATGTGTTGTAAAAAGTGTTGTGGTGCATTTAAAAGGTTACATATATTATTAAAGGACCAAGCTGGTCCTTTATTGTTTTTGTCTGTTTTTTTCTTCTCCTTCCGACAAAATTAGCAGTTCTGGCTGAACCGTGCAGTCAGTATTCGCGAAACTCTGGAAGCCCATGACCATTGGCCAAAGGGTGGTGCTATAGCACTCAATTGAAAATGCAAACTTTGAACGAGCATAGCTCATGAACCGTTTGACTGTCGGCAATGAAACTTCGACACACATGCGTCTCCTCATGCCGAATAAGTATCGTGCTCTTACTTTTGACCTCTGACCTCTAGATCACCTGCCATTTTGAATTATATGAAAATCTGTTAAAATGCATCTCCTCCCAGGATCTTTGATCAAAATGCAGTTTTTTATGAGCCAATGAAAATTGCTGTTTTATGAAAATTCTTCTTCTGCCCCTAATACATGCAGCGTCATATGCTTATGCAACTTTACAGTATGGTAGAGGCCTAGAGGGTCATGCCAAATAGCACTGAAACGGCCATAACTGAGGCCCCGTTTGGCCAAAAGCCGTGGCACTTGTTTCCACATGTTACTTGACACATGGGGGAACACATCTGTCACTTTGACAAGTAAGCTCTGCCCTCAGATTTTCCACCATTTTGAGCAGTTTGAAAAATGCTTACTTACCTGATTTTCTGCCTGGATTTTTGAGCAATTTGCATGAAACGTCTTACACACAATCTATGGACCATTATCTGAAATCCCAGTTGATGATGATGATGATATCGTTACGTCATGTTGTAGTATTGTTTTGTAGTCGACAGGCAGGAACAATCAAACGGAACGTCCTTTTCCCTCAAACCGGAAGAATAACAATAAAAGCTCTCGTAGCCTGCAGCTTTTATTGAGAAAAATCGGTCTGCTTGGTCCTCTATTTGTTGTTGTTATTATTTTGTTGATTTGATTTGTTTGTGGGTTGAAATATTCTTATATCTGTATATTAGAGCATTGCATTTGTATTTACTATATAAAAGGCATAGAATATTGGTAAAATTATCAATTAAAAAAGTGGAACATTGTTTGTCCCTATATGGCGAAGTGCAGACATTTGAAAAAGCAGAAGTGACCTTGCCTGGCGTGCAACTGTCCAAGTTCAGTGACACTTCACATTGTGTGTGACCCTGTATGGCCAAGAGCAGACATTTGAAAATGCAGAAGTGACCTTGGCTGGCGTGCAACTGTCCAAGTTCAATAACACTCCACAAGGTCCCCCTCTGAGACATTGGAGTACTGGAAGTGAGAGTGATCCAGGGATGTCGGCCATCAGTCGATTTGTTTTTCCTTGTCCCGTCATAAAAAAACCTTTCCTCCAAATACAATAATCTACCGGTACTTGGAAGATTGTGTATGTTACTTTCTGTGATACTATCAATCCCCCTTTTAGCCAACTGCAATGAAAAGTTAATTGGGTATTACTTGGCCCATAAATAAATCTTTCTACAAAGTTTTGTGCATATCCGTTCATAACCTTTTGAGCTATGCTATTAGTGGACGGTAAACGGACAATATACATTATGCTACCTGGATAATAACACCTGAACAAGGGCATTCATAAGATTTACATCAAAAGATTATTTAAATATTGAAGTGCTAATATTTGTGTGCTAATTTACTGTAGGAGCAAATCCACCCTGAAAATGTTTTGGGAATTATATACTGTATTGAGCTGTGTTAAGTCCTTCTTATCATCCTCTCTACACTCCTCTCTACACACAATTCAACATTCATGGATGTGAGTAGTTCTTAATAATTTCTTTGCTCAGGATCTAAGGAAGCATTATACTGAATGTTTCAAATTGTCTATGTGTTATACATTTTCATTTGATTCTCATAACAGACTTGGCTTTCATATCACATTTATACTGTGTTGTATTGCTGTGGTTGTATGAAACAGCTGAAATGGCTTATTGTTCGAGTGCTGTGGCAGTGTGGCCTGTCTTAGGATCTCATGTCAATGTCATCTTCTCGTCCTACTCAATACAGTCATTGTTTTCTCTCTCTCTCTCTCTCTCTCTCTCTCTCTCTCTCTCTCTCTCTCTCTCTCTCTCTCTCTCTCTCTCCATCTGCATTGACATACTATTCTATCTATTCTATCTATTTGCAACTTTGTAATTGAACTATTCCTTTGGAAAGAGGATTTTATTGCTGTGGGAAATAGAATGAGAGACTGTACTGTACTGTAGCAATAATATTTCAATGCTGCTGTCCCCTGCGGTCATAAGGGTTCAACCAATTTGTATTAGCAAAGGTCAGGTCCATCTGGAGTGCTGTTTACATTCTGGGGTAGCTAGCTTCCCTCCTCTGCAGTTGTACACTGAAGAATAGAGTCACACACTGGAAATGTACAAGAGCTGTGTGCATTCCAGATGCCATGTTTGGAATGTTCTTTGCAAGATTTCACACAAAAGAGTTGTTGGATTAATTATGTCCCTTGTCGGTCACACTTGTTACGTTTTTCACAGGGCACACACAGCGCTCCTTTATTCTGCACGGTTCTGTATGGCCGGATTGCAACTGAGATGATGATGTTGATGTGTTTGCAAAGATCACTTCTGTCACTTATTGTAGTATAATGGATCTGTACAGTATATGAACATGGTGAACTAGTGTAGAAATTATGTCACAAGGCAATGAGATTTGGCATTATTATTTTAAGGGCGTGACTTTATTTTTATTTTTACAGTAGGTTGCCAAAATGGCTGTCAGTTTTCTGTGATCATTTGACTGTCGAGGATCAGTGCTGTACCTTGTCATCAGGGCTACAATTAAAGCTCTGTACAGTCTCAAATTGCTCCACTCATAAACGGGTGGCGGCTGTTAACAAGACTGCATTTGAAACTGTTAACCTTCAATTTGGACTTGACTGACAAGACATGCTGTGACATCTGCCCTTCAAGCAGAGGGCATAGCCCTCCAATGTATCTCTTGTACACCGATGCTATGCCATGCATGATACATACCTTTTCTTAAAAGTTCTGTCAACTTGCATTTTTGTTTTGTTTTGGACGTTGACAAAAGTCAAAGAATTTCAGAACATTTAAAGGATATATATAGTTATGCCAATACTAATACTACTAATACAATATTATTATTAGTATTGTTACCCATGTGTTGAACAAGAGGTTAGTTTCATGTAAAATAGCCCACTGTGAATATAATTTTGGATTCCTATCCTGAGCTCTATACAGGTGAGTGGAGCGATGGACTTAACCCCTAGCATCCCCACTATGTCAGACATGCAAACAGGTGTACCGGTACATGTATGTAGGGATTCGGAAGTGTATATGTTTTAACACCTACAGTAAGCCTTAACTGTTCAAATGTATTATCAGTTAGTCCCCCTTGTGTAACAGCGTGACAGTAATCGGAGGTGTGTGTGTGTGTGTGTGTGTGTGTGTGTGTGTGTGTGTGTGTGCGTGCGCACTCTGCCTATAACAGCTGGCCTGTGACTGGGAGATGGAAAAAAAGCAGCTATTTTATGCCGCTTTGACGAAATGTGCTGTGTCAGGCCCTCCCCAACATGTACTCACCCACCCTCCCTTCCAGTTAGGTTTTGTGAACATATCAGGGCAGTTCACTAAGGCGCGTCTCGAAGATGTATGCGCTCGGTGGTTCTGTGTGTGTGCATTTGTGAGGTTCTGCTTAAGCTCTGGCGGTTTTGATTTCTCCTTGCTGCGGGCTTTGTTGACATTGTTGTCAGTGCCGGTGATCTGTGGTTTTTCAGTGTGTGGGTGGTAAAGAGCTGACCACTAGGAAAACAAAACTACCACGTCTGGCCCGTTGTGGCTGGTCGCTCCGTCCCAGACAAAGTGGCAGACATAAGCCTATTTCTAGAGTGAACCTCATTATGACAGGCGGATTAAAATCGATTGATTCTCTATTCATTCTATACCCTTTCTCAAATGCTTTAAGGGATCTGAAATGACATTATTTAAAGGTTGAATATAAGCACGCTATATGAAGAAATTTAAAGGTTGAATATAAGCACGCTGTATGAATATCAGCAAGCAAAGACACACACACACACACACACACACACACACACACAGACACACACACACAGACACACACACACACACACACACACACACACACACACACACACACACACACACACAAACTATAGCTTTGCCCTTGGGAAATGAGTCATTAGATCTCGTCTACATCATCATGCGAGTATCAATGGTGACATTAAGCCGCAGTGACGGTACAATGCCAGGAGCGTTTAGTTTAATCATTATTGGGCTCAGCTGTAGCCAGTGAAATAATTTTACTATTATCAGATCATAAATATTGCACTCCTTCTTGTGTACACATTGCAGGGAGCTCATCGGTGACGGTGACAGAGAGAGTGCTGCTATACGGAGCACCTCCCCTTCGCCGGTTCATTCCTCTCTCCCACCCTCTTCCACAGGAGAAACCTATGATGTAATGTTCCTGCTGCTGATAGAGCAATCCCACTCGCCTCCTTTTGATTCTTCCCCTCCCCTTCCGATTTGCTATTGCTGCTGGTGGTAGTGGATGAGCCCGTGTGTATGTGTGAGTCTGTGTGTATGCGTGTGTGGGTGCATGTGTGTGTGTGTGTGTGTATATATGTGTGTGTGTGTGTGTGTGTGTGTGTGTGTGTGTGTGTGTGTGTGTGTGTGTGTTTGGGGGGGGGGGGGGGTGCTGCTACAGCTGCAACCCAGGGCATCTCTGGGATCCCTGCAGAGCTTCTGTTCTTCTGTCACCACTCGACTGAAGGCTGCCGCTACTGAGCACCGCAAGACCTTGTCCCCCTCTGCTGTTGAAGGTAATTCTTCTGGTTTATGACAAAGGAGATGCATCGTAAAATAGGGATTAGAGAAGGGACAGCTAAATGGCAAGACAGAGGGAGGGAGAGAGAGGCTGAGTGTCCAAGATAGCTGCTGAGAGAATTGGTCTGGTCGTGTCGGTGAAGGCTTCTGGTCGCCACGGCGCTGGGAGTCATGGCAATAGATGAATTTCACTTCCCGTGGCTCCCTTCAGTGTGTGTGTGTGTGTGTGTGTGTGTGTGTGTGCGAGTGAGTGTGTGTGTGTGTGTGTGTGTGTGTGCGAGTGAGTGTGTGCATGGTGTTGGTTTCCATGGTAAATATGGGATGGATTCCCGGGCTGGCTCAGTCAGCGTTTTCTTTTCACATAAGCAGATTTCATAGATTACAGGAAGGTTTTATTGTATTATTATTTTCAGTTATTGTGTAACAATTTTATCTCACTTTCTTGATTACTCATTGGGATGTTTTACTTTCATTTCTGACTTCTGAAGAAACTGGGCGTGTACAAGGACTATGATGTAGCCTACTTCAGGAATACTGAGTGCATTACAGAATACAGATGTTTGACTATAAATATTTTATTTTCCTACTTATTATTTTTAGTTTAGTATTAGTATATATATTTTTTTTTACAAAACATTATTTGCTCATGTCAAATAATGTCTGTTAAAGATATTTGTAGCCCTACCCTACATAACCTCAGCTACATCATCTATTGGTTTAGCTTTGGATGAAATGGTTGCTCAACCCTAACTCTTGTACTTTGCCTGATGCTGTGTTAATATTTTATGTCTGCCCCACATGCAGATGTGGTTATAACTAATTCATTCTGACAATTTCAGTATATTTAAAACAATTCAAGAATGCCATCACTGACTTGCAGTCTCACATTTTATTACCTCATAAACCTCATAACCTCATTACCTCATCGTTATGCCTATTTCCTGTTAACCCATTTAGTACGACGTGTGGGAACGGCATAACTGACGGGTACACGTCCTAGCATATTTTCATTGATCAAACGAGAGATAAATATTATTTTTTGTTTTTTTGTTGGCCTCCAAGGCCATCATACTCCTTGTTCTTATTTAAAACAATTCAAGAATGCCATCACTGACTTGCAGTCTCACATTGTATTACCTCATAAACCTCATTAAGGGCATTTTGTGAGGATGCTCCATATATGCTATGGAGTGCAACGTGTACCTCTGTTGTGACTGTGGGCAGATGAACTAACACATTCCCATTAGTCTCCAAGTGAACAGAAGGAAGGCGTGAATGTTGAAGCCCTTTGTGGTCTCGATTTATGGGGGGAGAGCAACTGTCTGCTTTGATTGGTCAGGGAATACCACGTGATGCTTTAGGGTCATTTCATGATTTCCCCATAGGGAAGAGGTCATGTTTACAGTGAAGGTAATTGGCTCTTTGAGACACAGCAGACAGTACATATTATCCTTGCAGCAAGTTTTTCTTCTGTACTTGCTTGTGAGACAAGCAAAGCTCTGGCATGTGTTTAACAAACGTAAAATGCAAAGCTAAAATTAAAAACAAGTCTCCCTGTTGGCATGTTGACCTTCGTGTTACTGCCCCATAGACAAAATGCCATTAACAGGATTACACCAAGAGTAACACATTCTCAAGCCAGGCAAGGACTAGGGGCTACAGTATTGTGGTAATATTCTACAGACACATTACTTAAGCGTCTTTATTATTAAAGTAATTATTATTATTATTACTTGGTATGCCAGTCCTGAGGTCTTTGATACAGTATTTGACACAGCATATGCTCAGAGACTTTCTAACTGGAAAGGTCTCGTCATGCATTTCATCTGAATATAGTGTAGTAGATTGAAATATATCTGGAATCATCATTCTGTAATCAAGACTACAGAATTAAAAATTTATTAAATTATTATACAAACGAAACAAGGAGAGGCCAGTTTGTTGTTATACCTTTTAAACATACAATTCCATTTTTGAATTTGCCGCCTCATTAACTGAGGTGAAAATAAGTAAATTACCACCGCATTTACTATTATGTTGCTGGAAGTAGAGACTTCCATTTCCTGCAGAACAGGCAGAGTGTACAGTAAATGTATTGGAAGAAAGGCTATACAGAACCAGATTCATGTTAAATCATTGATATGAGCTCTTGAGAATTCAGATGATGGACATTGCTGGACTGCAATATCAAATTACAAACAATTTGCTTGATTGATTTTCCTCCCCTATTGGACAGAGGAGTCATGTGATACTGGGCACCTGCTGATGGGAGGGGGAGGGAGAGGGATTGCCGCTGAAGTAGAACAGACATGAAAGTTGACAGCTTGCCATCTTCAACACGCACACAGGCAGGCCACCTGAGGAGCGTACGAGCTGTTCCTCCTCTCTGTAGCACAGCTGAATGTTAAACTGACTCACTTGACTTGGAGCGGTGCCTTTGGTTTGGCTCTGTTACAAGGATTATTTGTTTCTTTCCTCCCTGCAAATATTAGAATTGGCTAGTCCTAAATAGTGGTACAAATAAAAAACGTCTGTCATTTAAACACACTTGTAGAGGCAGAACAGATACAACGGCGACACAGGGAGACATAACTGCAAACGAAGAACGGAAGTTACAAAGTATATGGTTCTGTGAATTCCTAGAAGACTGATGACATGACATATTCACTGTTAGTCAGGTTAGAATGAAACGCCATGTAAGATTCAATGTGGCCATCTGATGTAGTGAACACACATGACTGGCAAGTGCTGGGAAGTGCACTGTTGTGGTGAGTAATGGTAATTGGAGGGTTACAGAGGGACGAGTACACATACTGTACGCTAAGCACTCTAATGAAAAGGATAAGGCTGAGTCACAAACATTATACAGTGTCTTGGGATGGGGCATTGGCATCAGTCACCTTGCCAGAGGGCATGCCGGTTCTGCCTCAAAGCACCATGGTGCCTTTTCATAAAACAAGACCTGTACTGCTATAATAATGTTGTGGCTTCCCTGTGGATCTCTTGACTGGGTGGTACCTTTTACGCCCATATAGGCTATGGAGATTGCTGATATCATCAGTTTATACTCATATAAAGGAGTATGCCCAGGAAATGTAGTGCTGATAAGTCCTGCGGTTTTAAAATTAACCACAGACAGACAGACAGACTGACACAAACAAAATATTCTCTTCGACCCAGATGGCTCGCCACTGGAGCCACGGTGTAGAAATGTAAATATACTAGAGAAGTAGCCCGTTATCAGCTGAGCTAGTATACTTGGAGCAGAGGTCATTCTGGAGACATACGGCTGACTAGGCATCACAGTGCCTGTAATTCATGGCCTACAGCCAGTACCTGTTTGGGGAAGTGATGTCATATCAGTCATCTCCATATTTGGGGGTAAAGAGAGACAGAGATACACAGATTCCTAGAATTAATTAATTGATGATTGATTGATCAATCGATATATAGAAGAATGTCATACAAAGGGGTTGAAACTGACGTAACTATATTGTCTGTAAAGGGCTATATGCATGTGAACTTAAATAGTAAGGCTGAGTCTGATAAAGCTCCATGACATCATTCCATCACCCAGACAGAACATTGACCTCTCCAGTGCTCACCTGGTTGTCTGACGTCAGTCATCTGAGAAGGGCACTCTGGATCAGGAGTGATGGCGTAGATGTACACCTCTCAACATGCACAACTTGTAGTTCTCTTTTGCCAAAAAATGAGTCACTCTGCTTCAACAGGATGACACAGCTTCACTCCTGCTGGTACTTTTCCAGACAGCTGATTCTACTGTCAGAGGATATAATCCTCTGACAGTAGAATCCGATTTCACATTGAATTGTATAGTAGCAACGATGATCGTTACCACTGGGGCGGCGGGGGGGTTAATCTTGCTTCATGTCTATAGTTGATTGCATAGTCAAATTGTTGTACAGTCCAAGTCATAATATTTGTACTAAACTGATGTACTGTATAGGAGTAAGCCAATAACCTCACATTAGTTTCCGGGGCTGGAAGTGTTTGTCACACTGAGGGAATATAGACACATCTAACACAGGGGCAAGGACACATCTTCTGTAAGTAGTACGAGGACAAGGATTGACCGTGACTCTTGGCTGTATAACACAGGGTTAAGTGGTTGATCAGAATAATCAATTTAATCCATTATAAAGTTTAATTGATATGAAATAAAAATCACACCTGTGTGAAGTGGGGGGCGCTCTTATCATCATACATCATCATACATTATCTCATTCCGGCCAATCACAATTACGTCCTCACTTTTGTCTTCAATGTTTGTTTATGTAATGTTTGTGTTCAATTTACGAAAAAACTGACATACATACAACAAAACAAAACAAGAGAAGCATCGCTTGGATGCACCTGGGATGTATCCTCAGTGATGTATCCCAAGGTCATCAGGGTTTCGGGTCTCGCGAACATCATAGCCCTCACTCGGGTGACCCAGCTGGGGTGATCAAGTCCCGACTTACGTCCCAGTAGCTACCCTCGATCGGACCCACTAGGGCCCCACCTACGTCTCACCAAGTCCACTCCTGCTCTCACGGAGTACCGCCAGGACCTGTGCGTTGCACCAGACTCCCAGCACCAGACACTTCATTCAAGAGTGGTGGTTTCTTGAGCCGCGATGGTTCTGCAGGCTCAACCTGGGCAACGGTGGTACTGCAGGCTCCGCTTGCAGCTCGAATGGCCCTCCTAAAGGCCTCATCGAAGGGCCTCATTTTTGGGCTTCTCCTCACCGAGGATGCAGGCTGGGGCGCCAACCCATACTGCTCCCGGGGTGCCGTCTACATTCCGGCTGTCACCCGTCTCACCGGTGGTCACCAGACTATACCTGTCAATCAGTCTATTCCTATGAGTCACTATAAATATAGAATAACGATGGATGCACCTCGGACGTATCTTCAGTGATGTACCCCTCACTCGGGTGACCCAGCTGGGGTGATCAAGTCCCGCCTTACGTTCCAGTAGCTACCCTCGATCAGACCCACTAGGGAAAGACAATATACGTACAATACACACAAGGGGAGATATCTGCCTTCCAGATCTGCAAGATACATGGTTTTAAAATCAAAAGGAATATGGCCATTCATTTTCAATGGCATTTAATGTTTGTGTTGGAACAAACACTCAAAACTGGCCATTCATTTTCAAAGGCATTAAATGTTTGTGTTAGGACAATGTTTGTGTTTACACACACCCTCAAAGCTGGACATAGGAGGGACTAGCTCCCCTCAAAAATATATCTATAAAATATGGGGTTTCGATTATTTTCGGTTAATTGCCCAACCCTAGTTGAAGGTATTGTGTAGCTGGACTGTGTAAATGGAACTACTGTGTAGCTGGTACTACAGTGTATCTTATTATCTTAACCATTAGCACTGAACAAAAAAACGTTCAGGGCTGGCCATGGTTGTTAACTTTCCTACAATTGACAGTCTGTTTGAGGTTGGATCATGTATTTTTAACATCTAGTGCTCGCTGCCCGTAGCACTGTAAACCTACCAGGTACTCGGTGCCGTCTGGAGCATGCAACAGTGTTTCCTCATGTTCCTAGTTAATCTGTCAAACTTATTGCGAGAGAAATAAGCAATCAGGTCTACGAAAACAGGACCAAAATAAGCGACTATTACACATCACACACACACACACACACACACACACACACACACACACACACACACACACACACACACACACACACACACACACACACACATCTAAAATAGCAGATCCTGACTTTTAATTTAACTTGGATAAAATTAGTAACTACTACTGTGACATGAGCTGTTGCAGGAAGGGAGTACATGTGTCTGGTTTGTTTACCTTAGCACAATTTGCAGTTCAAGATGTAAGATTGTTCAATAAATAAGATTATTATAAAGAAATAAGATAATATGAAATAGTTTGACCGACACATTAGAAGGTACAATGTTAATGTGGGAATTATTGCATACTGATAACATAGCAAAATAGCCCTTTGAGCATGGAAGTGATAACATTAAGCAGCAAGTGGAGCTCAATTATCGTCTTATTGACACCGTCAACCTCAGCTATCCTAAGTAGCAAAGCCTTGTTATCTTGTGTGTCCATTCAGCTAACATGTTCAACATGAAGGCTTATCTCAGCACTGTAATTCCTACTGTCCCCCATTTATATAGAAGGACCTGTCAGCGCTTCTGGTGGTGGCTGTGTGTGAGTAAAGCCTGATTTATACTTTGTTGTGTGACAAGTGTCGCTCACGCTCACTGAACATGGCTGTGTCATTTTGAGACCGGCCATATTAATGGGGTCACAAGCAATAAAGAAAGGCCGGTCTTCCTCTGTTTGACTAGTCTGAGCCATGATGTTTAGATGTGAGAGGTTCACTGTGCTCTATGGACTGTTTACACAGAGTCGTCTGCATGGCGGTGGCAGGTGGCCTGGCTCAAGGAGAGAATGGTTTACCGGCAGTGGGTTTCCGATGGGGACACGGCAGCCTGGACTGCAGAGTGTCAGAACTTGGCTAAGGAGGAGCTGCGATGCACTGGTATGCAGATCTCGGGTGACAGTCCGCAAGGAATCTCAACTCCAGCATCCACAGTCCATACTCCCTCACCCAGATGCTGCGAGTCGACATTCCGATTCCCGACACCTCAAAACTTGGCATTGCGTCTGCCTCTTTAACTGTGCCAGTGTGCCTAGCTGTGTGTGACGTATATAATTAGCACCTGCTATTTTAGAGAGCGGCGTCCCCGACTTAACATCCCTGCTCTTATCACACCCCTTCCTCGTTGTACCCTGAGGATCCTTCTTGGAAAAGGCATATCCAAGGTATGTTCTAATTCCACATCATGAACATTGTGATGCAGTCATAATATGCCATTGCATCATGGCCCTTTCACAATTGTAAGCATCTCAGTATAGTGTATACTACACTATCCTGGGATATAGTATACACTTTTTTAATTTAATTTTTGAGTGGAACAGCAATGTCCGTGTTAACCTATGTGACTATGTGACTATGAGTACCAGTAGGGGCAAAAGTGGCACTGCCAGAAACAGAGAGAGAGCGAGAGATAGTGCTGCACTGTTGCCTGCTAATGAGAGAGAGAGAGCGAGAGAGAGGGGGGGGGGGGGGGGCAGGGGGAGAGGGGAGTTGCACCACTCAGTTCACACGGGTGTGATTTTTTAAAGATATTTGTTGGGCTTTTCTGCCTTCATTTGGATAGTACAGTGGAGGGTGACAGTGGAGGAAGTGACATGCAGCAAAGGTGAGACTATAGGCTACTGTATGTGTTATGATGGCCGTAACCACTAGGCCAGAGGTTTTTAACTGGTGGTCCGTGGACCACTGGTGGTCCGTGAAGGTATTGCATGTGGTCCCTGGCCTTGCATTTAGTATGTTTTTGAGTGGTGCAACCACTCCAAAGAACAGCTTTGTCCCTATGTCCCAACCTATGTGACTACCGTACCGGTATGTCCCTGTGTTCCGAATTTTAGAGTACCAATAGGGGGTGCTGTTGCACCACTCGCTTCAGACTGGTCTGATTTTTAATGACCACTAGTTGGGAAACAAACTACCGGTAGTTCATTAAGTGACCTGGTGATGTATGATGACATCAATTACTTACTGGGAAGTCAGATGTCAAGAACTTCCACAGAAACGGAGTTTGAATTTCGAGGGAAAGTGAACCGGATTGACTGGTTGAGTCTATTAGGAAATGTCAAATGTGCCCATATAATCATGCAATCGCATGTGTCTGCTATCTATGAGTTTAATATGGAAGGTTAAGAGAACAGAGTAAGGGCAACAATGGGAAAGGAATAATTCCGGACGACTAGCATATGCCAGTTAAATTACTGACTGTTAAGGGCTTGATTTAATTCACCTCAAATTAACAAATTTGATATTAATTGTAATATCCCCTCACCCAACACAACAGTGGTCCCCAGGTTGATTCTTAGTCAGGGTGGTGTTCCCCAGGTTGATTATTAGTCAGCGTGGTGGTCCCTGGTTCATAATCAGTTGAAAACCCCTGCACTAGGCCATCAGCATCTCAATATTGACTTTTTTAAACCAAAATACAAGTGTATAGGATTGTGGTGCTTTATATGCTAATAACTAGTTAACCCATGTTAATGAGGGTCATTTGAAGTGCGCTTGTGTAAATTAACTGGTTGCCAGCCTGTGTATGTGTGTCACACCTTTCTGTTCTGCATATACAGTATTACCTGCTACTGTAGCAGTTTGAAAGTACAGTATGTGTGTTATGGAGGTAATGCATAAATGCCCACAGACTAAATACACAGAGAAACCGTGTTAACGCTCAGCTATACAGATAGTTAGATTTGTATATAGACATAAGTAAACTCCCCGTGGTTGTGTATATCCACATCTGCCTAACTGCCTTAATTGCTCTCTCTCTCCCTCTACTCTCTCTCTCTCTCTCTCTCTCTCTCTCTCTCTGTGTGTATGTGTGAGGGGTGGGGCTAGAGAGCAGCTCTGGCCAGAGGCAGGCAGCACTATGACAGTGTGTCAGAGCGAGCTAGAGAGAGGGAGCGGACTCAGACACGCACAGTGCAGGCAGCTAGAGCTTTAAACCCTGTCACCTCTGTTTTGGATAAGCAACTGGCTCTGGAATATTCCATCTCAGTCGTACAAGAGGAAAGGTTGTTTAATGGCATACCTGAAAAGAAGTCTTGAACCTGTGTGGGACCAACTGAGTAAGTATAGAAGCTACTCCTTGTGTTCATTATCTATGCTGTGCCTTGGCTATTATTAATCATTGATGTGATGGCGTTGGAGTTCTGGTTACTTAGTGAGATCATGTCTGATCGTTTTTTGTTGAAATGTGCTAAACTTTTTCCCATGGCTAAAGGCAGCATGAGGTTTGTCGTTGGTCTTTCTAACCAGGGCAGAGTGTGTGAGTTCATGTGAGACAGCCCTCCTTTCTCTCTCCCTCCAGTAGTCTTTATCACAAGGTGATACCAGGCAGGGGGTGATTAAAGTCTGTGTGTGTGTGTGTGTGTGTGTGTCTGTCTGTCTGTCTGTCTGTCTGTCTGTGTGTGTGTGTGTGTGTGTGTGTGTGTGTGTGTGTGTGTGTGTGTGTGTGTGTGTGTGTGTGTGTGTGTGTGTGTGTGTGTGTGTGTGTGTGTGTGTGTGTGTGTGTGTGTGTGTGTGTGTGTGTGTGTGTGTGTGTGTGAGGGTGTGTGTGTGTGTGTGTGTGAGCTTGCCTGTGTGTGCGTGTTCGCTACCCTTGCATTAAGAGATATTGGCTTTGGACTTATTTTCTGTGGAAACACAGCTATTTACCTGGGTGTGTTCACACTTTAAGACCTGCTGGTTTGTGTGTGAGGCTGAGCACCTCTGCTAATACAACAGAATAGCAGTGGCGTTTCCAACTGAATCTCGACGTCTCATTCTGCAGCTCATTTGAGCCAGTGCACGACCCATGAGCAATGAGCGGGAGTGCCTGGGAGCGGGACCTGGCACACACAGGAGTGAACCAATGTGGCAGCCAGTGCACGGCATGCACATCCCATCCAGTGTCACCATGTCTGCTTATTATAGCTGACTTTGGCCTTGTTTTTCTGTAAAGTTGCTTGTAAATATTGTTAGTTGCACGCTTGTTTGTGTAGTTGCTTATTTGGGCTTGCTTCCTAATGTTGTACCAGTGGTTCTCACGTATCACTTTGTTGCTTGCTGTTTTTTTAACTTTTTACCTTGAAAATCTTATTTGTTTTGGCAAGGAAATCTAAGTTATGCTTTAGGTTTGAAGTTGGCTTTCAACATCTGAATATAAAGAAACGGGGTGAAATGAAATCAAGTGAAAATGTTTTATACTCCAGCTTGGCAATTGGCTGTGTGCAGTTTTATGAGTGAGCCTGCTGTGAACGTTTGTAATTGTGATGCTAGCAAAGGGCTGATGATGCGGTGGGCCGGGGCAGACGAGACGCAGGGAAGAAAGGCTTCAGGTGTCTGTGTGTGTGAAATTCAAACCTCCCAGCCTCTACTGCTGCCAACATCATAATGTGACGAATGCCTGCCAAAGACTTGTGGGGGAGGTATTACTCTATCAGTGGTTACTAAATAGAGACCATAATTGATACTGTATTATGTTTATGAAGAGTTCAACAAAACATTACTGTCCTATTTGTTTTGTGGTTGGATAGGATCGGACGTAAACAGATTTAGCTTTCTTTCTCCTCTTTATTATGCAGACAAAGTTAAATGTATGGTACAGTACACGATGAGTGAATATATGTATTTAATTTACTCATTACAATAATTTCAGGTTTTATCATTTGATTGTTTTATGCTGTCCATTCAGAGGCACCTGTCAGTATGTCAAGAGGGCAATCAAAGTAATTGTTTTATGATGCCAGGAACGTGAAGGCCAGCCTATCTGATACTGTGGCTGTTGTCTATCCTGTCTAGCGTGCAGCTGGACAGCTGGACGTGAGAGATAACCCTCCCAAAAAAGCTTACACACACACACACACACACACACACACACACACACACACACACACACACACACACACACACACACACACACACACACACACACACACACACACACACACATATTTAGATGATCAACAAACACCCAACAACATTGTATTAAAGAGGAGCTTTCATGGGTTATGCATTATTTATTTATTTTCCTTTAAAAGAGCGGGACTTTCTCTCGAAGTAAGGAGGCGGAATAATGGACAGCTCTATCTCCGAGAGAATCTCAGGAAGAACAGAGAGAATACTGTTAGACTTGTTACATACATGGCGATTCCTCTCTCTGTTGTAGATTTCGAAGGAGAACAGCCTGGCTTTGCTGATGACCTTGCTCCGGTGTTTTCTTTTGGTTTGATCCACAAAGAAAACAGCTGGCTACAGCATTCTGGGTAGCGAGGCCTTGACAATGAGCTGCCTGTATGATGCTGTCAGAATGAGTTTGGCTTGTTGGTAAAGGATGGTGCCCATTATATCAATAGCTGAAATCCAGACCCCATCAAGATAATATTAACAGTCATGAGGGGGAAATGAAAATATCCCGTTTATGATGCGTCATGACCTGGAAAAGGTGCTTCCGTTGGATTTGTTGAGTTGTCATAGGAAACGTCTAGTCTGATTAATGTGCACAAGTTTGGCATAAGCAACCTTGATGCGATGCCTTGTCTACATTCCATGTTATTGCTTGTAGATAATACTGTACCTTGAAGGATGCCTAATTAGCACTGCTGCTTAACTAATTTCACTACAACTGAATCACTGCTGCTCAATGAAACACAATGTCACTGGTGTACTGCTGTGAATGATATATCACCACTGTTGAGAAAGATAAGCAAAGATAAACTGTGCTTCTGTGTTATGAAACAAAAGAGTGAAAGCAACAGACAGCAACAGACAACCTGTTTCTAAAGAAAGAGAAGGAAAGAAAGAAAGATGCATGACATTGCTGTATCACCGCATAATCCCTTACCCTGGCCCCATGAGCTCATGTTTCCAATCATTGTCAGCATATATCCCAGGGGCATTTACTCCGCATTAGACTTCATCTGTTTATATAGGCAGGTTGACTAACCAATCCACCCCCCCCCCCCCACCCTAGTTGTGTGTTAGTGTGTGAGAGGGAGAGAAGTATTTGTAAACATGCTTGCTTGTACTTGCTTACAATGTGTGCTAGCGATTACCCTCATAGGCTGGTTGCCTGATGTGTGCATTGCTGTCAACTAGATCACAATTTCAGTCATGCAATTAGTTATGCTAGTGAAATCAAGAAATGTATATAAACTTCAGTAAAAACATAGCGTAGCCTATCACCTCAAAAGACCCATTTGCTCAAGTTCATGTAGTGCCAACAAAAATGTGCTGGCCCCAGCCCCCAGACATGAGATATAAGTCCTAGTAGCTGGATCCTCCACCAAGTGCACGATTTTAACGAATTGGGACCCAGCCATTCTGGAGAACATAGGCTTCAAAGGCTGAACAGATTATATAAATAGATTGAAGAATCAAACTATTGTCAAATAAATCCAAATTTTGTATGGCTGTTTTATGTGCATTGTCTTTCAAAGGTCAAATCTGATGTGATCACAGAAAAAAGGGGTTTGCAGCAGTAATTATTTTATTCATAACATCCCATTCATTGATTACGTCTTTTGAATAAACTGTCTTCGCTGTGGCTGTGGAACTTAGCGGAGGGTCAGAGTGTCACAGTGAGAGAGCTTTTGTGTCTCGGCGCTGGCAACCAAAGCGAGCAAGAAAAGGGTTAATAGTTGGGACGAGAGGGGGTGGGCTGTCCACTGGAGTGGCCAGCCACTTGTAACCCGAAGGTTAAACACAGGCCTTCGGGGAGTTCTTTTTACTGTGTACTCACTGATGGGAACTCTCTGTAAACATGCATTCTGGGAGCACAGCAGTTGCCTATGTCTTTTCCCAGTCCAGCACAGTGCCATGACATGGGAAATGACTGTGAAGATGGAAGGGGGCCAGATCGTTGTTTTTTGCTGTGGCATCTCAAAGAGCCCTCAGAACTGCCCCTATAAGATGTGCACAAAAAACAGCACGTACTGTACTGCTGATGCCTCAGCTTTGCTTTTTCTGCGCAGGTCCTTATTTTAACTGTACACAAGTCTGTGGAATGGCTTCGGGAAGACGTGGGGTATTGTTTACACGTGTGTCAGCGTTTGTTCTTGTGTGTGTGTGTGTGTGTGTGAACCGCAAGATTGTCTTTTTGGTGGAGGGCGCGGAGTCCGTCACCCTTTACTTCACACCTGTTCTGCTTGCATGTCCATGTTACGCCACATTATATACGCTTCTATTTTAAACGGTAGCCGCCGGTGCTGGAATGTGGGCATCCATCCACATGCCTCTTCCCCCACGCCGGACGGACCAGCTAAAAGAGGGTACGCGCCGCCACGTACCTCGGCGAATGTGTAGGAGGTTTTTCGTTAGCCGCGTGGATATATGTTTGTGTGCTTCCTGTCGCGAGTAAGGAGAGCGGGGCTGATTAATGGAATCAGCCTTCAGCCCAGCTTCAGTTAGCAGCCTGCCCCCCCCCCCCCCCCCCAGCCCAGCCCCCACCTTCCCCTGTTGTGATTTGATATCTCTGAGCATTCCAGGTGGTGCCCTTTACTCTACTAATGGCGCTACTGACCTGCTCACACATTCCAACTCCAGGCCGCTGATCACACACTGCTAATTGCTTCACTACAAAAACGAGCCGAGCTTTCTTCTAGTATCACTTGCATCGTAAAGTGATGAACTCTCTGAATAGGGACATGCACAGTGCACGGGTGACACACACACACACACACACACACACACACACACACACACACACACACACACACACACAGTTGATAGTGTCATATTCATGCTAGTGTATAGGGCCTACAGGCCTTGCGGAGGGGTGAGTCAAAAGCACACAAAAACGCAACGTTATTTGTTCTTACATAGTCCCCGCATGAGGAAATGGACAACACGGTTTGTTGGTCGCGTCTGTAAAAGGCCAAATTGTCACCAAATGGAAGCATAGGATATGATAAATTATACACAGCTATCAGAGCTTGTACACACTGTTCTCCGCTGTAATTCCGCTGAGTTCTCGTCTGAAAACCAGGGCTTGACTGGGTAAAAGATTCAGGGCTAACATTTGGCCCAAAAACATATTAAAGCAAGGGGGGGTGGCCCATTCATTGGGCGGCCCACTGCCCACTGGACATAATGTTGATTGGCCAGTCCAGACTCCAGGCCTGATGATCACTGACGAGTTTGCAAAGCAGTGCTTCGAACGATGATGTCATGTTGTCTTGTTTAACTTTCAATGTGATATTTCCATGCCGATCATGTTTACGTTTACAACTCAATGTGCCGGCGAAAGTGTCATCCTCTTTCAAGAAAGAGGGGCCGAGCGGAGGAGGAAAAGCCTTCTTTCTCTCTGCTGCCAAAGGTTGGCAGGGGTAATTTTGCTTTGCTTGTGTCAAGGACTGCTCTTGCGCTCCTTGCGCTTGCGTTGGATTGGGGTTGCTTAGTGCTTCTTGCGTCGATTACGTTCGACTCTGTAAAATTGTAAAGCACTTAACACATGGCACTCAGTTTACAGATACGCTTACTCTCAAAGGACAACAATGGAAATAAGCTCTTGAGCTGTGTTGTATTGTCCTTGTGACAGATATGTCCAGTTATGTATTTATGCATATGCATTTTCTCAATAAAGTCACTCAGTGAACCAATTCTATTGGCTTTGGGCATGCATAGTGGAGAATGTTGGGATGCACGTTTCTTCATTTAGCCTGCTGGCAGTTGTAAATCAGAAATGCACAAAGAAGGAATGAAAGATGCTGGTGTTTTGTCACTTTTAACTTGGCATCCCTATTTTGGTCATGTAATGGAAAACTAAAATCATAAATAGCAGATCTACAAGTTCACATCATGTTGCATGGTGACACATTGTGACGAATGACTTAAGTCATGGAACGATCAAAATCATTAGAGCCAGGTAACTTACAGTATATTGTGTGTGTGTGTAAGAGTCACTTATTTAAATTTGTAATTGTCACCCAGTATATGGAAAGACAACATGTGCTACTCTGCTTGTCTCTCCGGGTGAGCATGACACAGGCCAGAGCTGGAATGTTTTACAACCACTCGCCCCAAAGTCAAAGGCGTTCCCAACTCTTCCTTTCTTATGGTAATGGGGCAAGACTTGACTTTAGTTACCCTTGAGTTAGCTTAGCATATGACAGCATATGACCCAGTTATTATAGCAATATAGTCTGCAAACATTCGTCTTCCTGCACACCAAAATGATTTGATAGCATACTGTATCTTTTCGGTGATACTTACACGCATGCTTCTAACATCTAATGGGCGACATGAAGACCGAGAGGGAGGTTAAATGTAATAGTGCCCAGGGTAGGATAAGACGGCAGCAGTCAAAACAGGCTTCCTGCAGCAGCCAGGCCTATACCAGTCAGGCTGGCAGGGCAGATGTTTTTAGGTGAGAGGCACAGTAGATAGTGCAGTCTGAATAATTCATCAGGTTGGATCGAAGATGTGATATATTAAGACACAGTGCGATACTTCCTGTGGCCCTATCCCGTGCTTTCTCTGTGGTGTTGAGGAGGGGCTTGCAGGGCTCAAATCCCTGCGTCTTCCCTTTCTTCTTGGCACTTGTCCACCAGCATCTGGGCAGTCTGGAAGACGGTTATGGATACTCTGCTTCTGGGGTCTAGAGAGGGCCTCTCTAGACATCTGGAGGAGAGGCCGAAGCAGCTTATTAGCATGCAGGTATCTGCTCACAAGAACTATCACAGTTGTTGCTTTGCTCTTTCCTCTGTACGGCTTTCAGAGTCAACCTGGTCTAATTTGCTCAGGTGACAGAGGTCCATTCATACATATTTTACTGTCTGGAATATGTGTCGTGTAAAAACTCTCCATGGTCTAGTTGGACTATTTGGTGTGACATGGTGCATTTCAAGTTAATTTCACAACAAACCACTAAACCAAGGATAAAGGGCGGACTGCCCCAACCCTTCTTGCTATTCATTTCGATGGAAGTTGCTCAGTGGCACCCGGAAGAACTACTTCCGCATTTTTCCGATTTGGACACCAAAATGCGGAAGTGCTCAATGTTAAACCTGAGCTGCACGTTTCCTCATGCTAAATGCGGCGGCCCGCCTGCATTCTCAGCTCTGACCATTAGGGCCCAGCGCTTCAACACTGGCCAGCCTTGCTTCAAACCCATGAGACGAGTTAAAACGATAAATCATGTTTGAAATATATAAATATTCTAAGAATAAGAGAACTAGGATCAGTGAACAAGTCACTCAAACACATAACATTTTAAGACATGAAGAGATCTGAGGTCATGCCCTCCTTCAGAGACACATTTTAGATTAGATTAGTTAATTATTATGGTTATAATGTCTAATTCACTCTCTTTAATGTTTTATTTAAACCTGGACAAGACTGTTTCGTATTGGAAAGATGTCCGCCAGGTGCAACAAGCTCTTGTAAGTTGTAACGCCCGTTTTTCTTCGTTTCCGACGTTCTGTTGTTGGTTCACTCACTGTTTTGTTATGGCTTCTGTTGCCAGTACCACTCGCTCCTCGTTGCGGTGTTCAGAGTATGGGTTTTTATGCCGTTCAGACTATGGGTTTTATTGGTAAGTCTCCCATTAGCTTAGAGGCAGCCAATCATTAAAAAGTGACGGTCGTCTTTATGTCGTCAGTAGTGGTACGTGCGTGCCAATGTAGTCCAGGTGCTTAAGCACCTGGCAAAAACTGCACGTTGGAGAATTACATTTCAGCAGCACACTGAGGCTCGCTGACTTGCTCCAACCCCTAAGTTGTGAAATTAGGTGAATGTGTGCGAGGCCATGCTATGTGGGCTCTGATATCACAATGAAGAGGCTCAGCTTTCCTCTGAACAGATCATTTCACCTCCATCGCTCTGTGACATCGGCACCCACCTTCACGCAGCCGTGCGTGCGTGCGTGCGTGCGTGCGTGTGTGTGTCTTTAACTGCACAAAAAGAGGTTATGTAGAAGTGTTTTATTGGTACTTTTGAAGATCACTACTAGTACATTATCTGGTAGAAGAAAGCTCGCAAGCACTTTACTTGCTGTAATGAGATTTTTTGCATTGTACCTCACACAAGCCTCCCATACTAGAGTTGAATTTAGCACGTCTTCATAGTGATAGTTAAACAAAGCATGTGACATAAGATGTCTGCCCGTATACCTGCAGCCAACTGCACTGAACTATGTCATCTGATAGGCTGCTAATCCCCTTATTATGCCTGTCTGGTTAAATGGAGCAGTCAGTCAGCCTTTAAATGACCAGCCAACTGATCGATGTAAACTCCATAACTTTACAGTGTACACGGCTCTGTGTGGAATGACTGACATTTCAAGGAGATGTTCAAAACATTGTGTTAACTTTAAGCCTAAAATGGGTGTTATATCAGTGTGATAAATTGGAGTTGCATGCATGAAATGTGCTGTGATATATATATAGGACCCATGGCTTGGTAGGGTTGAGAACTTGAGTGACGGGAACTCATCTCCCCCCGTCTGGTTTGTGAATTAGGCTGCCCTCATAGGTCAAATCTGGTTGTCTAGGACGTAGGATGTCAATGACTGGAATTTACCCTAAATATCTGGATTGTAAAGGATTCAGAACATGGCTTGCATAACTGGGATACCGATGCCAGCCAAGTGACTCCTGAAGATTTGGGGTACGGAATGTGCAGCCGGCTATTGATCTTGACTATGTGAGGTCACTGCATGTGGAGGGTGTGGGGGTGGGGGGGGCTGCCCCAAAGTCAGACCCCACATGAAGGGGACAGCCCCTCTCATGCAGTCACTCTTAATGCAGCATATCTGTGAGAGAAATCGAACTGGGGGGAGTCTGGCTGCTGCTTGATAATAAGAGGGACAAAATAACGTCAGTAGCCGTTTATGATCTACCAAGATCTCAGTAGGCATTCTGTGCGGTTGATCACAGCTACCAGCGACGACGCGTGTTGTCAACTGACTACGTGGCCGGTTAAAATGTACTAGTCCTTACCCGTTGTGAGATATTTGCCCCCCCCCCCCCCCCCCCCTTGTGGCCGTGGGGGGTACTGCACCCGGGTGCGTTTGTAATTGATAAATTAATTCATAATCATTAATGTGTCAAATCGAAAAAAGGGCTTCGTTACGCCCTCCATATTCATATGGTCAATGCCTGTGTGAAAAGTGGGAGTGATTGGTGCAGGCAGTAAGGAGCTACGGCAGTGTTTCTGACAGACACACAGACAGACATTGTTAGAATTATAATATGATAGTATGATGATGATGATGATATGAGCTTAGGGGACTTGAGTGGCTGGTTAAGACTGAGGTTAGGGTTAGAGTTAGGATTATATTTTGTGTTGGGGTTAGTAACGTCGGACAACACATGTCGTTGCTGTCAAAATAGTAGCCATGATCAACACAGAATGGAGCCTACTGAATTTCACAATATAGCGTTTGGTGCTGGAGACTTGTTGCGGTAGGTCAGTAGACAAGTCACCTGCAGCATTCAATGCTCTGATTAAACCTGATTTTTGTATGTCAGCACTGTAGCCAGAGGTGAGGAAACAGCCCGTACAACCACAGGCGTCTGCATGACAAGAAAGTCTCTCCATGTTTGTTGCCCCCATGATCAGTTGTACAGTAGACATTATGACAGTAGTAAGACATTTGCATATTCTTATCACTGTGAAGGCATTCAGTGAAGCCGATTTGGAGGAGAATTATCAGACAGCCAATCTTTTGCACTTTCACATGCTTTAGAATTCTCTCAGAATGCTTGGAGAGCATTTTTATGCCATCAGTGGCACAAAACACAGCCTATTAATATGCTGACCACGGCCTGTCTACAAAAGGGAAAAATGCTTACATTTAATGGCACCTCCAGGTTTCTTAATATCGGTCCTATCATGTTATATGAGCAGTACTGTATGTAAACAATTGCCCCTCCATTGACTGTAATTGCATGTAATAAACCACTCAAAAGGTGCATCACACAGATAAACACCAAAGTAGGCATTTGTGTTTTTTTAGAGGCTGCTGCTGTGCAGAGTAATATAATTTGCAGTGCTTCAGGTTGACAGAAAATACACAGTTATACAAAGATGTGAGATTAGTTAGGACTATATAGAATCTTAATGTGACGTTTTCACATGCCACTTCAGCCTTCAGTTGGCTAATCAGGATCAATGCATGTATGTTGCAGACCACAGATCCGAACTTCAAGCTCTCAATGCTTTTCACTGCAACACAGCTTGTAGAATGTTTGGGGAACTAAAGGTGACTCCAGTCTGCAGTCCATCTGCAATACAAATAGAATATTGTTGTAGACTTCCCAATGTGCTCTGTGTGTCGAACCACATCTCTCTGCACTGGAAAAGCGCAAGCTTGCCATCCTACGTTAAACTCTTTGTTTTATGTTGAGCACAGCGATTTTCTGACAAACACATTGGGAAGTCCTGTCAGATTTCCACATGCCCACCTCACATTATAAGTATAGCATTCAGGTTAAATATTGGTGAAGGTGCCCTCTACAGTGTCAATTTACCAAGAAAATGTTTTAAATTTACCCTTTTTTATAGGTCCATTTGGTTCCATTTGTATACTCTCTGAGTTAAATCAACACTATGGATTTGACCGTGTAAGTAAGGCATGTCTGTGGTCTGTGTCATTGATGAGCAGGCGTTCTGAGCCTTTTATCAGTGTCACACAGTGATGGATGTGTTCAGTCCGCTGCCCAGTGGCCAGTGGGGATGTGTCAGTGTGGAAAGCCTCTAAGCTAGTGGAATGCGTTCACTCGTGCAGCCTCTTGCTGGGGACATCAAGGGAGAACAGCCACGCTGCTTTGTTTACAGCATTTCAAGAATGCCACACCATCCTAATCGATTGTGAGGCAGACAAAGGTTTCAATGCATTTTTAGTGGAGTGAATAGAATCCATGACTCGACATGGGGAAGAAATGGGAACATAGCCAGCCGAGGCCCTTATTAATTCAAATGTGTAATAAATACTGTGTAGTCATACTTTCTATCAGGCCAAATTCCGATTTTTGAGGGGCTTAATGTTTGTCTTTAGTTCAATGTTTGTTTTGTAAATGCATTGACAATGAAGGGAACATTTACATCATATTGTGTCATTTACGTTATATTGTCTCTTTATTGTTAATGGCGTTTCATGTTTGTGTTTGCACCGTTTGTTTTACATCACCATTACATCACCTAATCAACATGAGTTAGACTTTAATATATTAGCACCCCTCACTCCACACGGCTGTGATTTTTAACATGCACTCTAATACACAGTGTGGGGTAAATAATGCTTAAGAACTAACTTAAGTCAGGTCTTTGTTATGCCTTTTGCTTTTATCCAGGTGGTGTATGCCTATTGATCTATTTTTGACCTCATTTTCTAAATAAATATAAAACAAAATAGTCATTATATGCTCTAGGTTCAAACTTAACACATGTGTGCATTATTTTGACAAAGGAAAATGTTTGCATAAGAAAGACTTTATGCTTAACTTTCTATTTACTTCAGAACACTGTTCAATACAAAAGCTTCTTTTAAGATGTAGTTGTTAGATTACACAGCAGTATTTATATACACTGTAATTACAGTAAAGTAAGACATTTGAATTCAACATTATTCCAGCAATAGCTACACCATTGTGTAGATGGCTTCTGTAGACTTACAGTACCTATCACATATCAAGTCAACAAAGCAGCAAAACAGGAACGGGAGACAAGATTTTGCAGCGTTATCACCTCTCACCCTATCAGGGTCAATATTTCACAATGGTGAATGCAGAAGGAATTATTGGGTGAGATAAATCCAAGCGAGTTGGAAAAGCAACAAGTGTTTCAACGGGCCTGACCTACTTACAGCAGCCAGACCTTCAACAAATCCTCACCTGTGACGTTGGGATCCCTCATAAAAACATCAGCACATGATATCTTTAACAGTACAGACAAGATGAACCTTCAGGAACACTTACATTCAACTTGCATGCTTGCATTTCAGTATATGTAGCATGTGCAAATCTGAAGTGGCATTATAAACCTGTCGGGAAAATATACCAAGGCCTTTGTCTGTCTGTGACCCTACAAGGTTATAGAAGGGAAAGTGTGAAGTCAGTGGCCTGGGGGTAACTAGAGTGAAAGCCCCCCCCCCCCCCCCCCCCCATCCCACTTTAATATGCCATGGAAAATGGAAAGACAACCCCATACTGTAGTCTCCCTGCCATATGTGAACCTCATCATATGCACATCTCATCATCATACTAGCCGACGATATATGGCACGTGGCGAGCCGTGCAGGCTGAGGGAAAGTCTGTAGAAATAGCTGTGGGAGATAGTGGTCTTTTTCTAGCGACGCTTCCTGTCCTAGTACTGCATGTTCAACATTACGTGAAGTGCTAATTGCTGTGACTGCATGTGGAGCGTCTCTGACAGCTCCGGCAGCCAGGAGCCTTAACAGAGTCTTCTGATGGAAGTGTTTTGACTCTTCTGGCAGCTGTTGGTGGGGGGGGACTTGCACTTACTTGCACGTGATGTCAAATTCTCCATCATGTACAGACAGAGATGGGGAATAATTATAATCATTGATTTGCAGTGATTAGCAGTGGCTCAGGGGCAGAGTGGCCGGATGGCAACCGCAAGGTTGCCAGTTCGAACCCGGGCTCCCCCAGAGTTGGTGTCGAAGTGTCCTTGAGCAAGACACTGACACCCAAATTGCTCCCTATGTGCAGGTTGGTGCCTTGCATGGTTTCCCCCGGCATCGGTGTGTGAATGTGTGTGTGTGTGTGAATGTAATGGGTGAATGTAATGCACAATCTCTGTAAAGTGCCTTGGATAAAGGCGCTATATAAATGCACCATTTACCATTTACCATATTCACAGGACTCTAGTGACGGGTAACAGTGTCTAGTGTTAGTGTAGTGACTAGACTCTAGTGATGGGTAACACTCGCAACGGGAATCGTTCTCAACAGGTATCGGTCTAGTCTAGTGCAGCGGTCTGGTGACTCGCTAAACCGATGCCCGTTGGGAACGATGCCCCATTGGGAACGTTACCTGTTGGAAATGCTTGCCCCTACGGTTATGCAATATCCATTGTACCCATTAAGAGTACTTAGTGCAGTACTCATTATCATAGTAACTGAAGGCAAGTCTATAACATCAGTACTATGTCTATTTTCTATGCCCATATATTATATCGGTCAGATGATCGGATCATTCATGTCAAATGTTACATTAAGAAAATATAACATCAAGAAAGAAATGCTAACATAAAGAGATTTCTTAAAACAGGATTACTGCAATATAATCCACCCCCACAACTTCATATTGAGACTATTAAAAAGTACATGCCTCCGTGAAACAAGCGCTGCGTTCATGATTTGAGGCTTTTTGTTCAAAACGGGCCAATCCTGCAAACTTTGAAAGCCAATGTTAGCAAATTAGGATGGAATATGAAATATCGGACAGATCCGGCTGGAACACATGACTATAGAGATAGTGTGTAACGAATGTTTATTTATGCATTTTTGAGTGGTGCAACCACTCCTATAGACAGGTGTGTGTGTGTGTGTGTGTGTGTGTGTGTGTGTGTGTGTGTGTGTGTGTGTGTGTGTGTGTGTGTGTGTGTGTGTGTGTGTGTGTGTGTGTGTGTGTGTGTGTGTGTGTGTGTGTGTGTGTGTGTGTGTGTGTCCGTGTCCGAGCACGGAAATGTGTCGAAAGCACGAAAATAGTGTTAAAGCCTTTGTTCACAACCAAGTGTCACTGTTGCACAGCCTAACACACAGACACACACACAGGCCAGGCAGGAGGGATTGTACAGTACAGTACAGTACAGTACCACTCACTTCAGACGGGTCTGATTTTATTAACTATAAGGTTACATTTGTATACTCGCAGAGTTTAACTAACACTCGGGTATAGGGCTGTCACGATTAAAATAATTAAGTTTATGATTAATTATCATATCAATAATTGTGTTTAACAATTTAATTGTGTTTTTGGCATTGAACATTGGAATATATTAATAAAAATCACACCCCTGTGAAGTGAGGGGCGATCTTAGCATCGTACATCATCATACATCTCATTCCGGCCAATCAGAATTTGCGTCTTCACCTTCGTCTTCAATGTTTGTCTTCACACAAACATTCAAACTGTCCATTCATTGTCACTAGTATTTAATGTTTGTGTTTACCCACCAAAAGCTGGACATAGGAGGGGCTGTCGCCCCTCAGAAAATATAAAGATGGAGTGCAGTGATCCCCCCCCAAAAAAACAGATTTATTTTTTTTCCCAAATGTTTTTACAGAAAGTGTTCAAAATATGTTTTATGTGTCCACAACCACCAGTTTATTAAGTATACCTGGTTCACCTTAGCACCACCCACCTGAACATAAGCCTCGCCCACAGCTGTTGTTGTATGATAATAGATTGGGGTTAGGGGAGGGGTTAGGGTTATGATGTCCCTAAAGTGCTGTATTTGGATTGGGCCAATCCAAAAAGAATCCAAAAAAATACACAGGGAAGACATATTTGAATATTATAACCACACCTGGGGGTCTAGATTAATGTTAGCCACGGTACCCAGGCTTTTATTTTCGTTGTAGAGTTATGTTAGAGTGTAGAGTAATGTTAACTCTACATGGGCTGAGGAAGGCTAGAGTAATGTTAACTCTACATGGGCTGGGGAAGGCTAGAGTAATGTTAACTCTACATGGGCTGGGGAAGGCTAGAGTAATGTTAACTCTACATGGGCTGGGGAAGGCTAGAGTAATGTTAACTCTACATGGGCTGAGGAAGGCTAGAGTAATGTTAACTCTACATGGGCTGGGGAAGGCTAGAGTAATGTTAACTCTACATGGGCTGAGGAAGGCTAGAGTAATGTTAACTCTACATGGGCTGAGGAAGGCTAGAGTAATGTTAACTCTACATGGGCTGGGGAAGGCTAGAGTAATGTTAACTCTACATGGGCTGAGGAAGGCTAGAGTAATGTTAACTCTACATGGGCTGGGGAAGGCTAGAGTAATGTTAACTCTACATGGGCTGAGGAAGGCTAGAGTAATGTTAACTCTACATGGGCTGGGGAAGGCTAGAGTAATGTTAACTCTACATGGGCTGGGGAAGGCTAGAGTAATGTTAACTACATGGGCTGGGGAAGGCTAGAGTAATGTTAACTCTACATGGGCTGAGGAAGGCTAGAGTAATGTTAACTCTACATGGGCTGGGGAAGGCTAGAGTAATGTTAACTCTACATGGGCTGGGGAAGGCTAGAGTAATGTTAACTCTACATGGGCTGGGGAAGGCTAGAGTAATGTTAACTCTACATGGGCTGAGGAAGGCTAGAGTAATGTTAACTCTACATGGGCTGGGGAAGGCTAGAGTAATGTTAACTCTACATGGGCTGAGGAAGGCTAGAGTAATGTTAACTCTACATGGGCTGGGGAAGGCTAGAGTAATGTTAACTCTACATGGGCTGGGGAAGGCTAGAGTAATGTTAACTCTACATGGGCTGGGGAAGGCTAGAGTAATGTTAACTCCATATACACATACATGGGCTGGGGAAGGCTAGAGTAATGTTAACTCCATATACACATACATGGGCTGGGGAAGGCTAGAGTAATGTTAACTCCATATACACATACATGGGCTGGGGAAGGCTAGAGTAATGTTAACTCCATATACACATACATGGGCTGGGGAAGGCTAGAGTAATGTTAACTCCATATACACATACAAAACAGAAAAAGTACAAAGATCACGGCTCTTCATCTAATTTCGGTTTGCCTTTTAGGCTTTGTAATCAAAAATTGCACAGGTCAGATATGACAAATAACTTAAGAAGAAATTACTAACATATACTTAAATAAAAAAGGGCGGAAATAGCTGATCTACAAGCTTACAATGCGTCACGAAAGTGACATGAGTTCATGACACATTTTGAGCTTAAGTAGGTCTGTTTTTATTTTCAGCATGTGACTCATACGTTAGGCTTTACTGTGCGATATTCAGTCTATGATACACTGTACTTTTTCCAGGAAATGGAATGACTAAGTGAATCAGGCTAAAGCCATTTTCTGTATCGATTAGGAGCAATGTAGATGAAGGCGAGGAGACATTTTTAGATTTTTCTGTCTGATGATTTTATTTTTTTAATTACCGGGTGGACTGGATTTGCTAGATGTAATAACTTCCATTCTGAAGCTTTGAACACAGTTCCTTTTTCAAGTTTTATTCTAGTTTTATACCTAGTTGACCAAGCATTTTTTACCTGCATTTGTGTTTCTGAGTGTAACAAAGGAGAAGAACGGGAAGTCTCTGTTTCTTTGGAAGTATTGTCCGTGCTACAGTATAGAGAATAGGCCAGGTCAATTGAACCAATTCTGTTCCTTTTTAACTAACACCCATTCCACCCAAGAGGGTTGCTATTAATGCTATTAATCCCCTGAGGGGGTTCTCTTCTGGACTCCCCTTGCGGCTGACCTCACAGCATTGTTCTCACACCATCCAGAACATTGAATGCTTTATAAATGAAAACAAAAAGATCTGAATTTCATTTTTTTCATGTTACGAAGCAGACATTTATGCCTCAGGTGTTGTGGGTGTAGTTGTTCCTCTCCACAATACAGGGTGTGATTAGAGGAAATGCACTGTGGAATAGAAATAGGTCACTTCAGCCTGATCAACAGGGCAGGCTACTTCTCAGAAGTAGATCAACTTACACTGGTGTTAAACTAAACTGAGTGTAAAAGATGGAACCGTAAGGGTTACAATTTACATTCTAGAGGTTGAATTAACACCCAAGAATTTGTTAAGTGCAAGCTTATTCCACTTCTTCTTGTCAATCCCTCCGTGAATCCCTCCATGGTTACCATGCCATGAAACTTTACTTTACACATGAAAGGTTTTAATTTGGGTTTATACTCTCTCTGAAGTGTTTTGACATGGATATTTGGCTCTAGTGCCAGGAAGGAAAACAAAAAGAAACTGCAAAGTTACTCACACACTGGAGAGCTAGTTAAATGCACTAGACAGAACTGTTCAAGTAATAAAGATCTCATTGCGACTCTAAAAAGGGACATCCGTCGGGTGAGATTAGCTGCTCTGGTGGGACGGCTGTGCCCACACAAGAACCAGAGAAGAATATATTTGAGTTGGATGTTAACAGAAGAGCCTTTTGCCAGCAGTGATATGAAAGCCTTTTTGCTTATTCTTTGCATTTCAGAGAAGTGAGAAAAATCCATGTGCTGTTTCAGGTCACTCATCTAAACTCCTCCCCCACTGGACTGCACTTTTAGTTTTAAATTTGGTGCCAGTCTGAAGAGGTGCGTTTTCACCCACCTCTACCCTGATACTTAGTGATGATAGCAGCAGGCGTCTCGGCAGACCTTGCACAGCTACTTTACATTTCATCAGCGAGCTGCTTCTGCTGGCTCCACATCTGTTATGGAAATTTTTGCGCAGAGGAGAAATGGAATGAAATAGAATGGAATATCGTTCAAATATTTTCACTACTGAGTGTTGGTTGATTTTGGGCAGTTGTGAGGTTTCAGTGACCGATGCGATGAGATGTTCCCATCCACTTTCACTGCAGTGGCTGATGGCTTAAAAATTTGAGACATTTGTATAGTATCCAGTCGGTGATTAAATTAACCTCTGACCATGTGTCAGAAGCCCCAGTGGTAAAGCGAGCTTGATGAATTTAACCCCCCTAAACCTTAAGTTCAAAATGTCCCCTATCTCTGTTCAATAGTTTAATAAGATTTTAATTAGGCAATTAAAAGTCTTTGAAATAGCATATGGTCATAATTACAGCTGGGCAGTTCACTCAGGGATGAATGAGCCATTAATTACTCCTAGCTGGGTCTGGGGACTTGCCTTAAAACGGGCAGAGTGAGAAAGATGCAGAAACGTTTTTTCTTTTCTTTTTTTTTCTCAGTCACCTAATCACAAATACAGGCTATAGAATTTCCATATTGTGGGAGGGACTGGAGAATCACTCAAACAGGAATGGCAATGAATGTAGGTTAGTGTGGGGCAGTTCCTAAAAGATGTTGAAATTACAGGAACTCGCTAGTCACTTTGTCACAGATACTTCCTCCTTGCAAGCTATTATATAACTCACAGATCGGTATCCTTTAGAATTGGATGAATGAATGGTTGCGAAAGAACCTGAGAGACAGCGTCCACACTTCCGCTCTGACATGCCAGTGAATCAGTCACTCCATCCATGTGCTCTCTTGCTCTCCCAAATTAAAGCCCCGCCTGACAGATGACATGCTCCACATCTCACATCTGCTCCACACTTCTGAGGGGTCCTTCAGCAGGCGAGGGAGTGGCAGAGGGAGGTGTTGATCCCTGGTTGAAGGCCACATCTGGGAGCATGTGGCCTAGGGGCCTGCCCAGGTGGCAGCGTGACGTATAGGTGGCCGGTTTGTGAGTGTTTACAGGTGGTTTGTAGCAGGCAGCAGGCATGCCAAAGAGGCCTTATTTATCACTCCACAGTTTTCCGGTCAACGGGCAACAGTGTGTGTGGAATTCAGCCCTGACCCCTCCCTCTTTACTCAAATGACAAACCCTAATGGCCATGCCACCTGTTTCTGCATTGTAAGCATCGCTGTTATATATACACATAGGTGTGTGTGTGTGTGTGTGTGTGTGTGTGTGTGTGTGTGTGTGTGTGTGTGTGTGTGTGTGTGTGTGTGTGTGTGTGTGTGTGTGTGTGTGTGTGTGTGTGTGTGTGCGTGTGCGTGTCAGAGACATACAGTAAGTAGCAATGCCTGTGCTGTCACTTTTTTCCATTCAATGATATACTATAGGCTAGTACTGTATACTGTTTTATACCAGCTGTAATACAGGAACTGACTGATAGAGTGGGGTTGGGAATTTCCCTGTTTGGTAAACATGAAGCTTACTTCCTTTTACTGTGTCCGACTCCTCTTTGGGGCATTCTAACATTGTAGGAGAGATCAAATCCAAAGGTTTACGCTGAAATGTACGTTACCTCTCTTCAACACCTTTGAAACTTCTTTAAAATCTTTAAAACTGAAAGCACTTTACTTTGCTGGAATGTGTCATTCTGTTTTGTTCTGAGTTTATCATATCTATAAAACAATCTATGCCAGGTTCGAGAATTCTCGTATATAGAGCTTAAACCCACCCATGAGAATTCTCATCTTTTTTTGATTTGTATTAATCCAGAATTAGTACTCTTATATTTACCGGGTGATGGCTACTCCGTCACTAGGCAAGACTTGCTTCCGCGTTGTGACATCATTGACATCCAAAAACTCTGTTCACATGCATTACACGTGCGATCTTTAGCTGCGTGTCATGGGGCCGGTTCACGAGGTCTTCTTCGCAGCCTTTTTTCGTGCATTCTGTTGGCACTGGCGCCAGAGCGCCGGAGTCGATGGTGGCCTTAAATGTAATTGTCAGGAAGGTGGTAAGAGATGGATGTTTAAATCACTTAGAGGAACTCAAAGCTTGTTGCAGAGTCATGGTGTTCCTGCAAAAGTCTTCACAGCCCTGCTAACTTATGAGTCTGTTTTATCGCAGCTATGTGTGAATGAAGCAGTTTATCAGGTGTGCTAGCCTTCTTATTCCTAGGCAGAGCTTTACACGCACATTTAAACAGAGGGAAGAAACAATCACTTGATTCATGATTTGCCTCTGCCCAATTAATTCTTCGCCCCGCACAAACTGTCAAAATTGTTGCTGTTACTCATGCAAACGATGGGCTGGTGAGAAAACCCCTTTGCACCCTCACTGAAAAAGTTAATAATAATTGTGCCAGTCCAGTGTCAGTCTTTTTGGCCAGTGGTGTGCCTTGGGATTTTATGAGAACCACTGTGACTGCAAATTCTGTATGCAAGTTGATGTTATGAATTATCTTCTTATATGATTACTTAGTGCACAGTCATTTTCCAATACCTATTTTGGGAATATCTTATAGGTGATAGGTATAAGTTATTTTTTTTATTTTTTTTTATATCATTATTTTGACTATACACATATTTCAAAAGTAGCAGATCTGCAAGCTCACAACGTGATTATCTATAGTTAACACTATGCATACTGCCATGCCTTCATTTAAATGTTTACTTTACTTTACTTCTTCATTTTAACTGTTTGAAAACAACTGCTCTACCCCCACCATCAATCTGAGAGATGGCAATGAATACAACCAACATACGTCCTACTGGAACTGGTGATTTTATGTAGAATCATAAAACAAGTTTTAACCACCATGGTCCATTAAGTTCCATTTGTACACTCAGAGTTAAAGAACACTCAGGATTTTACAGTGTAGTCAATAAAGGGATGATTCAGTACGTTGCTTATGCACCATGGAGGAGAGAGCAGTGGAGTGCAGAGTTGCATATAGATTGTGTTGCGGTCAGAGGCGCCCTTGTTCTCTCTTTCACACAGAGTTGATCTCTCTGTGTGGCCCCGTTTAATTCAGCTTTATGCTAAAAAATAAGTATTTTCTTTTCTGTATGACACACAAACCCCAAATGTATTGTATGCTGTCCTCGCTACATGTTGGTAAAGTAGTTTTCACATAAATATTGCTGTAAACGCGTATGGCTTTCCCCTCTCTGTTGGTGGGACATCTATCCTCCACGGTTTGGACCTCTGTGGCAGCCACCTGCCAGCACTGGCCCCTGAAAGCCCATTGGCTGCTGGTCAAGCACATGTATCTAGCCTTTGAGTTTGGAGTCTTTGGGGCTCAGAAATCATAAACCCATCTGCCAGCACATTAATTTGCCTTCATTGTAGTGATCAAGGCATTCTAATTAATATCCATGCAATACCATGGATATGCAGTAGGCTAGTGTATGTATGTACATTATGCACTGGGGCAGATGTTTTTCTTTAAACCTATATTGGCTGAGTTTAATTTAAAAACTATTCAATAAAAAACAAATCAGAAAGTAACTTTATTTGCTTGTATTTTCATGCAATTGTCCTGTGGTGGAATCTTTAGTGTGTCAACAATATCCTACTACTTCATCTCTTGTTCTCTTGTTTCTCTGATGGCTGACTGAAAGTCAGAAATATCGTGACAGATCCCCTACAATACTCTTGCTTCACTCGCTAACTTTTGCCATTGATTGGCAAACCCCATGTGTAACCAAACCTCCATCTTGGTTGTATTTAAAGAACTGCTCCCAGCCGTGGCATCTGTAATAGAATCTCATCATAAAAGCCATGTGTGTATTAAGTTACTGTATGTATCTTACTACGCTCAGTCACATCAGCGCTTACAACATAAATACACCATTAAGGCTAATGTAGGTTTTCTTTCAAATATTTTTTTATTGTTTAATTGCTTATCACTGATTCTTATGATTCTACTGTAGCATGCAGTATCTGAAGCAGCACAGAGATCTCTTTAACAGGGTTCTGTGGTCTGTAGGCGCCTTTTAGTTCCATAATTCCCTTACCACGAAAGCCTTAAATCACTACATCCTAGTTTCTTATAATGAGTTTTAAGGGCGTTTATAATTGAAAGCAGACCACAAAGGCTTTTATGCTCTGCAGAAACCAAAACATCTTATATTGTGATCAATTGTAATTATACCCACATTTCTTGGCTGTCAGAAATCAAACAAAGCTGCCAACTTGTGTTAAGAGGTACATTTTCTTTTGTTGCTTGGGAGCTGCATGTTAGCTAGTGTCTGTGTCAAAATTGGACAACAGCTCTGACAATTCTTGTAAACATTAATTAATTGCAGGAACATTATTTACAAGCAATCGCCTATTTTCTTTTCATTTCCGTGTACCTGAGTGTACACAATGTCAATGTTCATATAAATCTGAGGGTGTACACATCATGTAACCAAATGGAGCCATACAGGTTCATTTGGTTATATTTGTACACTCAGAGTTACAAATGGATAAAATAACACTGATAATTTTACTTTGTATTATTGTGCATGGACAAAGTTTATTCTGGTTACAATATTGTTAATGATTTACTACAAAGATATCGCTTGTTTATTCCTCTGAACAGAAAGTGAAAACAACCCCATGCAACCTCCAGAATGATAGTAATATTTAGTGAAAAGGTCAGCTGGAGACCCACATACAAAGAAATCAGCTTTGGGGTTGTGTCCTCCCAAGGCATTTCTTTACTCAAGCTTTCAAATATAATATGTTGAGATCATTATGTGGGCTAGAGGATTATTTGTTTTTGTCAAGATAGAGTCTAGACTGTTATTTTCTTTTTCCTGAGTCGTGAGCTCATTTAAACTGCTAGTGCTTGAACAGTAACAGCAATGCAGTCAACAGAGTATTGTAACTGAATGTTTCTTACAAAGTACTTTTCCAGAATACATAGAACTATGAGAGCTTTCTCATACTGTCTGTATACTATAGTATACTAATCTGAATGAATGTTCTATTGTGTGTCCTTTCAGGTCCCAGCTAGGAGCCTGCGTGTGCATATGGAGGAATATTTGCGGAGGCCGTCGGTCCAGGGAGGCTCATTCTGAGGTCACAGGTCACCATTCCGAGCCCCGTTGTCGTCTGCAGCCCTGGAGGAGTGCCTCAGCTTGGCTTTCACAACAGTGCACAGGTCTCCCATTCAGGGAGCGCCGGACCTACAGGAAAAGACCTAGAGAAAACAAACACGGGGCAGAGAAAGACGCTCTTCATGAACTCCCCAAAACCCTGAAAGGCAAACACTGCGCGTTGGCTGGCGGAACCAAGCAGACATGAGGACAGTGAGCATGGCCCGGCTCTGTCTCCCAGCCGTCAGCATGCTGCTGGTCGGCTTCGTTCACGCAGCGGTCGCCGAAGACGACGTCACTCCGCGCCTCAGTTTCTCCTACAGTAAGTTTTCACCAGGTTCTCCTCTACAGTGTGGTTGGCAATCGGCACAATCTGGAGTGCTAAATTAACGGTGTCAAAATGGACTGGTAGAACCCGCCGGCCGCCGTAAGGGTCCATTTTTACACTCTAGCCAGATGATCATGAGATCTCCACCTACTGGTACATCTGGGGAAATCTAAATATGGATCAACATATGGACTAGAACAGCGGTGAGAACAGCCGGGCCTCTGACAATGAAGGACCACCCTATGAATGAACGACCACCCTCAAGTCTGTGCGTTTCGGCACAGCTTTTGTTTTTAATTTCTGAATTGTTTCCAACCTGTTTTAGCCCACACTTTGAAATTAGATGTCACCACACAGTATAGGCAGAGATCTCTGATCGTCTAGCAACGCCAGAATAGTAGTATTTGCTCCTCAGGGTACCTCATAAGAGAGAAACCCAGCATTCCTTGCATGTCTGAGAAGGAACGAGCAAGAGGCATTCCTTGTTTACCCTGACATTGTGTCCGCTCCACTGACCTACAGTACGTCCGCGGATCATCCGTTTACTGGAGCGTAAGGGAGCACACTCGCATAATTGTTATTCATCTATAAATAAGTGCGGCTTTGAGGTGGCCCCAGCCAGGGTGATGAGAGCTAAGGAGGTGCCCGGGGCTTGCATGCGTGCCGGGGCTTTGTGAGATGCTTGACAAGGGTGTGGTGAAGTGTTGACAAACACATAAACAAGAGCCAGGGCTGTTCTTTTCTGGGCCCTGCATGGCTCTGTGAAGTCTCACTGGGATGGTTTTGCAGCACAGAATTCACATAACTGCACACACAGATGATGAACCGTAGATGTTGCATTTAAACGGCAACCATTCGAGTTTTTTTGAGGCGCTAGCCCCTCCAATGCATGAAGATGACGTTGTATGGCAGCCAAGTCTATGGGATTTAATGTTTGTTTAGGTCACTCGTGTGACGTCATGTGGCCGATATAAATAAAGTACAGTGGACAGTTGTTGGTCGACAGGAGATGGGGAGGAAGAGATGGGGAGGGACACGCAGCAAAGGCCGTTGGGGAGGAAGAGATGGGGAGGGACACGCAGCAAAGGCCGTTGCGATCGGGACTCGAAAAGATCTTCAAGCTGTTTTCCATATTTTGTGTGACACTGTCATACGACCAAGTATAAAATATGCTGTTCATTTATATTAAAAAAAGAAAAACATAAAAAGATGTAATATGGAGATACAAGGTTTCTGTTCGACTCCAATTATATGGATTTGCGTAAGATACACGAGGATGCTCAAACCTTTATTATGTATCTTGAGGTACGGGCTATAGGCCTATACTGTAGATCTAATTAATAATGATGTAACTCGCATCGGTGTTCTCAAAAACCTTTCAGAAAGTGTCCATTCCAAAAGGTGAAAGATTCAGAATAGCTAGAGGGTTTTGTTTAGACTGTGTGTCTACTAGACTATAATGGTAAGAAATCCAACAAAATCCATACTATGAATAGCGTTTCCATTGGGCTGGCTCCGTCAAGTACTCACAGGTCAACACTAATCACTATGTGAACAGAGGCATTGTGCTGGGCCTTACTCAGGACAATGTGACACAGACGTCACCAGCACTGGAAGGAATTGCTCCTTTGCAATCTGCATTATATCTATTGGTAGGTGAGTTATGGGGACATGTTCTCTCGATACTAACTTGAGCCTTGGAATGAAGAGTAACCCAAATGAATGATGAGATTATTGTTAATAGAGCCTTTTTGTGGGATTGTATTGCTGTGCATGTTGATATTTTAGACTCCAGTTGGATTCACTGATAGTTTACACACTGAAGACTAATGCAATGGATTGCTGTGCACGGCATTAGTGTCAAGTATTGATTTTTTAATTAGCCATACAATTAATCACATGTGACAACAAGGCTTTAAAGAACAGGGGTTGGGTTTAATTATTTTCTTCTAGCATGCTCAATCTATGTGCTCCATCAGTTCTTGTGTTTGCTAATGAACCCACAGCACCGCAGGTCGAATTGCAGAAAACAAAGCATAATGATGGATTATTATGCCATTGCACGCTTGCAGTGATTGAACTGTGACACAGTGCATTTGGGCATCGTTATGGTCTTAAAAAACGGGGAAGGGGGGGGCTCAATCAGTGCAAGGCCAGTCCTATCTTTCTAGATTGGGATAAGCCAAGCTGTGCTCCTTGGGGCTGGGTGAGCATGCATTCAAATGGGTCAGTCATCTTGCACATGTCTGAGCCTGCAGCCTCTCCCTCACGTAGGATCTTTATACCAACAGGTAATCTCTCTCACCTGCCAGCCTCTACAAAGCTCACAGCTTGGCCCCGGTGGAGCGTTCCACAACAGCACACACACACCATCAATCACTCAGTGAAAAGACCCTTCATATTCACACGTACTCCTCCTCATTCTGACGGGAAGATTTGCTTTCGAGACACGTTGCCGGTGTTGAACGCACCGATAAAACATGTCAAATGCATAATGTGACGACGAGCCAGGATGACTTTATGTAGAAGAAAATAACCCACTTTTTCCTCCTCTAGTGACTAGAGGAGCGGCACCGGTCCACTGTCCGGTGGTTGGGAACCTCTGCTCTAGTCTATGTTAGTATGGTTTTAAGTATGGAACTAGCTAAACCTATTTTAACCTTGCTTAGTTGCTTCATATAGAGCTATTCTAGTAACATTTCCTGTAACTTTCGCCACGCTGATGAGCTCTGCCTTTTTCCTTGTCAAGAAATGATTGACTTTACAGAAGCTGTTACGCTCTGTCAGTCGTAAAACGTCTTTTAGAGGAAGAACTAGCTTATCAATATCATGGTTACAGTCTGACCAGCTGTCTGATGAGGCATTCAATCTGACAAGGTTGCTGTGTGGCTCAGGTGATAGACTAACTAACAGGCCTGGCCCTGCTGTGTCACCCAGAACGGAAGTGACAATCTATATTTGACTGGTATAAGGAAGCCGTTTTATTACACAGCAAAGTTACAGTTACAGTTACAGGTAAAAATGTACACTTTCAAAGTTAAACTAATGCCTCTGGACTTCGCCACGTGTTTCCGTGGTGACAGGAGTTGCCGTGGGATGGTATAACGTCCGTTCTGCTACACTGACATTTTCCAGCCTCCCGCAGAAGAGCTTTGTCACATTGTGTTTATTGTATCAACGCTATGGGACTCTGAGACCTGAACTTTATGCCATAAAAACTACCGCCCTCTAACACACACACACGCACGCGCACACGCACACACACATCGCCCCCACGCCTAAGGCTCTCTGTGTCTTCTCCGGATGTCTGTTAGCTCGATGCGCTGCGTGGCTTTTATGTCAGTGAAGTGGGCAGGCCAGTCCCCCCCCCCCCCCTTCGTCCCCAGCAGCGGCAACATTTTCCTGGACAGATTTCCCCTCCTCTTTCTCTGCCTCTCTGTCCCTCGGTCCCTGCCTCGCCTTAATGAAGAGGGTAATCTGCCATGAATAATGAATGGGGATTTGTGTGCGTTATGGTGTGAACGCTCGTCTGGTTCTCATTATGCGCCTATCAGGATGGATCATGGGTTCGGGGAAGAGAGCCTACATCTGCTTTTCTGTCCTGCGCTTTGTTCCTGGTTTTAATGCGGACCATGCTGGCTGGCTTAGTGCGTTACATTGCTATTTTAAAGGCGCACCTACAGTATAAGCGTTTTACATCTCTCCTGGCCCGTCTGTTTATCCCCTTGTTAAACATTATGAATGTGGTCAGTCATGCTATAATTTGGTTTAGGAGCCATCCCTGTAGCCGCTCGATATGTACAGCGTTATTAATCTGAGCAAGTGAGTGCAGGCTACTTGCATCAGCCACTCTCAAGTAATGGAGAATGACAGCGACAATGAGTGGGACAGTATTTGTTTAAAGCTTAATGAAAGAACTATATGCTTTTTATTGAATGTGGATTGTATGGCAGTGGGAGATCTCTCTGGCCTCAGGGTTGTTGTAGACATGCATGTATTAGTATTAGGCAGTATGAAAACTGTTGTCTGAAAAGTGTCACACAGCGTGATGAGCTCAGAGAAATATCGTTTGTAAAATATATATTTTTTAATGTTTGAAAATAATTTCCCCATCTATAATAGGCCCAAAATGCCAGGCTGAAAGTCGTGCGGTGGTGACGACGATGATGATGATGCTGGCGTGATGCCATCATATCTACCTGGCTCTGCGTCTGTCGCTGACTCTCGTCTATGGCTCATGAAAGGACAGACCACTGCTGTGATGTGGCTAGTGTTCACTAGACCCGCTGTCTCCAGTCCAACAGAGAATAACCTATAAATCACGCTCAACAGACCCTGTAAAAACACTCTCATGGGCTCTCTCACACTCGTTTCCAAGGTATCGTGGGGACATCCTTGGTGCCGTTTGGCTGCTAAGCACACAGCATGAATCCACGCCAGTCAAGTTAGACGCCCTGTGCAGTGCTTGGCCCATTGGGACCATGTGTACATGAGGTCATGGCATATAGCTGATGCTTCCGACCTGTTCGCACAGGAGGAGATAGGGTCATGCCGAGGTCCTGAGGAGGCAGCCGGCTGGTTTGCATTATTGTCTTCCATATTGCGGTTGAACCGTGGGTCGGCTCCATGTAACTCTCCGGCCGAGAGATCTCGATGGCAGAGCAACAACATTCCCGTCGCTCGTGGAAGTGGGATCCAGACCAGTATAGCTGAGGTGCACACTCGTCTATAAACTGCCGGGCTTGGGAAACTACCGCTTTCCTTAAATGAACAGTTTAATTTCATTCCTTCTCCCAATATAAATGTTTCCATGGTGAGCTTAATGGTAAGCTTTGTCAGTTTCCCCAACATATATATGCCCATCTTTGCTCCTAATCTTGTGGCACTAACCTCCCAATGTCTGTTTTCCGAAGTTGAACTTAGAATTGAGGGCATTCTCGGCATCACCATGGTGCGTTGCATCAGGCTGCCAGTGGAGACAATATCCTGCTAACAAGAGAGGGCCTCAGCACTTACCAATACAAACAGCAGGCTCACAGCTGGCCTAATGAATCTCCTGGTGAATCACCCCTCCTGGCTTGTTATCTTAATGCAATCCAGATGCCTTTCTGTCCCTGTGCTTCCCAGTTTCAGTTGCCTTGCACTAATATACATTCAGGAGCTTCGATTAACCAGTGCTAAATAACTAGTTACTAATTACGTTAGCACTCTAGCATGGCCTTGTCCCCATCCTACTGCTATCGGACAATATGAATGACACTGACTCGGTCAGTAGATCTGTGGCCTGCTGTTTCTCAACAGAGGGTTGTTGTTGATCACTGCCTTCTAGAACCATACTGTAACATCTGAGTCTTTGAAGAAGTACAGTGTGTGACATGGACAGTCAATGCAGCCTCAATGGAACGTTGCAAAAGTGTCCTTTTCCAACTTTGTCATCACCTCTCCAGGCCTTGAATATTCTTCAATAAATGCAACCAAGAGTTGTGCGTAATTATGCTGTTACAAATCCTGTAACCTTCTTGGTCTTGAACCTTGACCACCAAATTGCACCACAGCTCAGATACTGGAGTTAGACTTGATGATGGCCTTGTGTTTAGACTTAATGATGATACTGTACGATAGTGTTTTGAGTCGTTGAAAATATACTGCACATACATACAGATGTGCCGTTTGAGAACTTCACATGTCCTGCCATTGGCAATTCACTAGATTGTCAGTGCTTTGTCAGAACATTGTCAGTGAGAAAGGGGTTTATATGTAAATTCTAATCAGAATCAGAATCACAGAATGGACACTTCTTTTCTCCAGCAACAACCAACATCCCAGAGTGACTCTGCACGCCATGAACAAGAGTCACTCACAACAATGACAACATAATACTAGCCACTCGCTCACATCTGCAATCTGTCCGCATCTCATCTCATCTACTACCCTACATTTGCCCACACGTTATTTCCATTACACAGGCGAGTCAAGAAGATGTTGTCAAGAAGACGCGCACTGACACACAGGAGAGGCGAGGGGAGGGGAGGGGTGACACAGTAGACTAACAAGAAACCCCACATGCAAACATGAAGAACCAGCGTTGTATTCAACATGAAGAAAGACCAAATAAATGGACGGCCAGCCAATTACACTCAGATGCCGAGCGAGTGGAGGTTGAGGAAGGGCTAGTTCCCAAAAAGAACTGCACGTCAGTGGTATTTCGTATTCTCGGTAAAGGACAAGGACCAAACACACGTGTGTGTGTGTTTGTGTACGTGTGCTGACTGCACACAGTCTGTCAATGTTCTCCTCCCTTGCTCATTAATCTGCTCTGCCAATATTCAAAAAACTTTCAGAATGACAATTTCACGCAACGTGCGTCCATTGATGGTAGCATACTTCCAAAATGGAAGCAGATGGGATCAACACTTGCAAGCATAACATTTTAAATCCCTTTAGAGAGAGGGTAAAAACCACAACATAAGAGTTTCACTTCTCTAAGGAATCACATGAGGTATATTCTTTTTGCCTTGAAGCGCAGTAAATTAGGGTGTCAGGAGTGTTGACAAAGCTTTGCTATTTTTGCCTTGAAAATCATGAAAGGCAGACGTTTTCCATGGCTCTGCTCACTCAAGAAGGACCCCTACATTAATATGTATTTGACTGCGGACCCCCATCTGAAAAATATCTTGTGTGTGAGCATGTAGATCATACACATAGCCAATGTGTATGATTATAGTGGTTAAATACATATTTATGATATTCATAAATTTAGCTGGGGACCCCCAGGAACTGCTGGACCCCATTTTGAGAACCAATGCCATAGGGTGTAGATTAATCACTTTTTAAAAAGTGATTATATTATATATCATATTTCGCCGCATAAATTCACATACAACCCCACATATTCCATCGCATAATCAATATTAAATCATAATATTTTTGCCCACATTTTTTCTGGAGGATCTACTAAATTATATTTCTTTTAGTTTTTTTTTTACATACTGTTAAATCATTTGCAAACTAGAACTGCACTCTGTCGAGTGCATACTTGCTTGTTGCACACTAGTAGGCCATAAATGGCCAACTAGTGCGCAAGCAGAGCGCGCAAGTATTTTCGACCGCTGTAAACTGTGGAATCTCAGTATCTCTGTGAAGGAACGTTTGAAATGTCTAATTATTAGGTGTAACTATTTGCTACCTATCTACTTTATGCATGTAAACACCTAGTATTATCAAGTATGGTTCAAGTTTCTATCTATATAAGAAATACACTTTTATCAATTTAGAAATATTCTAGATCCCTTTTTCGTTTTTCAAAGAAAAATAAATCCTTGATATGTGATGAAAAAAAGGTATATAAACTGAATTAAAATATGTTATACAGTATAATTATTTTATTATCTATTGTAAATTGTCAATTGTTTTAAATGTATTTCATCTTGGACTATAGTGATATTAATACTAAATCTAAGTATACATATACATATACTATATAGAGTATGTAGTTGTAAGTTGATTAGCGGTATACTGTGGTTACTTTGCACCAAAAACCGTGCCAGCCAACCCGCCACTTGATGCGTATGCAAATAAAACAGCAGATTTGTGCCTGGTTTGCTGGGACCAGATTACATAAATGACCATATTTCTTACGTCATCATTGAGAGCTAGTCATACATATATATACACACCATGTACTCTGGTCAGTTGAGGAATGCAAGCATAGGCGAGAGCAGCGAAACGAAGCGTCCTCACTGTACGAGAAGCAGGAAGCCGAAGTATACGTATGACTAGCTCTAAATGATGACGTAAGACATACGTATACATATACATATACTATATAGAGTATGTAGTTGTAAGTTGATTAGCGGTATACTGTGGTTACTTTAATACTTTGCGCCAAAAACCGTGCCAGCCGACCCGCCACTTGATGCGTATGCGAATAAAACAGCAAATTTGTGCCTGGTTTGCTGGGACCAGATTACATAAATGACCATATGTCTTACGTCATCATTTAGAGCTAGTCATATACATATACACACCATGTACTCTGGTCCCAGCAAATCAGGCACAATTTGCTATTTTATTTTACTGATTATGTATATAGTATACGTATGACTAGCTCTAAATGATGACGTAAGACATATGGTCATTTATGTAATCTGGTCCCAGCAAACCAGGCACAAATTTGCTGTTTTATTCGCATACGCATCAAGTGGCGGGTCGGCTGGCACGGTGCACACAGACCGGGCGTCAAAACAAATTATCTTTATTGTTAATGGGATTTAATGTTTGTGTTGGGGAAAAACAATCATTCATTTCTATTCATTGTCAATGGCGTTTTAAAAAGAAACATTGAACTAAAAATGTGCAAAAAAATATCATGATAATACTCGCCCACCCCTACCACGGACCCCCACGCAGACTATCACGGACCCCCGCGCCAACCTCCGCGGACCTCCGCGGGAGTCCACGGTATTCTGTGTGGGGTCCGCAGATAAGGGGGTCCCTGCGGAGGTCGGTGCGGGTACAACCAAATGGACCCATAACAGTTCATTTGTACAGTCTCAGAGTTCATTTTTATAAAAGGGTCCTTTGGGTCTATTTGTAGTAGGCTAACGCTACACTAGAGTCACCTGGACACATCCTGTTGTGTGGAAACTTTCCACACACATTAAATACAGATAGATATTTACATTTCATAGCACAATTCTGGAGATATAGGGCAGTTATTAATTCATAATATATGAATTCTTGTTTTCCAATGGAAATATCCTAAAAAAAAACGGTTGTGTCCTATTTGACATTCAATGATATTTTTCCACAAATGAGTCTTGAAAAATGGGGGTTGTCTTATAATCATCGTCTTATTATTCGGGACAATACGGTATATTATACTCCTATTCTCTACCATATACTGTAGATGAGTTAAAATAACATTCTGTTCACATACACATGTATTTATGTTTTTATTTCTGAATTTCTTAGTGGTTAACATGACTCCCCTTTTAGGAAAGCATTATTCCTGCCTTGAATCTTCTCTCATGTCCCCTTGCAGATGAGAATCTAGGTCATGTTTATGGACAGAAGACTGGAAATGGGGCATGAGACGTCTCTTAAAGACGTCCCATTAGATCCTATAGCATGCCCTCGCACTCTCAAAGAGCGATGTGTATTTTTTCCAGGTCACCTTCTGGTGGAGCATGACAAGCACTAATCTTTTGCGGAACTAGACAGACAGCGTTCGCTTATTGCCACAGTGAGGAGCTGTCATTTATGGCTGATGATGTCACGCAAGGCTCTTTGTTACTCTGCACGCCTCGGTTTTGGGAGAACAACGACCTCTCTAATATGAATGAACAGAATCTGGCCCTGTTGTAGAGCCAGGAGTTTGCTACACAGAACACTGGCAATTTGCCGCTCAGTGATGTGATGTGATGTGGTGGAAAAAGTACTCAAATTCTTTACTTAAGTAAATGCATCAATCCTTTAATATAGAAATATGTAAAAGTAAAAGTCCGGAATTCAAAATGTACTTGAGTAAAAGCACAAACGTACTGGCATCAAAATGTACTTAAAGAACCAAAAATTTAATTGATCATTATGCCGAATGTCCCATTTCAAGTTTTCCAATGTGACGATCAGCTATTTTCAAATGGTCGAAATGTACAGTAGGTCTATATGGTTGAAGTGGTTAATTTATGTTTTGTAATAATCAATCTGCTAATTTACTAGTAACTACAGTTTTTAAATAAATGTAGTGGAGTAAAGGTACAATATTTGGAATCGAGATGTAGCAGTAGAAGTAAAAGTATTGGAAATTGGAAATAAGTAAAGTACAAATACCTCAAAATGGTACAGTACTTAAGTAAATATACTAGTCACTTTCCACCACTGGTGATGTGCATAAGAGATAATTAGATTTATATATAGATTTTCTGCTTCTCTTTCTTTGTAGTTCTGCGTAATTTAAGTAAGCAAGAATGTGTGTCTTTTAATGAGATGTGCCGTGTTCAGACTGTCATAGCCAATACAAACGACCACCTCCTGAGGAAGGGCACTGATTGAATCGTTTTGTTGTAGTTGCCTCGTGAAATTAGGCACTTCGATGTTCCACAAAGAGGGACAGATTGCGCTACATTGCCTTTCAGGGGGGATGCTTCATGCTTTTAATTAACTTCACTTTTTTGGACCCAAAGCCATCGGGAACTCCACTGCGACGGAACGTGGAGGGTTCCCTTAAAGCGGAGTCTAGGAAGGGCGGAGTATTGCAATCCATTTAGCAGTGTCATTTGCAGAAATGACATTTAATTGCATAATGATGGTAATGATCTTATATTGCTTACAGCTGCGAGAGGTCGAAGCAACCGCTGTGTGTGCTCTGCCGTGGAGTCACAGAGGAAATACTCTGAGCCACACAAAAGCTGCTCTCTACTCTATATCACTGACTGCAGGATGTGGGATCACAGGCCTGGGAACCTCGATACGATGAGAGCCCTGGTGGCACGTGCATGCGCGGACACACACACACACACGCACGCGCACGCGGCACACAAATACTGGAGAGGTGTAATTGGCAAGATTGTCAAGAGCAGCTTGTCTGGTATCATCCAGCAGGTTTAAATAGCATACTGGCCATGGTGAAGTACTGGAGGTGTTTGAAACTGTAGCTGATAGTCACACTATTGTATTTGGACCAAGGTGACTCTTAACACTTGTTTATGGCAATAACTACCCACTTCTTATTTTGTGTCAAAACGTGGAGAAAACTGTTAACTCTCAACCTTGTTAATAATTGACCATATGTCGGCCTTTTTGCTTCTTACATAAGGTTTGGGACATTCTGTCAGCCTCCAGTCTCTAGAACGGTGTCCCTACTCGGTGTCCCAAAATAACTTAATTGCTTCTCTTTGTTTGCCATTGACTTGGTGGGCCTCAATAATAAGAGTTTCCCAGTGAGACTCTGAGTGACAAACTGCTGCGAAGTGCTGTAGCTAGCACAATTGAACATACTGTAGGCCTTCGAGAGTTGGTGGGGGGCCCCGACACGGCGAGGATAAACCAGCTATGATATGTTGCATCTCTCTGGTTTTATCCCTGCTGCCCACTTGGCTGCCCTCTCATTGACACCCCTACTGTATGGCTCCAGCAGACACTACCCACTCTTACACTCTACTGTACTGCTACTACAGCAGACACTACCCACTCTGACACTCTACTGTACTGCTACTACAGCAGACACTACCCACTCTTACACTCTACTGTACTGCTACTACAGCAGACACTACCCACTCTGACACTCTACTGTACTGCTACTACAGCAGACACTACCCACTCTTACACTCTACTGTACTGCTACTACAGCAGACACTACCCACTCTTACACTCTACTGTACTGCTACTACAGCAGACACTACCCACTCTTACACTCTACTGTACTGCTACTACAGCAGACACTACCCACTCTACACTCTACTGTACTGCTACTACAGCAGACACTACCCACTCTTACACTACTGTACTGCTACTACAGCAGACACTACCCACTCTTACACACTACTGTACTGCTACTACAGCAGACACTACCCACTCTTACACACTACTGTACTGCTACTACAGCAGACACTACCCACTCTACACACTACTGTACTGCTACTACAGCAGACACTACCCACTCTACACACTACTGTACTGCTACTACAGCAGACACTACCCACTCTTACACTCTACTGTACTGCTACTACAGCAGACACTACCCACTCTTACACACTACTGTACTGCTACTACAGCAGACACTACCCACTCTTACACTCTACTGTACTGCTACTACAGCAGACACTACCCACTCTTACACTCTACTGTACTGCTACTACAGCAGACACTACCCACTCTACACTCTACTGTACTGCTACTACAGCAGACACTACCCACTCTTACACTCTACTGTACTGCTACTACAGCAGACACTACCCACTCTACACTCTACTGTACTGCTACTACAGCAGACACTACCCACTCTTACACTCTACTGTACTGCTACTACAGCAGACACTACCCACTCTTACACTCTACTGTACTGCTACTACAGCAGACACTACCCACTCTTACACTCTACTGTACTGCTACTACAGCAGACACTACCCACTCTCTCACTCTACTGTACTGCTACTACAGCAGACACTACCCACTCTTACACACTACTGTACTGCTACTATAGCAGACACTACCCACTCTTACACTCTACTGTACTGCTACTACAGCAGACACTACCCACTCTTACACTCTACTGTACTGCTACTACAGCAGACACTACCCACTCTACACTCTACTGTACTGCTACTACAGCAGACACTACCCACTCTTACACTCTACTGTACTGCTACTACAGCAGACACTACCCACTCTACACTCTACTGTACTGCTACTACAGCAGACACTACTCACTCTTACACTCTACTGTACTGCTACTACAGCAGACACTACCCACTCTTACACTCTACTGTACTGCTACTACAGCAGACACTACCCACTCTCTCACTCTACTGTACTGCTACTACAGCAGACACTACCCACTCTTACACTCTACTGTACTGCTACTACAGCAGACACTACCCACTCTTACACACTACTGTACTGCTACTACAGCAGACACTACCCACTCTTACACACTACTGTACTGCTACTATAGCAGACACTACCCACTCTTACACTCTACTGTACTGCTACTACAGCAGACACTACCCACTCTTACACTCTACTGTACTGCTACTACAGCAGACACTACCCACTCTACACTCTACTGTACTGCTACTACAGCAGACACTACCCACTCTTACACTCTACTGTACTGCTACTACAGCAGACACTACCCACTCTACACTCTACTGTACTGCTACTACAGCAGACACTACCCACTCTACACTCTACTGTACTGCTACTACAGCAGACACTACCCACTCTACACTCTACTGTACTGCTACTACAGCAGACACTACCCACTCTACACTCTACTGTACTGCTACTACAGCAGACACTACCCACTCTTACACACTACTGTACTGCTACTACAGCAGACACTACCCACTCTACACTCTACTGTACTGCTACTACAGCAGACACTACCCACTCTTACACTCTACTGTACTGCTACTACAGCAGACACTACCCACTCTTACACACTACTGTACTGCTACTATAGCAGACACTACCCCCTCTTACACTCTACTGTACTGCTACTACAGCAGACACTACCCACTCTTACACACTACTGTACTGCTACTACAGCAGACACTACCCACTCTTACACTCTACTGTACTGCTACTATAGCAGACACTACCCACTCTACACTCTACTGTACTGCTACTACAGCAGACACTACCCACTCTTACACACTACTGTACTGCTACTACAGCAGACACTACCCACTCTAACACTCTACTGTACTGCTACTACAGCAGACACTACTCACTCTTACACTCTACTGTACTGCTACTACAGCAGACACTACCCACTCTTACACTCTACTGTACTGCTACTACAGCAGACACTACCCACTCTTACACTCTACTGTACTGCTACTACAGCAGACACTACTCACTCTTACACTCTACTGTACTGCTACTACAGCAGACACTACTCACTCTTACACTCTACTGTACTGCTACTACAGCAGACACTACCCACTCTTACACTCTACTGTACTGCTACTACAGCAGACACTACCCACTCTTACACTCTACTGTACTGCTACTACAGCAGACACTACCCACTCTTACACTCTACTGTACTGCTACTACAGCAGACACTACCCACTCTTACACTCTACTGTACTGCTACTACAGCAGACACTACCCACTCTACTGTACTGCTACTACAGCAGACACTACCCACTCTTACACTCTACTGTACTGCTACTACAGCAGACACTACCCACTCTTACACTCTCTTAAGTGCTGTCTCAAGCCTGTCGGTTTTCCCTCGTCCGGCTGTAGGCCACAGCATTTTCTGGGGCTTCATTGTCATGGGATAGCCCCGAGGAATCAATGTCAGATGGTCAAACGACAATAGAATTGTGTGTGTGTGTGTGTGTGTGTGTGTGTGTGTGTGTGTGTGTGTGTGTGTGTGTGTGTGTGTGTGTGTGTGTGTGTGTGTGTGTGTGTGTGTGTGTGTGTGTGTGTGTGTGTGTGTGTGTGTGTGTGTGTGTGTGTGTGTGTGTGTGTGTGTGTGTGTGTGTGTGTGTGTGTGTGTGTGTGTGTGTGTGTGTGTGTGTGGTTCAAATGGGATATACACATCCTGGTAATGGTGACCTGACCTGAGGGTAACTGTCTGTACTGTGGGTGACATGCAGCAGTTACCCCATCCTGGACTTTTGTGGTCCCTGGAATATGAATGTCTTATTATGCCTTTTTGCTCATTCATGGCTGAATTGCCTATTTGGGATCAATCTGGTTGAAATGGAGGCCAACAATAAAAAGGTCACATTGTTGTCTATTTCTGCACCATAATGGTGATAATATATTCCACTAATCCTGATTTAGAGCTTATTGGGTAGATTTTGAAGGTGCGTTTTACCAATGGAAATACATAAATTGGCCTCGCTCTGCGCACATTCGTATTATGAAAGGCATATCGGCCCGTGTTGAACGCACTGACCCGTGTTGAACGCACACACATTATGGCTTACCGCGGTCCTGAATATTTTAGCATTGTGGGAGTGTCCATATGTTAATTATTTTCGCTTTGCGCAATTTGCTATTAAGCCCCTTGACCTAAAGACACTCAGCGCATAACGATTAGACGTGGGTCTGACCACCTCATAAACGCAAAAAGCACTGTTTGATTTGACACTTGAGCGGCTCTGGGAAGCTGGTAGAGTGTTGCCATGTCTGTTTATTATAAGCGGTTTATTTTTCTGTAAAGTTGCTTTCTGTGTAGTTGTTTTTCTTGTTTCTAAAGTGGTTATTTGGGCTTTTCTCCTAATGTTGTTTAAACCAGTGATCCTCACACAGCACATTCCGATGTCAATGATCCCCAGATGAATGCATTTGCCCAACTAAGGACAGCTAATCCAAAAATTTAATAAAAAGATTACTTTTGAAAATAGCAGATCTATACCAGCTCACAATGCATCACATTCATTCATTAAAACTATGAACTCTGACTGCAGGGGGATATATAATGATCATTATAACAATGTGCAAGAACATATTTAAAAAGAAGGAAGAACTTTATATTTGTGGACAATCAAAATATGTTTTTTTATTTTAATGTGGTGTCATTCAAATTAATCTGGATATGGCAGACTCACTATTTAGAAAATAAAAACATGGCACTTCATTTAAAATAGGTTACAGACCCCTGTTATATGCGCTTATTTTTATAGACCTATTTACTTGTTTCTATGAGACATGGCAGTTTTGCGTCTTTAAAAAAAAAATGTTGAGATTAGAAACGGCCATAATTCTTTCATTTCTCAACCTTAAAAATAAATAAAAACATCTCCATAATCCGTGGGAAATGTGCTTTCATATGCTGTATCACACCCGATTCAAGTCTCCTTCAATAAAATGCTACGAGCGAACTCAGCGAAGACCATACCATCGGGGCCACAGCATTACGCAGCACGCATTCAACTCATTCCTTCGTCGTGACTTGAATGAAATAAAATATAATAAACGTTATTTTACTGGTGTTTTTCAATAGAAACAAATAAAGAGCGTGTGTAGGCTACTGTGTGCAAGTGCAACAGTGCATATACATGCATGCACTAGGCTATATTTCTTCCGTGTCGGGATGGTGATTGAGCTCTTCAAGTTCACAGCCCGTTTGGTCTTTCATAAAAAAACGTTGATATTAGCCTATAAACACTCATGGTTCTCTCATTTCTCAACCGTTTTATTAAATGTAAAAATCTCCATATTCCTTAGGAATCTTGCTTTCATTCGCTGTATGGTACATGGTTCTATCGTTATCGAATTAATTAATTAATTGCCAATTTGCCAATATGCTGCTATCTACTCGCAATTCCATTCCGATCTGAAAGATGGGTCTGTTCTTTTGAGGCATAAAGGTGACAGCATGCAGTGCAATAGGAATAATTAACTCAAATGTGACAAAGGCATGTCATGTCTTCTATGGTGCCAGCCTGAAGAAATGTCATACCACGATCCCCAAAGTGCGCATTCCGTATGTGACATCAGCTGACTGGTAAAGAGAATAGTACGGACATGTTGATTGGGTACGTCTCAAACACGCCTTAAACACACCCATGACTAATTCAAGGCCGTTTTGCGCACTCCGCGGGGTGTCAAAAGCGCTTCTTAACATGCCCAAAATTGCAATATGACATACTACACGCCCCCAGATCATAATACTGTAATTAGATTAGTAATATAGAAGTAAGTAAAATAGAAGTCCTAAATCGACCCCTAAATGTTCACAACTTTCTGTACACAGTGCACACAGGATATCCAATATGTTGAGAGAAGAGATATTGATTGATTTAAATAATACGTTGTTTTGTTACAATATACTATATGCTGATTCTCCCTACAAACACGATGAACATTTTGTAGTGTTTTTTTCCCCCTCTCCAAATTAGTCATTGTCCATTTTTATTGTCCCCACCATGTTTATGTCTGTCACTGCCAAGCCAACTGTTTGGTCTGTCGAGGGTGCAGACAACCACATGTCTCCTCTGATACACATGTGGCCCTATTTAAAAGGCATGGTGCAAGTGCATTTAGGGTGTGTCCAACTCCAATTTGGCCAGTTAAACAGTGCATTACCTGGGCGCAATGCAAGGCGCAAGTTGCAAATGGGTTGTTTTTAATTAAGCTTGGGTGTGTTTTGGACATACAGTAACATTAATTAAACAAATCAGTGTGCCATCTCCCATTACCTTTAAGAACCAGGTGCACCTCGTTCACCAAACATTAACGACATACCCTGGCCTATACAGTACAGTACTTAGCTAACCGGGGTGCCCCAGGGCTATACATTTGGTCCGCTACTTTTTCCCCTACACCAAATGTATTTTCTGTACGTAGGCAAGAAATTGCTGATATACAAGCTTATAGGCTACATCAACTATTTTTAGAGAATGTTTGCTGAAGTTTTGTTGAATGAGAAGTCCAAAATAGGGACACTACGGTTCATGTGGTAAAATTGTGGATTCGGCAAGTTTGAGGACAAACAGTATTTCTGCTGAGGAAATGGGTCTGCTTGTGTGCCAAAGTTTCCTTATGAATGGAGTAGTTGACAAGATTCAGACATTATGAAAACCATTCACTTCATATGAAGCAACTTGTTTTTCATATTTGTACATTTTCTGTCTTTTATAACTTTCTGAGGCATGCTTCCTCGATCACATGATGGTGAAACATGCTATTATACATTGTGGTGATATAAAATACTTTACAATAGCCTAGACTTTGAGTGGAACACGATATTGCAGGCAAATAAATCTAAACGGGGAGATGATTAATGTTTGCCTTAAGTTCTGAATGGAAAGATTCATACCGTTTCAAGCCCTCGTGGATCTCTTTAATGATACACAATTACTGGCCCTATTGTTTTCCTGCGTCAGCCACGGTTGCTGAGTACGTCGGTGGTGATCTGACTCCTGAGAGTAATTGTGTAGATATCCTCCCCTCACAAACCCCCTGAAAGCCTTTGTTTTGGTTCAAGCTCTGGCCTTTGTCTCTGTCTGTGTAAATCACCGTTACATTTGCCCGGGGCACCGAAGGAGGAGAAAAGCCTGACTTATACTTTGGTGCATGCGGGTGTCGCAAACAGCAAGTACAAGCTTTACAAGCTCTTCAAGCTCACATCGTTTCGCACCGTGAACTTGTAGATCTGCTATTAATCAGCGCACAACAACACCCGTTCGCAACTAAGTATAAATCAAGCGAAAGAGCACAGCCATGATGTAGCACTCGATTCATCCTTTAATCACAGAGACGGAGAAATTAAGGCCCCAGTGGGTCGTTGCTACAGTATGTAGAGGAGAGTCTCTTGTGGTTTTGCAGACAGATTTAACCATAATAAGGCCCCCTGTTGCTGTGGCGATGTGCTGCTATTAGCGTGTTGTTTTCCCAAGGGGGAGGAAGTCTCTGAGCCTCCTGCATGTCCTCTGTGAGGCCGGGTTACATTAGGTCACATGGTTCTGCACTGCAGGTAGGTATAATAGAAAGGTAGAATCTAATTACGGTCTCAGATTGATTCCTTGCTCTGTAGTTTATTCTTCACCAGGCCCAGTTCTTCACCCTCTTCAAAGACAAATCCTAAGTGTTCATTTAACTCTGAGTGCATAAATGATCAGGCCTCCCATTAGCCACTATTCTAGTGGCTCATAGGAATAGACTATGTGACTACCGGAGAGACGGGTGACAGCCGGAATGTAGACGGCACCCGGGTGAGCACTATATGGGTTAGCGCCCCAGCCTGTGTCCTCCGTGAGGAGGAAGCCCAACAAACCTCAGTGAGGCCTTTAGGAGGGCCATTATAATCCACCACTCCTGAATGAAGTGCCTGGTGCTGGGAGTCTGGTGCAAGTGCAACGCACAGGTCCTGGGCCTGGTGAGAGCAGGAGTGGACCTGGTGAGACGTAGGAGGGGCCCGGACAGGAGCCAACCCACAGAGCCTAGTCCTTCAGAATCTGGTTCTCCCAGTCCCGGCAGAGTAGTTCCGGAGCAACGGATTGTGTGGCCTTGCTCATTCCCTGATGGACTGATCGAGGGTAGCTACTGGGACGTGAGTCGGATTTGATCAACCCCGGCTGGGTCCCCTGAATGAGGGGTATGATGTTGGTAGACCCGAAACCCTGTTGACCTCAGGATACATCACTGAGGATACGTCCCAGGTGTATCCATGCGATGTATTTTTAGTTATAGTTATATATATATATATACTGTATATATATATACGGTACCTTTATCAGAAGAATAAAACCCCTTGAGTCCTTGTGTAGGACTACCCTGCTTTTCTTTTGGCTCTTTTTGACTACAATAAAGTAGTGAACTGTGCCGTGAATTTCACGGGTTCTGTTTCCCCCCCCCCTCCATATGCTATAGTTTGGTTTCAGATAAGGTTCTCAAAACCTAATTTGGGCCCTGCTCAGTGTTCAGGAGGTAGTACTAAGCCTGAGTTGTGGACACCCGAAAATATACGTTCCATATGTTTAAAAAACTATGAAAATAGCTGATGTACAAGCTACAACATGTAGCAATGTAACGTGTTACGAGCTGTACATCTGCTGTCTTCACCTTTTTATTCAATTGAAATGTAGGTCGGACCTACTGTATACACACATCAACAATGTCTCCTATGCTAAAAGTAAAAAGGTCGAACCCACGCATTGTTAAAGAAATCTTTATTTCAAATAGGTTATAGTACGTTTGTGGATGATCTTCAAATTAATTTGACCTAAAGAAGATCCACACCGGATCAAATGTTGTCTAACTCCAAATAAAGACTTTTGTTACCATTGTTTGTTCTACCTGTCTACCTTTTTAACGCTATAATGGAAAGGTAAACAACCACAACAACAACAACAACAAAAAACTAGAACTAGAAACTAAAGGAATGGATGGTTCTGGGATCACATTGTAGTCGATTTGTTATACTAGTATGACCTTTAGTTTCAGATGCTCAGGCCAGGCCCACATGGAAGGACTCTAGGCCAGCTTTTTTCATGTCAAGGACCCCCCTTTCCCCCGAACCCATGATGGGGGTGGTCAAACCCCACTTTGAACACCACTGCTCTATGTTAGGTGACTCGTGAGCTTTAAGGCAATCATGAAGTGAGACTGGATGTTTTGACAGCGGGCTTTAGGAAGCAGTGAGAGGCTCTGAAGTGTGTCAGTGTGTTGAGAGGACAGACATCCTTTTAGGGAGAGACTGCTTGCTTCCTCCACTTCCCTCTCTCTGTGTTGAACGGAAGCGCGGTGATGAAAGACGTCTGACTGGACACACACACACACACACACACACACACACACACACACACACGCATGACACACACCGGAGAGAGGGAATCAAGGTTGGCATAAAAAAAATCTAATGCTAGTCGATATAGTTGTCATAGGAACGAGAAAACGGGCCTAAAGGAACCTGGTTGATAATGACACACTGCGTTGGTGTCTCGATTAGCAAAGAACATCTGTGTCCCTGCTGAACAGTTACATTTGTGACCCCACACACACACACACACACACACACACACACACACACACGTGTCTGTGTCTCACAGTGACAGTGTCTGTGTGCATGTGTGCGTGCACATGTGCGGAAACTCCCACCCTAAATACACCATGCATCTGTACAGCAGCACCACCACATACTATGAACGCCCAGACACACGTCAAGGAATCTGCATAATTTCCTGAGTTGGCGCCGTTCCACTAATATTGTGTCTCCTCTTGTGTCTGTGCTCTCATCATCTCCAGATGCAAAGGAAAGAACAGCCAAGCATTTCTCGGTCAACGGGGTCTCCAACTTCACCTCCCTCCTCCTCAGTAAAGAAGATAACATGCTGTATGTGGGCGCGAGGGAGGTCCTCTTTGCTCTCAATCTCACCGATATCAGCAGAGCCAAGCTACAGAGACACGTACGTACTGTATATATATCTGCATAGTTCATACATAGCGTCGTTGTCGGGTGGAAACCTTGTATGTCCAACACTGATTTTTCAGGAAATAAATAAAATAAAGTGTGTTCCAATGCAAATATTTATTAATCCCACAGACACACTTAACCACTACAAGCTCACAACACACTGCATCGTGACGAGCTGGTAGATCGGCTATTTTTGCTACTTTTGTATGATAGTATGAATTTACAGAAACAAGTTGAAATATAGAGATACAGGGTTTCCACCCGACAGGGACAATATACATTATATATACCACCCCCACAGGTGCAATGTGAATATGACAAGGCGCAGCACGCAGGTTTATTCTTCTGTGACTCAACGCATTTCCTCTCCTGCAGCTAACATGGAGCACTCCAGAGAGAAAGAGAGACGAGTGCAGCTTCAAAGGCAAAAACTTGCAGGTAAGTGAAGTGCTGCTGGTGTAGAACTCATGTAGCCCAGTTCACTTGGCCCATATATCATGGACAGTGCAGCTACTGTACCTGTTGGCAGGGCCTGAAGGTTATCCTCACGTGTGTGTGTGTGTGTGTGTGTGTGTGTGTGTGTGTGTGTGTGTGTGTGTGTGTGTGTGTGTGTGTGTGTGTGTGTGTGTGTGTGTGTGTGTGTGTGTGTGTGTGTGTGTGTGTGTGTGTGTGTGTGTGTGTGTGTGTGTGTGTGTGTGTGTGCGCTGCTGGATGTCATAGCACTGACATCACAAATGGCTTGCATCATAGACTGGCCTCCAAGTACTGTACTGTACTTTGTGATTATTTCACCCACACAATAATCCAACCCAGGTTCAGTCAGACAACTCAAGGAGGATGTAATATATATTTATTGAATATAAGATAATCAATGCAATATATTTATTATGGTTTGGCGATGTATTGGATCTGCTTTTAGGTACTCAGGTCAAGCGCATCAGTCCCAACCATAGGGACTCTGAATCCCCCGTACCTAAACAGTAGATCCAAAACGACAGGTGGTAGCTGGGGTGGAGGTGGGTGAGCACTTTGTATACAGCAGCACGCAGTATACAAAAAGCAGCAGCAGCAGAATTGAGCGCAGGATGTATGACAGCAGCACGCTGATACAACAGCAGTAGGCAAGCAGAATTGAGCGCAGTTTGTATGACAGCAGCACGCTGATACAACGGCAGTAGGCTAAAGCAAGCAGAGTTGAGCGCAGGTTGTATGACAACAGCACGTTGATACAACAGCAGTGTAAGCAAGCAAGAAGGCAGAGGACTGCAAACCTCTGGTTCAAGTAGCCGGTATGAGAGATTGGGTGAGCGTGTGATTGGCTGAGTGAATCATGTGGATGAGAGCTTGATGCTGCGGTGGCCCAATTAACGGCCGGCGCGCTGACTGAGGTTCCCTGACTGAACTTGCTCTGCGCATGTCTACGACAGGCGCAAATGCTCATCAACACTGGGTATGTACCCCAGCTAGTATAAAATAAACTGTACCATATTACTTGGCCATTTATTTTGCAAGATGTGCTTATAGGAGTATCATCATCAGATGTATGTGTGGTTATTGATTCATATTATAAGTAAGGGGGGCTCATAGGCCTGAGATGTTGATGAGATCAGCCTAATCAGTCAAGTGGACCTCCCAGCCTATTAGGAGAAAATGTATTACAGCCATGTGATTTGGAAATGCACTTAACCACTTCATAGGACGACACGCACCAAATAGCCAATCTATTGGATCAACCTTGTACATCTGCTATCTTTGTTATTTTTGAAAATTATGACCATGCAAAATATATGGATGCCATGTTGAAAGGGGTTAGCGATTGTAGAAGGCAGCCCCTGTTTCATCTGCGTATCTCTGAAGAACATGTGAAGTGGATAAGGATGTTTAGACTCATCATTCATCCTGTTGTTGTTCTCTCTCCCGTGTTTCCAACACAGACGGACTGTTTCAACTACATCAAGATTTTGCTGCACGTGAACAACACTCATCTCTATGTGTGCGGAACGTATGCCTTCAGTCCCATCTGTGCATACATAGTAAGTGTGCATGTGACGCAGCTTTGGCTGACATTGTGTTATTGAATTTGTTTATACGTAAATGTTTTATATACATACAGTATTATATATTTTTTTTATTGTATGTATTCCCTATGTAACCATGCCCCCTGTATACTCAAATGTCACACATTTACAGCAATAGTGGAAATAAGCTCTTTGCCTTTTTTATGTAATTAATTTGACTACAGTGCGCAATCAAATGTTTGTACATATGCTTTAGAGAGAGAGAGAGAGAGAGAGAGAGAGAGAGCTCAGCATTGTCAAGCAAGACGTGCAGCTTGTGTGGATGAATTGAGTTGTTGTGCTGCTCAGATCCTTTTTTTTCCTTCTTCCCAAGGACTTCTATCCAATGTGTCTCCTTGAAGGCTGCATATTTTCCACTTTGGAATATTAACAGCCGCAGTGGACATATACTGTAGTTGTTCCGCTTTGCTTTACTTGGATACGAGACAGACAACACTTAGGGAAACCCATTGTTATCACAGGGGGCTCTGACCCAGAGTTCCAGGTACTTCTGAGCTCTCTTCTTAGCGCACTGGCAGCTGCAGGCTCTGCCCACACAGACAGAACCAGCAGTCTTAAATTTAATCAGTTGGACAATGTGATTTCACAGTGGAAAATGGAGTTAGACAAAACACAGTATAGCGGTTTGCAGTCTTTTCATCACTCTATCAAGGCCTTTTATTATGTCCCATGATAATTGACAAACATACAAGCGTGACCTGAGCTTGAACCATATTACCCAAGATAGCCTGACCACCTCTTCATTTGGGTTGGGATGCTTACAGTAAATGGGCCAAGTGACCAAAGGATTGTGGGCAAGTGTAATGTAAGTTGTGTGTGTGTGTGTGTGTGTGTGTGTGTGTGTGTGTGTGTGTGTGTGTGTGTGTGTGTGTGTGTGTGTGTGTGTGTGTGTGTGTGTGTGTGTGTGTGTGTGTGTGTGTGTGTGTGTGTGTGTGTGTGTGTGTGTGTGTGTGTGTGTGTGTGTGTGTGTGTGTGTGTGTGTGTGTGTGTTCCTTGCGTGTGTGTGCGTGATTTCCAGAACACAACAGACTTCTCTCTCGTGAGGAGCCAGACCGGGGAAATTGTTACAGAGGATGGACGCAGCCGTTGTCCTTTCAACCCGGATTACAAGTCCACTGCCATTATGGCTGGTAGGTCGAACACACCCTATAAGATGTCAGGAATTTACAGACATAAATCCTCTTTTGGGAGCTCTGTGGAAATCTGGTAATGTACAGAAAAACTGGATACAGGAGATTGGCATTAATTCTGGGTTCATGTTTTTCACTGTATACAAACAAACAAACAGAGTTCTGGATCACATTAGCGTGCATGACGCAGACAGAGGCCCATCCTGTGTTGGTAAACAGAGTATGATTAACCCGGGTTCTTCTGTGTTTGTTGCAGACGGAGAACTGTATGCTGGTACGGTCAGTAATTTCCAAGGAAATGAACCCATCATTTACAAGAGCCTCGGTCAAGGAACGGCTCTAAAAACAGAAAACTCGTTGAACTGGCTACAAGGTATTATATGCTCCAAGGTCACATGGCTGCAATTCAGTATGTCTATGTCTTACAGAACTATACAGGCATTGATAGTTTCTCCCAATGCTGTTGAAATAGCTCTTCTGTAATATAATCTCAGAACATTATTTTACTGTGCAGGGCTTGCCCACATGCTGCTATTTGCCAGTTGCATGGAGAATTTTGACGTCACAGGGAATTGGGACTTCCCTGCCGCCCCCTGGGTATGAGTTGATATCTAAAACCATTATGTTTACTCTTTCAGACCCGGCCTTTGTGGGCTCTGCCTACATACAGGAGAGCCTGCCCAAGGGCAACCCAGTGGGTGATGATGATAAGATTTACTTCTTCTTCAGCGAAGCTGGGAAGGAGTTTGATTTCTTTGACAACACCATCGTGTCACGCATTGCTCGCGTGTGCAAGGTGAGCATTAACCTTGGTGGATATACCGTTCAGACTGTTCAGAGTAGACAATTGGTTCTGTTACTCATCTCAGACAAGACATGGTAACTGCCCATCTGCCCATCACCATTCTGTCATAATACAGAGACATTGGTACATTTGTGTGTTTGAGTATAGAGATCGACTACTATACAATCAAATAAATCTGTATACAAGATAATTTCAGATTTCAATACTAAATTAACTGTTTTTGTGGGGGTTGGTAAAGGGGCGAGTCGTCTGGTATTCTCTGCTGTGTGTATATGCATGTGCGTGCGTGAGGTAAATAGAGAAATGACAGACGGAGAGGAGGAGGAGGATGTGTGCGTGTTTATAATCTCACATACTGAAGCATGCGCTGCTGAACAGCTGTATGTGTTTTATTTAGGGTGGTGCAGCACGCAGGATCTCTCATTACAGAAAAACATTCCTCTCGCGTGTTTTCCTCTGGCCAAGCCCTCTTTCTCCACCAAATCTGATCCACTCCACCCTCTGTTCTTATGTTTCACCAAATATTAGCATTCAGACAGGATTCACAAACGGCTCAGGATGACTGCACCACCAGTCCCTTTGCACATAAATGGATTACCACAACATTGAGTATATACAGTTATACTGTAGTGTATACTTATATATTCAGTGCTTTTTGAATTGACTCAGTCATTTAGAAATGTTCTTGGCTGCTGAGTGTTTGTAAATGATCATCAATATCCTGAAGGTCTTGATTAATCCGATTGTCACTGAATGTCACATGTGAGATGTTGACATTGCCTCATCTACCGCAGTCCAAGGAGAGTGACAAACATTCACTGACAGTTGAATGCACCCCCCCCCCCCCCCCCCCCCCCAATTCAATTGCTTTGAATTTCTGAATTGTGTCTGCTGGCTACGCACTGCCTTGTAACATCAAAGACACCTTTCTTCATAGCATTTTTATTTATTTATTTTTTCACTTTACACAGATATGAGGGTATATGAGAAGTTGTCGTATGACTCACTGGGCTTTGCAGCCATAACATAACAAACATATTGAACAATCAATAGAGGGTATGCGTGTGACATCATCATCATACGTGGAAGTTATGCGGGAATGCCTACTGAGTGGCAAAAAAAACATTTTGGCAAGCAACAACAGACAATTGTGACTCGAAATAGTGTGAAAATATACCAGTGAAAATATATAAATGTTTTAACTGGATAAAGTTACCCAGTAGGAGTTTCTGAAGTTATTCCCCTATAATGGCTGAAAAGGAGAACTGATCTTTGAAATGTCCAGTATTTTCCGTATTGACATACACATACACACATATGCACGCACGCACGCACATTTGACTCGCTCACTATTTGCGGCCAGTGTCCGCAGAATGTAGAGAAGTGGCTGGGCTGTCCCCAGGTGTTTCTCCTGACAGTTACCCTGCTGTCAGAAGAAGCAAGGCATCACACACAAACCCCCAGGAAGACGGTGGAGCTCGGCTGTCAATCACAGCCATAATTCAGAGTCAGAAGCAGAGCTCCGTGTGTTGTATACATCTCTGGCTTTTTTTTATTTACACACTGCAGTACACTGATACATTTGATCTAAGGCAGTGATTCTCAACCTGTTTTATGTCAAGACTCCTCAGTTTGATTAGTCCACAGATACCGTTTGATAACCTTTTTTTTTCATCTCTGGGACCCCAATCTCCACTGTAAAATCCTCAGTGTTTATTTTAAACTTAAACCCGATATGGACTTTCCTGTTTTCTGTTATTGTGTTGAAAATAGCCGACCGATAAGCTCACAATTCAGAAAGTTAAAGCAACATTGGTGTCCCTTTAAGTACTGTACATGTGTTTTAGAATATACGTAGAGTGGTTTTTAACACATTAGAAACATATTTGTACTGTAGTAAATATGATTATGCTCATAAAATAATATACACAACATTATGCTTAGCGTGAGTTTTAGCTAAACAAGATGTGGTCCAATAACGGTGTGGCTTTGTGTGGATCACGGACTGCATATTGGATACCTGTGACGTCATCTCTGATGTATCTATGACGTATACTGTATGACTCCATGTCACATACACATTATGAAATTAAAGTTATATTATCATATCATTTTAAAAGAGTACTTCCTTCAAGGTTCAAGGTTCTTTATTATTTGTCTCCTGAGGAAGGAATTTGTCTTAGACAAAGGGCCCTCATGCAAGTGTAGTCCTTATGCCCATGTCGCCGCAGAGCAGCGCCAAAAATACATCTTTCTTGCAACATCAAAGAAAAAGAAAGCAGAAGAAGGAGAAAACAGGCAAAAACACCTTGGGTTGCTGGAAGCGGGCACAAGGAATTTGGTGTTGAGTGATTGGTCCTGTACGTGTTTTGCAAGATTAACCTCAACAGACAGTAAAAATGTAGTGGACAAAACTGGACATAAACAGGTTTGGTACAGAATACTATGGCTCACAAAGGAAAGTGGAAAGTGAGAATCAAAGTGACACTCTGGGTGGAGTATTAAAATGAATACAAAATAGTAGAATAAATAAATTGGCTGTGACATAAAATACAATGACAGTAAAAAGGGATAGAAATTGTAGCGGAAGTCTGATGGCATCACTTAGTTGGAGTTATATAAGGAACAGTGGTATTTTACACAAATCAATTATTATCTTCAGTTCAAGCCTATATTTCTCCATCCTAATCCAGCATTTGACGCATGGTCTTTGCTGCAGCTCTGTTGTTGTTTAGTAGTCAAGTTCCACTTCATTGAGGCTTGCATACAGTGTTTTGGGGCAAACAAACAAAACATATGACGCTCCCATGGAACCTATTCATGTTCCCAGAATTGAGCCCTTACTACCTGCTTTTTCAACAGCCTTTGGGCTGTTCAGTGGATGCCCTCATGGTGTTAATGAGCGGGAGGAATTGGCCATAATTATTCCACAGTACGTTTATATACAGCATGGCACTAAATCGTAAAGTTTTGTTCGGGGCAGAAGGAGCAGGGAATGTATGTTGCTCATTAACTGCTACAGAAAATAATGGTTCAGAAGCTCCGCATCAGTCACGTGTCATTTCTCTTTCCAAGCTACGCTGTCATTTCCTCTGATAAATGCAATACTAAAAGGACTTATTTCTTTTGTGTAGTCTACTCTAGTCTTTCCCTTTGATAAGGCATGTTTTTAAAACTACTTATCAGCTGTTTAGTTCTCTTCAGATCTATGCTTGACAAACATTGGAGTAATTGCTGCCATGGACTGAGTGCAAACAGACGGTAGATACAGTTGATCATCCTCCCTTCTAACCCACCGTCCTTTCTTAAAGAAAACATTTATGGCTGATGTAGGCATAACATTCGGCATCACCTAATGTAACCTTGGGGCCCATAATTCCCAGTGAAATATATAACTAAGTTAAGTGTTTAGCATTCATGGCCCATATGCACTCACTCTCATTGAGGCCCAATGATGTAGTTAGCCCCCAAAGAGTTTCTCATTGGAGGAGCTGCATGTGGGAGAGACTGTGTTCCACAGTCTAGTGGGAAGGCTGGTGCCAAAAGCACCAGAGGTAGTGTCAGTGAAAAAGCATCGTCTAAGAGCATTGCCCTTTTTTCCATTTTCTTTTAAAAGCATTTTCCCTTCCCAGTGCCTGTAATGTTTTGTATACAAGCCAGGTTCCAACCGTGCATATTGTTCCCTTTACCTAGTCTTGTGTTACTGTAAGTGATCTACAGTATAGGCACTGTCTCTTTTGCTCGGTATGGTTTTCCCTTTTGGAGGGTAATATTTTCAATCTAGTCCATTCATACAACTGTACTCGTTAGGCCCACTGGCAGAGCCTGACCAGAGCCTTTTGTGGTGGTTCTGGAGAACTGTGGGTCCGACCGACTCGATACCTGCACTCCCTGTGTGTGTTGAATGTGAGGTCGGTGGGTCAAACGGTTCTCGAGTTACGTGCATTACAACCGTACACACACGTACGCACGCACACACGTGCCGCATTATAAGTTTAAAAAAAAAGTTGTTTCAGTAAAGGCATTTTTGTTTTAGTTTTTTTATTTTATTGTACAACTATGCAATGATTTATATGTTGTGTCCTATAAGTCCATGTGGGCCGGGCACCTCTGGTGCATGAGACATACATATAGTATATCTGTCTGTCTGTCTGTTATGCTGCGTATTGGTATCGGAAAGGAAGAAATGTGACCGGTATTCAGTAGCCTACATCACGCCTCTAGGCGTATGCTGTAGTTTTGCATGGAGATTTCTCAACTGTGACAGTTCCGCTACAGACAGGTGTCAACCTTGTGTGCTTGCACCCTCTGCTGGTTAGATTGAGAGTAGCGCCTTGAAAGAGACATTTTATTTATGTTGCAGGGTGACCAAGGAGGGGAAAGAGTCCTGCAAAAGAAATGGACCACGTTTCTTAAGGCCCAGTTATTGTGCTCTCTTCCTGATGATGGCTTCCCCTTCAACATCATCCAGGACATGTTTGTCTTGACACCGAGCCCTGAAGACTGGAAGCGCACTGTGTTCTACGGAGTGTTCACGTCTCAGTGGTGAGATCTCTGCACTTCTACACTCGTTCTCAAACATTTTCATGTCAACCACCAAAAATATATGAAATTGGCCGTCGACCCCCAACTGAAAATATGTTGTTCCAGGGAGCCCCCAGAACCAAGAATTTGAGTTAAAAACGTTCGCTCTGAAAGAATATATATTCAAAGATTTGCACCACATTTTCAAGATTTTTCAGAAATAGCAGATCTACAAGCTCGTAGCGTGGCACTCGGTGCCGTGCTATGAGCTTGTAGATCATGACATTTAATTTGTGATGCACGATATAATCGGATTGTGCCATATCGGCTATAAAAATTGGTATCGGAAGGGTCTCAAAATAATCCAGATTATTTAATAGTTTTTCACCAGCAAAAAAATAAAATAAATGAAAAATGTAAAGATTCATCAATGAGTTCAATATAAATCAAAGGTGTCTACTGTCTAGTACAGTGGTTCCCAAACTGGTGCGTGCACCCCTTGTGGTGAGCGAGCACCTTCTAGGGGGTGCGCGACATGAAAAGTCTAATGGTGGTCCTATGGTTTTATTTTAAATATATTAGCATATTATGCCAATTATGTAATGCAGAATATAGCCTGCTGCATATATGCCATATTCAGGTATGTGGATAAAAAGGAAATGTATGTCTCTATATAGCTTATACAATTTATATTTCCATGTGGGGGGGCATCAGCTAAGTCGGGAGGTAACAGGGGGTGCATCAGTTCGCTGGCTGTCTGGCAGGCAGGCAGGCAGGCAGCTAAACACAAATCTCACTTGAATTGGATTGACTTTACAATTCCACCATTAAAAAAGCAGCCCACCCTAGCCCAATGGTAAATCCGAGCCTGGTTGTGATATTGGAAGATAATGGACAAGGCAGAGGGGCATTGTCTCTACCAAGTTGATTTTTGTATTATATTAGAGCACCTCATCACGCATTAACTCACAATATTGTGCCCCGATATCCTGCTAGCCAATCAGGAATTATTATTTTCCATGGCGATTGTATGCAGCCAATGCTAAGACGTTGATTTATGTCTTCAAAGGTATAAAGGGGCGTCAGGTAGCTCTGCGGTGTGTTCCTTCACGATGGACCAGGTGGAGAAGGCTTTCAACGGCCGTTACAGGGAAGTGAACCGGGAGAGCCAGCAGTGGTACACCTACAACCACCCTGTCCCTGAGCCCCGGCCTGGAGCGGTGAGTTACTGTCACACGGTACACCGCCCTCTGCTGGGCAAGCCAGTTACTGCTGGTGACAGTAATGAGACAAATGTAAAGCCTGCCATGTGTGGTGCAAGATTGTGTTTCCGCCTGCTCATCAGCCACGTCCTCGATCTGTGCTCAGCGGCTATCTGTCTCACCGGCCCCCCTTCCCGTAAGACTCTGATTCTTATCGGAGTGTTGCTGCTTTCATTTCCTGGCAGGTTTATCACAGGCCAATCAATCGAAATCCCACAAACATATAACCCATTGATGAGACAGCGGAGATGGGCAGGAGGTTGTAGCCATATACTGTTGCCGTTGGTATTGTTATCCCGTCCGTGAGAATGAATGTGTGAGAATAAAGGGTGTTTTTCCTCCGCAGTGCATCACTAACTCTGCCAGAGAGCAGAACATCCCATCATCGCTTCATATGCCTGACAAGGTGCTGAACTTCGTCAAAGACCACTTCCTGATGGACAGCGTGATACGCAGTCAGCCTCTCCTGCTGAAGCGCAATGTGCGCTACACGCAGATTGCTGTCCACCGCGTCCAGGCCATGCACAAAGCCTACAATGTGCTCTTCATTGGTACAGGTAGGGAACTTAAAGCACCCTCTTGGCCAATTCATCATCATCATTCCTGTGATCACATTTAATTTTTTTGCAGCTCTCAACTCTTTACAAAACATATCTCACCTTTTGTAGATGAAGGGAAGATTCACAAAGCAATCAACGTGAAGGACAAAATGCACATAATTGAGGAGATGGTGCTGTTCCCTGATTCCCAACCAGTGCAACACATTGAGCTGGACTCTGAGAAGGTATGTTACTCTGATCACTTCTGGAAACGTTCTCATAGTGGGAAGTAATAACAAGCCCACTAAATGCCTTTTATTGGCAGCTTAGGGATTCCATGAGCCATGAAGAGCTCACGTTCATTGTAATTACATGCAACGTTCTCTCTGGGGAGCAACAACAAGATGGGCTTTAAACAGCATGTGACACTTTATTGAATGCTGCCCTCTCTGCTCTCAACTAATGGAATTGTAATTGAGGAAAAAGTTAAGTGTAACGTATTGAGATTGAGGCCAATTGCGGTCGTGATGGGATGAAAATAGTAACCCCAATGACTGTATCTGGGCCACCTTTCCTTCCCTCCCCCTTCCCTGGTCGTCTGTCCCCCACAGGGCCAGCTTTATGTTTCCACTTTCTCTGGCCTGGTGGAGGTCCCAGTGGCGAACTGCACAAACTATCAGAGCTGTGGGGAGTGTGTGCTCTCCAGGGACCCGTACTGTGCCTGGACCGGGAGGCAATGTATGGATGTCAGACAGGCTCCACCAGGCAGGTGTGTACATTCTCTGCACAGCACTTTACACACAGGATATTGTACTACAGTGCAGTATGACCGAGCAGAGAGAGTGTCATAAAGCAGTGGTTCTCAAACATTTTAATTTTTTTCTCCACACAATCTTTCATGCTTTTAATAGAAGTATAAAAAAGAGTTGGTTAAACTATTCCTTGTTTTATTGGGAGAACTCCATTGGTCTAATAAAAATGTATGCATTTTCAGTCACTGGCAGCAGGATGTTGATGATGCGGACACATCGGCTATTTGCAACAAGACAGTGCCCAGCCCACGGCTTGCTAAACCCCCACCTACAAGTAAGTCACAAAACGACTGTATGGCTCTACCAGATTCTTCCCATGTGCTGCATTTGAATTGACCTCTTGATTACACATTTATTTCAAGTTTTTGTTTATTCTGTTCTGTGCTTTCAGGAATGTCTTCATGTCAGGTGATAATTATACCCGCCAACACATTTAAAGTGTTGCCTTGCAAGCTGCGCTCCAACTTGGCTGAGAGGAGGTGGGAGTACAGCGAGACTTCGGGCCACTTCCATTACCCCAGCCCTGAGGGGGGCCTGGTTGTCGTGGCTCAGGCCGACAGACAGGACACGTACGAGTGCTGGTCAGTGGAAGAGGGCTTCAGACAACTTTTGGCCAACTACTGCGTGAGGGGCGAGGCCAAACAGGAGAGCACCACCCTGACGGGGCGATCGCGCACACCACAGATCCCACAGGAGGAGCCCATTTTGCCGGGGGAGGCGCGCTCACCGCAGATCAACACCAAGACCTACTGGAACGAGCTCATCGTGGTGTGTGCCCTCCTTGCTTTCTCCCTGGTTGTTTTCTCTTTGTTTGTGGTCTACAGAAACCGGGACCGCATGAAGTCCATGCTCAAGGAGGGGGAGTGTCCAAACATACAGCAGAAGAAGCCCAGGATAGCAGGAAAGCCTGCAGAGAACCTGCCACTAAACGGCAACGCAGTACCAGTATCTGTCCCAGATCATAAGGGCTACCAGACCCTTAATGACAACTATATCTGCAGCACGCCTCCACATGAGTGCTCCTCGCCAGAAAACAGCAAGAGTTTTACAGAGTCAGAGAAAAGGCCTCTGAACTTGAAAGAGAGCCATGTAGAGATCTCTCCCACATGCCCGCGGCCCCGGGTCAGACTGGGCTCAGAGATTAAAGACTCCATTGTGTGAAGACAGCTTTTGATAAACTGTGAACTGTAAAATGTAAACTGAATTGAAAAGAGTGCACTTGCTGAAAAGAAAAACTTAAACGAGGGAATACTGAAAGGCGTCGGACTCTTCACGGAGTGACATTTCATTACACAGATTTTGCACTTTGTCTCTTTGTGTTCCTGACGCTGTGGTCCATGTACATTTCCTGCATTCTTTTAGATGCTCCCCCTTTTTCTCCAGTGCACTAGAAGCACAACTAAAAAAAGAACAGTTCCAGTTTGCCTTCAGATGGTTTTTTGGAAGTGTTTGTATTGTACTCACGGAGGGAATGTAACATACAGTACATATACGTGGAAGTGATGAAGCTCTATTGCCCCACTATGACTCAGTGATGCAAGTGCACAGCGTTACCACTCAGTCCGTCCAAATGATCTACACATTCTACAGGTAACGTGTTGAGAAAAAAAAGTGGGATTTTCTTTTTTTCCACTGAGTTCGGACTCCCCCCCCCCCCCTTCCCCCATGTGCATCATCTTATAAGAGCGTGTTTTTCACTGAGCTATGCACAGTGTGCTGTACTGTAGGTAGGCAAACATTCGCACACACCCAAAGTCAATACTTATTGGCAGGTAAAAAAAAAGAAAAGAAGAAAAAGCATATTTTTATAAACCACTGTGTGCATCCATTCTAGTATCAAATACAAGGTCAGAAAGAAACGGGGACCACTGCCTACGATTACTTTAGTGATTTTTTCTTTTTTTTTGCTCGACTACGCTCTATCACTCCAATCAAAATAAAAATAAATGTGTGCCCAACTGACCACATGTACTTTCTTAGTGTATCGCCACTGTCGGGCAGAACTCTTTTTATTACGTTTCAGGAAATGTGTTCCTGTGTTCCAATGGATATAATGTAGTTATCATTTAGTTCCCAGCTCTTGTTAATACTTTGCATTGGTTAAATATTTATAAAACACGCAGACAGAATTAACCACTTTCGACCTGGCGAGGCATTGGGCAAGGCTTTACAGTATAAGTGAAAAGTTTCAAAATCAATTTAAATTTTTTTTTTCTACTTTTACATGACAGCGTCATAAATTATGATCTAGTATAATCGGGAAAACATACAAATATGAAATATATACAAGGATACAAGGTTTCTGCCCGACTTGGACGATGTCCCATTCTACGTGTTTAGGGTTGAATCAATATTCAACATGCTTTTAGTTCACCAGTGTGATGAATGGAACCCTCCCCACCATTCCAGGTATTACTATGCTGTTCCTCATGAAACAGGCAGACTATGCAAAGCAAATAATGTGAAGAGAGGTGAACAATCCTCACCTTGAGAGACTGTGTGAAGCACAAAGGTGTCAGCGCTGTTCATTACTGAGGATCAGAGACATTATCATGCGCGCGCACACGTGTGCGTGCACACACACCACACACACACACACACACACACACACACGTATGCAAGTGATTTTAGCCATTCTTGTGTTATCAGGCGAAGGAAAATAATGGACATTCTGAAAGCCTGTCATCCAAAATCAGGTGATAAAAGATGAGGGTCCAGACACAAACCTTTTAATGACAGAATAGAGCCATTAGGGCTGAATATATTTTAAAGTAATTTACTCACAAATAAATCTGGATAGGCTATATGAGAGCAAGTATGGTACTGATTATGACACAATACAGACCACTAATATTTTAGGTGTTTATCTCACTACATTAATTCACGTTTGATTCATTTCATTTCATGAATATCTGTAAACAGAGGTATCTGGTTTCAGTGACATTTGACTGGAAAGTAAAATCCTGAGTGCATGTTAGTCTTAAAGTGTAATGATTGACCCTTACGGGAGAGTGCAACCTGGATTTTAATAACTGGGCCTAGATTATTGACCTGATGAGTGACAGAGTGAGTGAGTGAATATAACCAGACTTTTTTTTTAAAGAACCAAAAACCTATTTCTTGATTAAATGGTTTGTAAGTCAACCATTCTCTCTTCTAAATTAGCATAATACGTGCTTTATGATTATGATTAGAACCTGTCCACTATCCATCTACAATTTAAGACAATGGATTTTATCACACGGTCCAACATGTGCTAGCCGATTCACAAGATGTTGTAGTACATAAGGTTTGAAAGCATTTTTATACCAATTGCAATGCAATTAAACTAAAGTCTCATTTCAGATTTGTTAAACATGGTTTGCAAAATAACAATTTCAAACAAAACAAACATGCATTAAGGCATATTGTTTAACTCAGAATGCCTTTGATTTGCACATGAAATTGGAAAGCCTTAGTTCTGAGCAGGTTCTGTATTTGGTGACACGTCTGTAGTTTAGGTAAATTCACAATGCCTTTAAGCAACACATCAAGAGATGTGCCTCTTGGAATACTAATGTTTGTTACAAATAACATATAATAACCAGGTGGTAGCACAGTAGAATCGCATACTATTATATGATGACACAATTGACCTTATTGCAAAACAGCAGTGAGCTAATTTGGGCAGTAAAGTATGTTATTTTTGTGGCTTCAACTTTAGTCAGGGGTAATGTTAATTCTTTATGGTATAGCACACAAGTATAAGCACTGGCTGTATTTATTTGAAAGCACAGTACTGACATACAGTTCCTGTACATGGCAATACATACAGAATCTGTAGAGATATCAAAGACTGGACTACTGTACTTAGTCATACATGGAAATGGAAGTGGCAGTGTTTGATTTGTGAAAACAAATTGGGGGAGGGGAGCATTTTCTTAAGCACTTAAATCTAGCTAGGCCTATATACACTTCTTCGTATGACAAAATAACAAAGATAGACAATATATAAGCTCACAGTGTGTTGCATATCAACACATTGTGAGCTTATAGATGTGCTATTGTAGCTATTATTTTGGGAAGATTTTTTGTTTGACAGATTCTCACAAATTTGCTGAAAATAGGGATGCCAGGGTTAATGGTTAACATGCATTTGGAATTAAATTGTGATACATAGACAGTCTACATTTCCCAAAAGGAAATTAATGCACTGGTATTCTATTCAGTCTGACCAGAAACGGGGATAAAACATTTCCTCTCCGGCAAAATGAATGACCAGAGGGGGGATATCAAAGCAGAGGCGGATCCCCTTTCCTTCCAACAAATCAAACCCTGGGCTCTAGTAGTTTTAAGAACAAAATAGATACAAAGTTACAAACTGTACTTTTTTTGTAAGACTGTTAATAAAACAAATGGCAGCTTTTAGTGATATGGTTGTTGGAACAATAATACATTTGCCAAGTGCAAAACAATAAACATGTAGTGATTTAGTACAATATGTGCGCAGGTCTTCAACATTATTTTATTTTATAGCAAATCTGAACATGTTTATGGTTCATGAAATGCATAAATGGTCAGAATGCCAATTGCTGAGTTGCAGTGTCATCTGTTAAAACCACTATGGTCAAGCCTGCTATCTTTGACACTGCAAGTTGCTCAGACTCTTGTCAACATGTATTATAAGTAAGATCGTTTTTTGTACAGTTGTTTTGAAAATTGAGCTGCCAATGTAAAAAAAAAAAAAGATTGTGAATTGTATTTTTTTGTATCATACATCACTACTGTTTTGTTTTCCTTTTATATTGTATTGTATATAAAAGCACTTTATTTTAATTTTTCAAATAAAGATCAAACGGATACATTTTTATTTGGATGGATCATGATTGGTGAAATCTTGTCAAAGATTTATTATGCTACTTTATCCTTACTCAACTGAGAGCAGGTCGTAAGTGTTACACGGCCTGCAAAATTCTAGTTTACTTTTGAAATCTCATTTGAAGGAATAAAATATTAAAAAAGCACCACCACAGCAATAGGTGAAGTTGAGCTCTCTGTCTCAATAGATCATTATACAGTAGGCCTAGGCCTATAGGTCTACTGTATAATGATCTATTGAGACCAACTCCACCCATGAGTGAGATTTTAATAGGCTATAGCCTGGGTGGAGTTGGTAGCAGTGATAAGCACTGCAGTTTAACATTGTCATGAAGATCTCACATGCACACACCTTAAAGGTAAATAAACTAACAGAGCACTTTATATGCATAGAAATAATGTATTGTGGAAGTGCCGGTTTACAACATGAGTGTATACTTCTGTAGGCTAAAACGACGGTAAAAGACAGATATATAATCAACCTAAAATGGAAGAGAGATATTGATTGAAGGTACATTTCAAGGCAAGCACAACTCAATAAATCACCATAAATCATACACTTCTTTACAGTAGGGTCCAGTACTAGTCTATAAGGTAGGTAGATATATCACAGAAATAATGAAGAAAAGACAGCATGGCGTGACTATCACAAGTAAGCCATGATAAGTAGACCTTATTAGTCAGATGGTAGGGCCAGGGCCTGTACACACCTACTGTACAGGTCACGCCCTCGGTAAACTACGACCAAGTGAGTCAAGAATTCATGCAAGCCAGTTGGCAATTTTTTTGTTGCGTGTCTATTGGCATACTTACGGCAAGACCCGAAATGTAATTTATAATAGCCCATTATAACTCAGTGTCAGTAGGTATACAGGATGATCATGTCATATGTCACATGAATTTGAAATTATTTATGAAACGTTTATAGCCTACATAAGGTGTTGTTTGTTTAGTTATTATTGCAAGATGTCGGTGGCAAAACATTTAATTAAACCAATATGCCTACTAGTTCAGTGCTTGGTTTGGGGTTGAGAATGTATTTATTGTCTCCATAGTTTCCTATATGGAATTGTTTGAAAGGGCAATTGATTTTATTCATTATATAAAAACACAGTGGCACAGAAGAGGCCATTTATATAAAGAATAATGTTTACGGTACGTTTGTGTAATCTTTCGTATTATGGTAGTAGGCCTATTGGCATCTGATGTTTTTAAAGTTCCTCCATACATACATGAGGATATTGGGCACAGACCGAAGAAGGGGAATACATATTGAATTACCGTATTCAAGAAATGTATTTTGTTTGTATTTGTAAATTTGTATTTTGTTAACATATGGAATGTCAGAACAGGTCAGCTCCATATATGGAGATCTAAGGGTGGCAGCGGGGGCATTGTCTTGAGTGTACAGGGTTTGATGAGGTCTGGCCATATATGGAGCGTGTCTTGAGTGTACACTGTACAGGGTTTGATGAGGTCAGATCAACATATGGAATGTAAGAACAGGTCAGCTCCATCCATACAGTATATGGAGATCTAAGGGTGGCAGCGGGGGCAGTGTCTTGAGTGTACAGTTTGATGAGGGCCCAGGTAGGGCCGGGCCTTAATTTTCGGGCATGTTGAGAACTAATAACTTTCGGGGCAGGCCCGTCTAGAGTGTGAATGAACAGGTATCAGTCAAAAGGGAGACATCGAAGAGGAAGGACGGGTGTAAAAGGATCAACATATGGAATGTCAGAACCATGTCTGCTCCATATATGGAGATCTCAGGGTTTGAGGTCAAAGAGTTGCTGGTCGGCTCCATATATGCAGATCTAGGCGTAGCCCGGATACGTTCCCTCAGTCCCTACACTCATTCTGTAGCTCCGACATGATATACAGAATGAGTGTAGGGACCGAGGGCTAATGAGGGCTAATCTAAGTGATGATGCAGTGTATGATCCAGGCTTTTGATGAGGTCAGTGTTGTGATCTTCATATATGGAGACAGCCATATATGGAGCGTGTCACATCACAACAAGGCATGATGGACTGACGGCCATATATGGTGGCGTGACGTATCACAAGGCGTGATGGACTGACAACCATATATGGAGGCGTGACGGAGCGACGGACGAGTTTTGCAGATTTTCATAGGCCTAGTAATCTGTGACCTACTGTCACTGTTTTTGCCATGATTGAGATAGAAATGGAAATGGTTCTGCATGGCCCTGTAGGCTATTATTATTTTGTTCCCCCTATAGGCCTACCTATCACAGATACTCTCTCCTGCTCCCAGCTATACGTGTCTAACATAGGCCCCTATTTACACCATTGATTGATTGATTGAAATCTTTATTAACAGTTTGTAGAATTTACAGTACATTTTAAGCACAAACTCAATACAAAGACTGTCAACTGTGAGTGGACGACCCAATTAAGCATTACACTTGTTTACAACAGGGTCCACATTGTTCAATTCATCAAAACATTTAAGGACATACAAACATTTAGAGACATACAAATAGACATTTCTCTGTAGGTAAAGAACAGAACAGGAATTCATCATATGGGAAGCAAAAAAGGGAAAAGATACAATATACAGTGAGGGAAAATGGGGTGGGGGGGTGGGGGGGATTCAGATTTTACAGAGGCCAGTTTCGAATTGCAGCCGTCCGTAGGTGCCCTTTGAGAGCGGTTTTGAAGGAGTCAAGGGATTCACATGTCTTAATGACTGTTGGTAGGGCGTTCCACATTTTGGTGGCATAGGAGCGAAAAGAATTTAGTCCCTTGTTTGTGCCGAATCTGGGTTGTACATGGTTTGTTGCACTCCCTCTGGTGTTGTGGGTGTGGACTTCGTTTACATTAAGGAAGTATTTAGACAGGTACATGGGTATCTTGGTGGTGTATCGAATCTTGTGGACCAGACCCATTGCAAGATGCTGTACTCTGTCGTCGACCCTAAGCCATCCCAGCCTGTCAAAGTGGGCAGGGGTGAGGTGGGTTCGGGGGGTGAGGCCAAGTAGGAGCCTGACCAGTTTGTTTTGAGAGGTCTGGAGCCTTGTTTTAAGGGCCTTTGAGGTGCTGTGGTACCAAGAGGTGGATGCATAGTCAAAGAAACCTTGTACGAGGGCTCCTGTTAAGGTCTTCAAGGTGTTTTTGCTGACCAGTGAGGAGATCCTGTAAAGGAATCTTGTTCTTTGATTGACTTTTTTGATTACGTTGGTGGCCATTTTATCACCGGAAAGATTAGCCTCCAGGATGGAACCTAGGTAGGTAATTTCATCTTTTCGTGTGATAATACTGTCACCGACTCTAACCAAGAAGCATCCAATAGATGCGCAACTAAAATACAAACGACAGGTGTCCACTGCTACTCTAAGGTCCACTGCAGTTTCAGACTGCGACGCTGGCCAATCAGTGTCTTGTGTTTCCTGTGCGTGTTTAATTGAGGCTTTGATATAGGGCTTTCTTTGACTGGCTGGCTGACTGTGTTCCAGGCATAGAGTTCCAGGGCAGAGGCAGGCTATACCACTGATGCACCCGTTTTGTACAAGGATTCTGTCTGGGTGTTACACAAGAAAGGCTTGCTTGTTTCCTTATCCACCTATTTTATTATTATTAGTTTTTTATAGATGAAAATGGAGAGACCCAGCCTCCGAAGACTATTTTCAGCGTGCGATGTGAATAAGTCTGGAATGATCGAATACGAGGACTTCACAGTTGTTTGCCGAGAGCTCAATGTCTCCGAGAGTGAGACGAAAACTTTGTTCAACAAGTTCGACGCGGATCAAAATGGATATATCAATTACAACAACTTTTCGTCGAGGTTCCAAGAGGTTTCCGAGACCATGGATTTGTCATCCTTCGGTGCTTCTCAGATTCAAGGCTCCCCTTCCCCGTGGGACGAGTTTTTGAGCAAAATCGATGGTGCAGTTCTTCTCCCCGAAAGGCAAGTCACCGTCGATAAATGCCTATGCACTACAGTCTTAAATATAATTATGCAGAGCCCTGAATGGCTGTGATATAATGTCATAATGTGCCTCATTACGTCATATTATCTCTTTATTGTTGATGGCATTTAATGTTTGTGTTGGCACTGTTTGTTTTACATCACCATTACGTAACCTAATCAACATGATTTAGACTTTAATATATTAGCGCCCCTCACTTCACACAGGTGTGATTTTTATATATGATATGTCTTTAAAACCCCCACAACACACAAGGTCAAACAGTTATTTTTGAGGGGCGCTCCTATGTCCAGCTTTTAGTGTGTGAAAACACAAACTTGGTCCTACACAAACATTACTTGCCATTGACAATGAATGGACAATTTGTGTAAACACATACATTGCGTAACACAAACATTGAAGACAAAAGTGAGGACGCAACTTCTGATTGGCCGGTATGAGGTGTTGTATGATGATGTACTGTATGTATGTATGTATGATGATAAGAGTGCCCCTCACTTCACACAGGTGTGATCCCCCCCTTCTAATTTCTAGCCCCCCAATGTCTGGCTTTCAGACATAATGTCATGTGGCAGCCACAGCCAAGTCTAAGGACTTTTTCTGCTTGTTTTATTCATGCCCCCCAAAAATCAGCATGCCCCCTGTGACATCATGTGGCACTGGCAGCCTCACTGGACTTCACACGCCCCTCACGTCACACGCCTCTCACTTCCCTCACGTGTGATTTTTGAGTGCCCAGCTTTGTGTGTACCACAGAAATAATTTGATTAGCTTAGCACGGAATGTGATTTTTGCTAAACATTTTTTTAAAGTTTTTTTCACTTTGTATTGGTGCCCACATTTACCTAGTGCCCAGTTTTACCAAAAAATGGTGCCCAGATTTCCCTGCTCTGATAGTGCGTGCCCACCCTTCCTGTATTATAATGGAATTAGACCTGTGCCTGTCAGGCACCGGCCTACTTGGGAAAGAAGCTATTTGGGGGGTAGTGGAAGCCAATAAAATAAAGAATAAAATCTATATGCGTTTTAACCACCGTCTGCCTGTATCCCTTTTATGTATATGAAGCTCTATCTTTGTCCTTGTCCCTTTTATGCTCATAATGGAGATCCCTGATGTTATCAGTATATGGGCAATTGGTTAGGTTAGGCTCATTAGGTCCACTGGCAGGGCCTGACCAGAGCCTTTTCTAGCGGTTCTGGAGAACCGTGTATCCGACCAACGATTCTAGGGTTAATGTGAACATAGGTTCCCAAGCTGAAGCATGTATAAACTTATCTTTTTCTGTACTTCAACTATCAATTCTCTGTACTATTCTACTCCTAATTTATAGTCTTAAGGATCAGTTGGCTGATATGTATCAGACCCTCCAGTGCTCCGGAAATATCAATATGCTCCAGCAGTATGAGGCAGTTGTCCACGCCCTCATAGGAGAAAGCATGGATCACAGCTTGGAGAGAGAACAGCTGGAAAACAGCTTAAAGAGGTAAGAACATTATCTGCATTCTTGAATTGCTGTTTGATAAGCGGGTCAGGTTTACATTATTGAAGTACAGTTCCTTTATTTTTGATTAATACAAGAAAATGGCTTCTATTTCAGCACACTAACTTTCAAGGAAGAGCAGGCTTTCGTTTAGCTTGTTATGTCATTGGTAGGCAGTTTTCTGAACTGTCCATAGCCCACCGATGAGATAAATAATTTAAAAAAAAGTTAGTTTTTTTCACATAAACAATACTAGTTGGAATTTGTGGTGCAATTAGCCATTAAAAAAAATCACACCAAGTTTGATTTATCTATACAACTGATATAAAGGTTGATTACAACTTGGATAGCAAATATGGGGGTTTCATATGTCAATGCTTTAAAGGATCTAGTTTGATTATAGTATGTCATTGTCAATTCACAGTTTAAGCACATAACATGGGGTAATTCGCATTTCTTGACCTTTTCTCCAAAATCATTCAATCATAACCGAACTTACCTGAATAACTGAGTCAGTGTTTATAAGTCATGGGAGGGGTTTGTGTCTGGGATATTGTTTGCTTCACTAAAGCACAAGGGACAAGTGACATTCCATACTCAAGGAAGTAATTATGAATACTTGTTGCACTGCCTGTTCCTTATTTTACATTAAAAAAACCTGAAAGTATTCTGTATGCTTTTATTGCCACTACACACACACACACACACACACACACACACACACACACACACACACATAACTGATACTGTGTGTGTATATATATATATACAGTATGAGGAGTCTTGCAGACAAAGAGTGTCCGCCTGTGGAATCAGTTTTATAAAGACACTCCCTCCTTTGCTGTCATCTGACGAGAGTGGGGAGTGGTACAACTACACTGTGCGTGAGCTACTGCTCATCTTAGTAGATATGCAATTCATGTCTTAACAGTAGTTGTTTTTGTATTGTATCGTAGTTCACCTATGATGTATTGACTAATTTAAACCTCCTGAAGTCGTGTTGGGGGGTGGATTCATCCTCGTCTCTCAAACGTTTGTTCTTAGTGTGCTTTAGGTTGATGGTACAAATTAAATCACAGCTCTGTGACCCTAACAGAACAGAGGACATGAACAGTAGCCAGCTGGCTGAAATGGAAGATGACATACAACAGCAACTTTCCACACTAGAAGAAAGGGTGAGAGAAGAGGTGAGTTGAATATAGTGACATGACATGCCAAGTTGTTAAAACAGAGCAAAACTAGAAAAGGTGCCCCTTGGGGCACAGCTCTCCACCAGGCCAGGTCAGGTTGTAGCCTCCTGGTGGCGCTATAATAGGCCAATGTGAAAAGGGTGCCATTTCTTCTTAAGCCTTTGATGGCAATTGGTGATTCAAAGTGTCCATGATGTCATGGACACTGGGCTCACTTCCTTCCTGGACTACAATTCCCATAATGCTTTGGTGTATTTGTATTTATTTATTCAGCACAGTATAAAAAACAACACAGTGAACATATAAATATAAGAAGGGTAAAGTACTTTGAAATACTAAAAAAGGAAAGAGTTTATTGTCTCCCAAACATCATTAAAATAAGATCTGGTTGCAAAAGGGGTGAAGTGGCCCTTTAATAACCCTGCAGCATTCTTCCTGCTTCTTCCTAGTTACCGTTTACCTAGACATTTGTGATGCAGGACACAGCAGCTGGTTCCATTTCTCACAAAGGGCCTCTCTGTAAAGTTAGATGAAAGCCCCTGTTCTAAGCTTGTGTCAGTGGGCAATTCTATCTCCTTTGGTTTCATGTTTATAGGAGCGTAAGAGAATGGAGGGAATCATGGCCACCATGCAGAGGAAACATGGAAATGAGGTTTCGGACTTACATACTGCTTTAGACAGGGTGTTAAACGTAAGTGTTCATTTTGTTATTTTCCAGACAATATAAACTTTTCTTTACCCTGTTTTAAGTTCAAAGAAATAATTTGAGACAACATAATGATTCAGAAAAGATGCTATGTTGTCTTCCAGCATTTAGTAACACAGGCTTATCCACAGTAACCAGTGCTTAATTTCTAAATTCTTAGGTGCAGGTGCACGTGCACACGCGCAAGTGCACGCACATGCACGCGCAAAATGTGTTTTTTTTATCCAATTTTTTTGCCTTTTTTTTTAGCACAACCAACGGCCAAGCCCACCCATCAGAACACAATAGAGTAGAGTAGGCTACTCTAGTAGCATACTAGGCTAGTAGAAATGTTCTGATGAAGTGAAAATGGAGGACCCTGAAGTAACAAGTCTTAAGCTTTTTTTCTGGTTTTATACTCGTAGCAGTCAGATTTTGTATTGACCTGTGTAGGCTACTTTCGTTTGAACTGTACCCATTCTACAAACTGAATACAATTTCCAATCAGTCAATCAATAACATTTGCAGCAGCAGTTTACACAGGGGCCCGCCGGCTCACAACACACAACTAAAGTAGGCATTTGCAGTTCAGTTGGCACAGCGGCTCAACGTTATATTAGATACTGTATAAAATACAGTTTTAAGTTAGGGTGGCCCATCATCGGAACAGTACGCAATGCTAAATACCTGCATGCGCGTTGTTGTTGTCCTTATCCAAGTTCCTCCTCCGCCTCCTCCTCCTCCGATGACAACTCAATAATGCTACTACTACTTAATTCTGTAACCACCAAAGCAAGCGTTGATATTCGATTCTGATCAAGCTATGTTGTAAAGCCGGGTGTCTTTGTGAGATTTGGCCAGTTCTGTTCATAAGAACTCACCATTTTGTATTGAAAACAAAACGCATGCTGTCCCCAAAACTAAACTCCAAGAAGCAGTTAATCTATTGCTCCATAAAAGTATGAAAGTTCCATATTCCATTATGCAACGAACGACAACAGATGCAAAAGTCGAGACGAGAGTTGTTTTTATTTACGCACCCGGCACCGTCAACAGTGAGGCGGCAAGCCTCACGACGCCGGGGTTCCATAGCCACCTATTTCCTCTCAAAACAGGCACGCATTTCAAAATAATTGTTTTTTTGTTTGCACTTGCAATGCGATCATTCAAGCCATGTTTTATTTTGGAATCGTACTGGAAATAGAAGTAACTATGATGAGAAAGAAGCTTAGTTGACTTGAAAATTAAACTAAAATAATAATAGAGACATATTGTAATGTGCATTTGAGGTGGCGGAGCGCCCTCTACAGCTACCGGCTAGCTGAAATTAAGCACTGACAGGAACCTAATCCATAATTCTGATTTAATAATGTGGTCATTGAAATGTTTATACTCAAGAACCAAGAGGAATCTGAACTCAACCGCTCAAGAGAGGATGTTGACGGCTTGAACAAATGTATCACTAAGCTTACACTGGTAGGTAATGTTGGGGACTAATCACTTTAGACTATGAAATTCTACTGAATGAATAATGCATATACAGTACTGTAGTGTAGAGAGCAACGTTCTAGTTATTTCTGCTGTCCGTCTCCTCAGGAAAATGAGCGGTTACGGAGCTCTCTGATCAAATCACATACAAACATCTCCATTCTGCATGCAGAGCTGGATAAGCTGAAGAATATGTATGCCGATCAAAAAGTTCAGCATGAAAGGTAAGGTGCCATTTTAAGGCCATACTCATTTCAAGTCTATTCACATAGTAAACTCCATTGCTTTAGGACATTTAATATACAGTAAATACAACTCTGAAGGACATTAAGAGACCACTCCACACTTCTCTTAAATGTGACGCTGTACATACTGTAACGGTGTGTCATTCAAAATCCCGATAGGGTTGCGTAAAGACCCACCCCTGCCTGCCTCTGATTGGTCTACAGACACTGCCGGTCTTTGCTCCGTAGTTAGCAGACTTTCCTCCGAGGTGGATAGTCAGGGGACACTGACGCAAGGTTACTCCGTGGAGGGAAATAAATATTGCTCAGTGTTGGTATTGCAGCGGGGGTGGGGGGGGGTAATTTACTACTATTCTGTCCATATCGGGTTGCAACTCGAACAGGGTTGAGTCGGCTCTAGTGAACTTCGCAACACTCGTTATGGCAACTTGCTTGGTGGACGGTGGTGTCTCTCGTGGCTCAAGTTCGGCAGCCCCGCCAATGATCTCCGTGGAGTGGCATAGGCCCATTTGCATACAGCAGAACACAAACACACGTCACATCCATATGGACAGACACATCCATTCAATCCATAATACAATATAAACAAAAATATAACCCAAATACAATCATAGTTGTTGGTTTTATTTTACAGAGAGAGCGATGACCTGAAGAGGCTGGTGTTGGAATCCCAGTCTCACTCTAGTCAGGTTGAAATGCTACAGTAAGTCTTTGTCTTTAGGAGTACAAATATTTTTCTTCTGTTTCAGTTTATCACTTTCTTACAAATGTAATCATTAGGATCAATACACAGACCTGAGTCAAGGTGCAAATTATTTAATGCAAATGATTGAGAGCATTTGTCTGGCACGTTTACTGTATGTGCTTCAGTGATGCTAAGACAAGTATGTAATCTGACCACAATCTATTATAGACCACACCCTCTATATGACAGTAAACACGTTTGTACAGTTAAGTACGACAGATCAGCGACATATTATGTTTTTCTATTTCCTGAAACGTCTTGTCAGGGAAATGAACAAAACACTGTATGACAGTAATGACGGGCTGCGTTCTGCCTTAGCCAGTGAAACGATGGCAACCAAAAGGAGGGTAAGTCTTGTTGTTTTCAGGTCATCTATTTAATAATACATGACATGTTGTCTATACAAATCAAATCAAACTTTATAAAGCACATTTACCAGTGGTCAACCAAAGTGCTGTACAAGGTCAGATTTAAAAAAAAACACGCATACAGAGAAAAAGAAAAAAATAATACCATGGTATAACAACACAACAAAAGACAGCAATTACACAATTTAATTTATGCTGCACATAAGCCTAAATGCAATCCAAGATCAGACAGGGAGAAGACATGAGTTTGAAAACCGCTAAGGAGCGAGCAGACTTATGCCTCTTTTAGACGGAGACCATTTCCAGATAAAACGTCCAGTTATTTTATTGACCCTTTACACGAGAACGCACACTTTATGAAAACACTATAATGTCGCTAGGTGGCGGTAACGGGCTGCCAAATAGACCAGTCACCCACGTTACATACAAGAAGAAGAGCCAGCTCCCCCTTAACGCCATAGAGTTATATTCTAAGCTTAACGCAACCCTATCGGGGTTTTGCTTCCAGAACACAACGTGGTTGTGGCCGTCGCTCGCTGCCTGCTTTCTATAACGCATCGAGGTGACAGACAGGCTGACAGACAGCCCAGAGCATGCAGGCAGAGCGCGCCACGGGATGGTTATATATTTTATTGCGAACGCAGTGAGCCACTTACTATGACAGCAAGGGCTGAATGTCTGTGTGTGTGTGTGTGTGTGTGTCACGCTGTTACACCACCCGCCCGCCACCAGAGGGCGCAGCTGTAGCACACACACACACACACACACACACACACACACACACACACACAGGGCGCAGCTGTAGCACACACACACACACACATACACACACACACACACGAGCTGCGTTCGCTTCCCGCGTTTGCACGTCTTACTTGTAATACATTAGGCTACATAAACGCTGCTGCCGCCTTATCACAAGGCATTTTATTTACATCATGGTTTTACATTCACCATCGCTGATGAGCAGCGCTTTGTAGGCTTGTTTAGGAACTCCATTATATCGCTCTGCATCAATGTAATAAATATGCTCTGTGAGCCATGATGTCATAAGTTTTGCGGATTCACCGCTTATAATCACAACAAAGAATACTTATAGGCCGATATGCACCACAGTCTAGAGGATCCCTACCCTTTTTAAGTAAAACTGCAATAGTTGCTTGTGTCATTGTCTCCGGCAACCTCTTGGCTATAAATGCTTCTTTGTATACTGAACCTAGGATGGGGGTCAATTTTGCGGAGAAGGCTTTGTAAAATTCTATGGGAAAACCATCAGGCCCCGCTGCCTTGCCGCTGTGCATAGAAGTAATGGCTTGAGCGATTTCCTCCAATGATATGGCAGCCCCAGTACTAGCCTGAGCTGCTGGGCCAATTACTGGAATGTTAATTTTGTCAAGAAAAACATTAATTTCTGAAGTATCAACATTGGACTCTGATGTATAAAGATGACTGTAAAACTGTCTGAATCATTAATGATTTTAGGATTTGTGGAGGTCTCACCCAGTGCTACACGTATCTCTGGAATAGCTCTGCCCGCTGCTGCCTGTTTAATTTGGTGGGCTAGGAGTTTACCCGATTTATCACCATGCTCGTAAAACATTTGCCTAGATTTAAATAGAAGCTGTTCAGTATGTTTTATCGATAAGTTATCAAATTCCACTTGCAGCAGTAGACGTTCTTTATATAATTCAGGATCAGGGTCAACAGAGTATGTTTTGTCTAATTCAGCTATTTGAGTGGACAGTTCTGTAATACGTTTGGTACGTTTCTTCTTTTCAAAAGCTGAATAAGAAATAATTTGTCCTCTTAAGTAGGCTTTAAGGGATTCCCAAATAACAGTAGAAGACATTCCTGGGGTAGAATTAATAGTTAGATAAGTATCAATTTGACCATTCATTAATTTTATGAATTTATCACTGGTTAGTAATAGAGGGTTTAGACGCCAGGTTCGCTGAGGCGCTACACTGTTGGGGAAACACATATCCAGTTGGACTGGGCTATGATCAGATATTACTATACTGTGATATTGGCAATTTGTAACAAATGGGATAGAGCCACTATCGAGGAGAAAGAAGTCGATTCTGCTGAACGAATGGTGAACGGGGAAAAAAATGAGTATTGTTTAGCTGTTGGATTAGCCCTCCTCCAAGGATCTGAAAGTTTATTCAGATTCAGGAATTGCCGGGCCTAGGTCTGGATCTATCTAAGTCTGAATGTTGAACAAGGTTCCAGTCCCCAGCTTGGATCAGATAATGTGTGTGGAGATCTGGTAGCTTCGCTATAAAACAAGAGGAAAAACTGTGGATTGTCCCAATTAGGTCCGTAAACATTAGCCAACACCACCTGTGAGCCAAAAAGACTTCCAGAAACTATTACGTATCTGCCATTGTTGTCAGCAATCACTGAAGTAGGGACAAAAGGGACCCCCTTCTTAATCAGTATGGCTGCACCTCTAGATCTATCATCATATTTAGAACAAAAAATCTGTCCGATCCAACCTCTTTCAAGTTTAGATGCATCACTTGTACGGAGATGGGTCTCTTGTAAAAACATGATTTCTGCACCCATAGATTTCAAATGCGTAAATACACGAGTACGTTTAATTGGATGGTGGATCCCCTTAATATTCCAACTAATAAATCGAATTGAGCCTAAGTTACCGACATTGGGACACACCATGATAAATTAGTGAAAATATTGAAAGAAAATATCAGGTACAACAGGTGATTCACCGTTTTGCCTGTTTACATGGAGAAGGGATAAAACGGCGTTCTCAAAGATTTCCACTCTTGGAGGTCGTTTCACTTTGTTGCGTTTTCACCTCCTGAAAACACCGTTCTCGTCTAAAGAGACACCAGCAAACGATACTTTATTTTGCCATTTTCTATGAACACCATTCTCGTGTAAAGACCACCTTAATCTGTAGGGGGCAGACTGTTCCAGAGTTGTGGCCGGCCACTGAAAAAGCTCGGTCACCTCTGGACCTATAATTAATTGAGGGTGTAGTCAGGAGCAGCAGGTCAGCTGACCTCAAAGCCCTGGCTGGGGTGTATGGATAAGGACTGATAAATACTGTGGAGCCAGCTCATTTAGAGCTTTAAAAACGAATAATAAAATCTTAAAATCAATTCCAAATTTTACGGGTAACCAGTGGAGTGAGGCGAGGACCGCTAGGTAGCTGCTAGGTAATTGATCATGTTCACTTGAACATGATGACCTGTGTTATCTACCAACAGTTATCTCCTCAAAATGAAATTCCATCCAGAAGAATGAAGCCCCTTCGAGAAAGTACACTCATTCACAGCAGGTACCATGTTCCCTTCTGTCTCTTAAATGTGGTTTGATCTTGTGAATTAGATTGCAAGTTTCACAAATGCTGTAATTGATGTGTGTTCCCGTGCTGTGCAGTTCACAGACCAACGTGGCCAGCTGGGCAGATAGGTATCTAGCGGACAGTGGAGTTATCATACCGATGGACACTGCTGAAAACTCAGGCAGCGATTATGACAGCGATGACAGCAGAGAATCAGTGGAAACTGTTCACCACAGTTATTCATGTGTCCCCTCTGATGTGGAGGTCAGGCCAACCAACAACCATGTTTACTCTTACTCATACGATGCTAGGGTATGGATCTTTTAACCTCACTGTCTCTGATAGATATCCGATGTGAAATCAGAGGCTACCGTGTCAGTGGCTCCAAGCAAAACAAGCTCTTTTGCATCATCAATAAGACGACGTTTGTCTGCTTTCTCTTCCATGAAGGTAGCAGCGGTCACTGGCCGTTTTTAATGTCTTATAATGAATACATCTATTGTATGTATTTTGGATGTTTTTTTCTTTGACAACAAACTTTTATGATGTGTGACATGAGTTATGACAAACCTACTGTAACAGTTTATTGCATAATGCTGCTGCTATACTTGTATTTGTACGATACTGCTATTTGAAGTGGATTCATTGGATTCTGAATACAATGACAATTAACATCTAATATTGTCTTAATACTCTTATGTAAGATAACTTAATTCTGAATGTAATTTTTTTTAAATGGTTGTATCCTTGCTACAAAGACAAGTGAAGCAGACCTTGACGAGAATGAGGGAGTCGAGGAACCCACTCCAATGTTCCGCCTGGTTTTAGCTGGAGATGCAGGGGCTGGCAAGTCCAGCTTCCTGATGAGGCTGACCCTTAATGAGTTCAGAGGAGATATGCAGACAACACTGGGTGAGTGAAACGTGCATTGGATTACATGCATAGTTTTGGAAGCAAAATCAACTCCTCCCAGGCAATTGATGGGAGGCAATTTCATTGGACAGAGGTGCAGATTTTTATCGGTTGCACGATTAGTAGTTATGTTTAATTAAACTATGACATTGTCTTTTACCTCTCTTAGTAACGGGATGTGTGTGTTTTGTGTTTTAAAGACACTTGTCGGGCTTGGGCAGGAGTTCTCTAGCAGTATCGCACATAATATGTTCACTGAACAATAATATATAATTATATACCGGACGGTATATATGTTTTTTATCCAACGATTTTTGTAAGCCATTTTTCACCCAGTGCCAATTGCCTAAAATGTAATCCTGGGTGCTACCTCTCCTCTCCCTCTGCATCAAGGAAGGCAATTATGTTGCTGCTGTCAAATTCTAAGATTGCACCTTAAATAAAAGTTGCGAAAATGTGATGTTTGTTTATCACTATGAAATGGATCTGAATGACTTTGGTTGAAAAGTTTTTCATACAAATAGTTCCAATGGCATCTAAATATAATGGCATCTAAATATAAGGTTGTAAGTGCTTATCGGTAGGGATGGAGCTAGATAACCGATACCCGAAAAAATCCAATGACAAGCTTATTGAGTACCCGGTATCAATAAGCTTTGGGCTTATCAAGCCTGTTATCGAGCATAGTATGGCCCATGGCGTCATGTTTAAACTATCAAGACAAGAGGCGATCAAGAAATAAATGTAATCATCCATGCTGGCACAAACCTGTCAGTCTAAAAGTGTATTGATGCCTGCCAACCATGCATCGCTGCTCAGGTAAACAAAATTATGCTTTAAAAGTCACGGTACACATATTAACCAGTTAACAGTTTCTTTAATATTTTATTGATAAAAAGGTCAATTGCCTTCCGTCTGTTAGAAAAGTACTGTATTGGAAGGCCCTAGTAAAAGATACTGGTTCTCTTCAGAATGTATTGTCATCTCCCGTCTTTCAACAAAATAATAGAAAATGCTCGATAGTGGGCTCGATAAGAACCCGGCTCGATAAGCCTGATCGATAAGGTGATCGTTATCAATAAACATTAACGAGCTACATCCCTACTTATCGGTGTTGCGAGGATGAGGTATTTGGACAAAGTTCTCCCTCCCAAGGTTACATAGGCGTGCCGCGTTGGCCCAGGTACCCTAGCGGGAACGCTGTGTGAACAAAACTTATTGATGCAATATTTTCAGGTGCAGAAGTTATTATAATTCTAAAATGTCATAACTGTTTCTCAGGCGTTGATTTCCAAATCAAGAAGATGCTGGTGGATGGAGAAAAAACTAGCCTGCAGATATGGGATACAGCCGGACAAGAGAGGTATAACATAAGGTCTTGTTGCTGATCAGTGTTAATTCAAAACCGGTTTCAAATATCTTATCTATAGAAATAACCATGTGATGTCAAGTTGTATTGTTGTTTTCCTGGTACTGTAGGTTCCGCAGCATTGCCCGGTCCTATTTCCGTAAAGCTCATGGTGTCTTACTGCTCTACGATGTTACTTCAGAGAGCAGTTTTCTCAATGTCAGAGCATGGGTGGATCAGATCCAGGTAACTGTGTGGTGACTGTGAACAGCAGTTCACAGTTCAGTTTATTTTTTATCAGAGTTAAATAACTATATTCCTGTAGCAGCCAACGGCTCTAAACAGAAAATACATTTTCAGGTCGGGATACCAATTTCATCCAATGAGAACAGACTAGACATCATCCAGGATACAAGTGAAATAGGAAATGATGAAACAGCTCGTTCTCCTATTGTCGGGAAAACCATGAACACAAGCTGATAAATTATCTGTATGGGGTTCTCTCTCCTGATTGGAAGAAATTTGCAACCCACCTGAAAATGTGACACTTTTATAGATTTTTTCAAATGTATTTTATTTTTTTGAAATGTACTTCCTCTCCTTCACATTTTGAGTGCTTCCCAGTCTACATTCCCACTGATCCGAGAAGCAACGTACACCTTTAAGACGTTTGTATCTCCTGTGAGCACATATTAAAGGGCTGGAGAGACATAGAGACCTGTGTTACTGAAAAATATCTATAACAAAAAAACTTCACCTTTTAAGAGTCAATGGCACCTTGTTTTACAGGACTCAACAGATGAGCAAATCCCAATGTGCATTATTGGGAACAAAGTGGACCTAAGAGAAGAGTTACCAGAGGGAAGCTGTGTTAGCAGTGTGCATGGAGAGAAATTAGCAAAGGTGCATTTCTCAGTTGTACTTTTAACAAAAACCTATTCACCGGAATGCCTCGTCTCCCTATCGGTGTCTGAATCATTTGAAGGTAATCATGCATATCCATCCTTTGTTTGCAGGCATATGGGGCTTTGTTCTGTGAGACCAGTGCCAAAGAGGGGACCAACGTAATTGAGGCTGTACTCCACCTAGCTAGGTAAGAGACCAGTGACAAAGCTATCATTAGAGATTATGCTTTTTCTTATTTTCTGTCCTATTTCATTGTTGAATGTTCATGTTAAAGAGGAGGGGACTAAAAGGTGCTGTTTAAAAGATCAGTATATAAGATAAATAAGGAGTTTTCTTTTAAACTGTAAATCATGCAAAGCTTAAAACACATTCTGTGCCCAAGACGTCCACGGACGTCCTATGAATTACCGCTATGTGGTGCCCAGGACGTCTGTGGACGTCTTTGCGATTTTTATACACAAAAAAAGAAGTCAAAAATAACATTGGGCACCCTGGGTCACTATTTTGAAAATGTTGAAAGGGCACACAAAGCGTTAAGGGGATGAGTCCCAGAATAAAAATATAATGGCTGGAAATGAGCATATTAGGCTGCCTTTAAATTCACCATAATGAAACTATTTTCTTTCATACTGCAGAGAAGTGAAGAAAAATGTTAAAGTGAGACGTGAGTCCAACTCGCAGGTCAATTTGAGTCCAAATAATTCGAAGAAGGCTCTGAATGGATGCTGTGGATAGGCATGCATGTCAACAAACGCAACTCTCTGGGATGGAGCGAAAGCATGCATTCCAATGTTAATAGTTAAACCCATATATTTTTCTAGACTTTTTAAATTTTTCTCTGGGACATTTTAGATTAATTTGTTGAACAATGAAGAGAACAGCCAATGCATTTAACAGATAAAAAATACTTTAATTTCAAATATTTGTATTGTAATTTTAATTGTAATTATTTGTATGCTAATTTTAATTGTAATTATTTTAATAAACCTTTTCAAGCTTTTCAATGCAATTGAGATTCCATCATTCCTTATTTACACCATCAATACTTATATATTTAATATGACCAACATGGGTAGAAGGTATAACATCTGCAAAGTTTCTACCTTCTAGGTCTCCATCAGGCAAATTTGCCTATAGGCTCGAAACGTCGCGCCATACCCATTTTGGCCTGACGTAGACGTTTAAAAAATGTCTTCTAAGGGCCGATTCATGCTCTACAGACATACTACATAGAGCCTACAATGTGACGTCATTCGAGGTTCGGGGGGGGGGGGGGGGGGGGGGGGTACCGTCCTAAAGTCGGCTCTTCGGTGCTACTGAAAATGTTATGAATCGGCCCCAAGTTTTCTGAAAAACCTCATGTTTCTAAATGTTTCTGTCAGTGGTGCTCAATATTTCATGTCAAGGACCGCAAAAATTATATGTAATTGGCCGCCGACCCCCATCTGAAAATATGTTGTTCCAGGGACCCCCCAGAAGCTATTTTTCAATAGCTAAATTATAACAATGTTTAAAACACCAAAAGGCGTTCCCGCCTAAAATGGGTTAAATATAATATGTTTTGGGAGCTTTAAACCAGTTTTACCTTGACCTCCTTGATTCTTGTCTTGATGTCCAGCACCTGGCCAGGTACAAGATGTGGCCACAATCTCCTCTGTGAACTGTGCCTTAGACAAAGTACACACAACTATGTTTTCTTTCTTTTCTTTTTTTTTATTGGATTTTTATTCCACAAATTTGCAGTGACACATTAAATAAAAATACAATTAGCGGTGGGTACATTTCATGTTAGTCAGTGCTTTCTTGTGGGTTTTTATTTTATTTTTAAAACCTCCCCTCCAGTTTTCCCCCTACTCCTAAATACAACCTACCCATGTAAAAGCCAAAAGAGGAATAGAAAGGAAATGAAATGGAGTTAGAATGGAAAGGGAGAATTAAAAAGAAACAAAGAAGAAAAGGAGATTGGGGAGAAAAAAGGGAAAGACAGAGTGATCATGTTTCTTATGCTGTTCTTTCCTGTTTACTAACGTTGACAGGACGAGCATCATTCACTGGGGCTTTCTGTGCCTGTGACACACGACACAAGCATGATAAGGCTTTAAAAAAAAGTACCTCAGTCCCCGGAAACAAAAGAACGTCGGCTACCAAAATACATGACAATATCAAGCCAGTAAATGTAGCCTCCCTATAAGCTAAGTATAAGCTGTCTTACATTTTTTTGGAGGAAGATGACAAATATCAATCAATCTTTTTATTGAGCGTCACTGTAAGCAATAAGGCATTACAGCTGCAAGACATTATTTCTGTTGAACACTGGACAATGTTTTTCCCTGCTGTTTTGGATTATTCTGGCCTTATGAGCTACAGTGAAATGGCAGATGGTGGAAAGAATTTGCAATTTATTTTGCAGATCAGATTAGTTGTCATTAGTGCAGCTTTTTTTTCTAGGATTATGTGGGAATTGTGATTGTAGTATTGCTCAAATTTTAACTGTTGCCCCCGTCATCAAATTAGTAAAAGTTTGTTTTTAGTTTTAAACTTAAATATTGCACAACCAAGCTTCCTTTTTTATTTCATTTTTTCAATAGAAAAATGGAAGCCCATTCACAAATCACATGCCCAAATTCTCTAAGATACACCAATAGACCCGAAGATTTCTCTCCTGGATCAACCCACTTATATTATACTGTAAATGTGTATACTGCTGTATTGTCTTGATTCTTTGACGAGCACTTGATATATTAAAAACAGTCTTGTAATGAAGCACATTACTTCTACTACACTTTATTACTCTCACATTAAAAATAATGGGATATCACTATCGGCACCACCGTGGCTTTTGTGCAGTGCAGACCATGTCTTTCTTTCTTCAGTTATTCATTGCATAACCTGAAGGTGAAGATGATACCTCATTTTTGTTGGTGATGTCAGTTTCTTGCTGTCAGAATGACTGATGTCACTAAGCTGCCCAAGGCCACCACCAAAGCTCCAAGCAGGAACGTCCATGACATTCCCTAAAACACCAAACGACAATCTATATATAAACAACTGATTTGTCTTTTAAACTTAACTGAATGAAAGGCATTTCTTACTCGGATAAAGCTATGAATGGCTTACAGCTGGTTTCTTTTTGGATGGGAACAGGAACGGTGTAATATCCTCTCCAAGAAACTGGGCAGGTTTGGCTTTCCATTTCTGCATTTCACAGCCTCCGGCTTGCTTTTTGACGAGTTTTGACAACTCAACATGGATTGCCTTAGGGGAAAACGACAAAACATCTAAAAAACCAAGTGATATTAAAAGCACTTTTGTCTAAATACCTTCATCTCATTACAAAATTTACATAAAACAGGATCTTTACATGTAAGACTGTAATTTTGAAGTTGTCCAGTAGATGGAAGCAGAAGTCTTATTATAAATACACGTATGCATAATTCTTAAGTAGTCCAAATGACATATAGAATAGAAAAACAAGCTTCAACAAACAGAAAATAAACTTCTCTATATCTATTTAAAAGTTTAATTTCACTGCATGCTATTATGCTGTTATGTAAAGTGCTCAACATCAATCTTAAAATTGTTAGGCGAAGAACTAAATTCTAGATACCGGTGTATCATCATGTATCATGCAGAAGAATCAACTGAGGCAATATTTAGTGGTTCATTATTAGACATAGGCCTTTCTGTTGAATCTGTTTTCATTATTCATACCGTAGACCAGTACCTTCTCACAGTGCAGCTAAATTCAGTTTTTAGAAGGGATTTTATCCGCCATCAAGACAAGGGTGTAATTACAAAGCCGGCAGATATTTTAGTTTTGTCTAGACTAGACTAGACGTATTCGGATTTCGGAGAAGAAGCAACAGTGGTTTGACTATAGAGTTAATGCCATGGTTTTGTGTTCTGTATTGTGTTTGTAAATGATCTTGTATGTCACAATGTTTGGCCATTTCACCCAACCGTAGGTTTGATCAGGTTTCCAGCGAGTGAAATATCATGTTGAGTAAAAGCCTCTGAGGTTAATGTTAGAATTAATATATAAATACATTCTCCAATGTCCATAGTATCTAGGACGGTAAGATGAGTGCTGTGCATTAGGCAATGTAGAGTAGGCTATAAAGTAAGACAGCCGTAATGGTTCTATTTGTTATGTTATCGCTGCCTTTGCAGTATACTGTATGAGACTGCAGCAAGCCTTCTAGATTAGACTAGATTAGATTAGATTCAATTTATTGTCACTGCACATAGTATACAAATACTTTGACAATGAAATGAATAGTGGCGTCCAACCAGAGTGCAATACAGTAATGCAATAATGGGAATAAATACACTTGTTGTTGAATGTATCGACTGTCGGGGACATTATTTGGTTGATGTCTGGGTCGTGCGAGGTGCAGGGCTTTCCAGACAACTCTAATCACTATGGTCAGGTGGTGGAGGATCTGGCAGACTCCACTACCCACACAAGCAAGACGGAACAGGTCCTCAAAGGAGCCGGAGTAGTAATGCACTAATTGCCGGTGTGATGAATGTGTTTATATGGGTTTGTGTGTTTATATGGGTTTGTGAGTTGTCCAAATTTCAACTAACTCAGTCAATCAGTACACATAGGTCATGGCTTTCTGGTTGTTGGTTAGCATTCAAAGCATCTTCATGCAGAATTGCGTGAAGTGAAAACACAAATGAGTCCCTCACCATTAATTTGGGGTGTGTCAGAAGATGGGCCTCGCTATTGACTTTAGGGAGCTATTTTTGAATGACCTTTGCTGTGTGTGTGTGTGTGTGTGTGTGTGTGTGTGTGTGTGTGTGTGTGTGTGTGAGAGAGATTTTTTGGGGGGGAGGGGGTATGGTTGGGTTTCACAGGAGGTCTTTGGAAGGGAAGCACAGGTGGCAACGAAAGGACATACATGCTCACCCATATAGAGTCTCACCTTAGTGGCAGGCTCCAGTTTCAAGGCCTTTTTAAGTAGCTCCATTGCCTCCTTATTCTGATTCTTGTCCGACAGAATCTGAAAAAGAGATGGCAAATACACCCATAAATCTGACCATAAAGATAAATAGATGGCAATGATCACCAGGAACCACAATAAAGTGCCAAGGTAAAATAACTAGTACTGTACTTCGTAGTACTGTACTGTACTGTTCTTCGTAGTACTGTACTGTACTTGCACGGCAACAAGTTGTGAGCTTGTAGATCTGAGAATTAGGCTGCACAGCAATGACACTTGGTGGTGAATTTCCGTGCTCGGACCCAGTCAAAAACCCACTCAAAAATAACCTTACAGTGGCCCCTTTTCCACCGGTTGGTTCCCAGTGGGAACCGGTTCAGTTCTTTTTGGTTTTTAGTCCATGAGCCATAGCTCCAAAATTGAAACGTTAATTATGAATTGAGTGGGCAAAACCATACCTATATTAGATTGTTATCACCATTAAACTTCCCCAATTGAGTACTTACACGAAGACAATGATTTATTGTATTACAAATTTTACATTTGTAAATATGCAAATGAGGCATTACGTAAGAAAATATGCAAAATAATAAAAAAATATGAAAAAGCTACTACTGTGGAAGGGTTATCATGTATTAATTTACTTGTATTGATCCTATAAACAATTTAATATAGGGTATAGTTTGCCCATCAATTTTGGAGCTCTGGCTCATGGACTAAAAACCAAAAAGAACTGAACCGGTTCCCATTGGGAACCAACCGGTGGAAAAGGGGTCAGTGTGAGTGGTGATCACATGAATCTTCCTTGGAAACAATTCTGTTTTTTTACATTAACCAATTGAACCCCAGCTTCCCAATTCTGTGGCGTACATTCAGAGAAAATGGCAGATCTACAAGCTCACAATGTGTGAAATTGCGACACGTTGTGAGCTTGTAGATAAGCTATATGTTGCTGGACAAATTTGGTGTATACTGGTGGACCTAGAGCCCCGGGGGGAGCCCAGTCAACGAAGCACATATGGTTAAAGTGGTTAATTAAACCTCATGAGCTGAAACCATAATCTTTGAGTAGTTTTTTTGTGTTTTTGTTGCGTTTCACCATCGCCACCAATAGGAAACCCAAAGGGAAGTGGCCTCACCTTTCCTGTCCTGAACAAGGCCTTGACGTTGTTAGGCTCCAGGAACAGAACATCCCGGCTGGTGTTCAGTGCATCATCATACTGTTCTAGTTTGAGCTGAGCTGCGGCCAGGTTGTTCAGACTCTTCACTCTGTAGTCCCTCAACTCCTCTTCTGGCCCCTGCAACTCGTTGTTGCCTACTGCATCTACAAGACAATTGGGCATGCAGTGTTGGGAAAAATAGGCCTACTCACATTTTGCCATTGACATGAATGGCCAGTTTTACGTCATTGTCCCAACACAAACATTAAATGCAGTTGATAATGATTGGCCAGTTTTGAGTATTTGTCCCAACACGAACATTAAATGCTATGAATGGCCAGTTTTGAATGTTTGTGTAAACACAAACATTGCGTAAAGAATGAGATGATGTATGATGATAGAGCGCCCCTCACTTCACACTGATGTGATTTTTTAATTAAAGGGATACTTCACCCCTTTTGCAACAAGAAACATTTCCTGTGTTTTGAATGTGGGTAATATGTATTTTTAGATATTTTAGTGGGTAATATGTATTTTTAGATATTTTAGTATTTCAAAGTGTCCATGATGTCATGGACACTGGGCTCACTTATTTCCTGGACTACATGTTGTCTCAGTAAGACAGCCCTCCCCCTATCCAGAAGGAGGAGCAGTGCACCAAAGCATTATGGGAATTGTAGTCCAGGAAGGACGTGAGCCCAGTGTCCATGACGGGACTACCTTTTACGCAGAGCCTCGGTTTCGATGGGCGCTGATGGGACGCTTGTTTTACAGCGCCGGCTACTACCTACCTCAAACCCTAACCTAAGCACAGAGCAGCGCATCCCTCACCAACCTTAATCCGGTCGTTTTAATGGACCCCTCACCAACCTTAATCCGGTCGTTTTAATGGACCCCTCACCAACCTTAATCCGATCGTTTTAATGGACCCCTCACCAACCTTAATCCGATCGTTTTAATGGACCCCTCACCAACCTTAATCCGGTCGTTTATTTTTTATTATTTTTTAAGATCTTTTTTGCGGCTTACGCCTTTTATTGTTTTTTTGAAGGGACAGACAGTAGGCTGACAGGAAACGGGAGAGAGATGGGGGAAGACATGCAGTAAAGGCCGTGTCGGGCTCGGGAGTCGAACCCGCGGCACACTGCGACTGGATTGCCAGTCGGGTGCCCAGACGGTTACGCCACCGCCTGGGCAATCCGGTCGTTTTAATGGACCCCTCACCAACCATAATCCGGTCGTTTTAATGGACCCCTCACCAACCTTTATCCGGTCGTTTTAATGGACCCCTCACCAACCTTAATCCGGTCGTTTTAATGGACCCCTCACCAACCTTAATCCGGTCGTTTTAATGGACCCCTCACCAACCTTAATCCGGTCGTTTTAATGGACCCCTCACCAACCTTAATCCGGTCGTTTTAATGGACCCCTCACCAACCTTAATCCGGTCGTTTTAATGGACCCCTCACCAACCTTAATCGGGTCGTTTTAATGGACCCCTCACCAACCTTAATCCGGTCGTTTTAATGGACCCCTCACCAACCTTAATCCGGTCGTTTTAATGGACCCCTCACCAACCTTAATCCGGTCGTTTTAATGGACCCCTCACCAACCTTAATCCGGTCGTTTTAATGGACCCCTCACCAACCTTTATCCGGTCGTTTTAATGGACCCCTCACCAACCTTAATCCGGTCGTTTTAATGGACCCCTCACCAACCTTAATCCGGTCGTTTTAATGGACCCCTCACCAACCTTAATCCGGTCGTTTTAATGGACCCCTCACCAACCTTTATCCGGTCGTTTTAATGGACCCCTCACCAACCTTAATCCGGTCGTTTTAATGGACCCCTCACCAACCTTTATCCGGTCGTTTTAATGGACCCCTCACCAACCTTAATCCGGTCGTTTTAATGGACCCCTCACCAACCTTTATCCGGTCGTTTTAATGGACCCCTCACCAACCTTAATCCGGTCGTCTGAAAATCAAGCGCCCCCCAGTGACCATTGGCTGCGTAAAAGGTCATCCCTGTCCATGACATCATGGACACTTTGAAATACTAAAATGTCTAAAAACACATATTACCCACATAAAAACCCTTAAGTGTTTCTTGTCTCCCAAACATCATTAAAATAAGATCTGGTTGCAAAAGGGGTGAAGTGGCCCTTTAAGAAAAGTATTAGTGCTGCAATATAGAAATACTCTGTTGCAAGTAAAAGTACTAAAGTATCGGCATCAAAATATACTTAAAGTACCAAAAGTAAAAGTAGCCTAGGCTAATCATTATGCAGATTAATTGTCCCATTTCAAGTATTCAAATATATGAAAATATTTTGAAAATAGCAGATCTACAAGCTCACAATGCAGCGCATCGCAACACATTGTGAGCTTGTATATTGGCTATTTTCAAATGGCTGAAATGTATATAGGGCTGAAGTGGTTAATGTATGTGTTGTAATTGCGACTGTAGGTCGCAGATTACTATGAAAACCTGCAAAACCTGTCAGTCCGTCGATCTGTCACGCCAATGGTCGTCAGTCCGTCACGCCTCGTGACATGTCACACCACTGGCCGTCAGGCCCTCACGCCTCGTGACACGTCATGCCACCATAATGGCCGTCAGTCCATCATGCCTCGTGACACGCTCCATATATGGCCGTCTCCATATATGAAGATCACAAGACTGACCTCATCAAACCCTCGATAGCCATACATGGAGAAGACTGGATCATTACCTATCTGCATATGGAACCCGCCAGCAACTCTACATCTGACCTCAAACCTTTAGATCTCCATATATGGAGCTGACCTGTTTGACTGATATCTGTCCATTCAAACTCTAGACCGGCCCGCCCCACTGCCCCATAGATTTCCATATATGGAGCGGACCTGTTCTGACATTCCATATGTTGATCTGACCTCATCAAACCCTGTACACTCAAGACACGCTTCATATATATGACCAGTGCAGAATTCATTCCATATCTTGATCTGACCCCCCATGCCAAAGCGCCAGCGCTCGCCCAGCAGTCTGCCATCACCCAGGCGGTCACTTCTCTCCCTTCTTACTGTCAATAAACAATCTACAAAGTAACTATAGTATCTAACATTTTCAAATAAATGTAGTAGTGTAAAAGTACAATATTTGTATCCGAGATGTACTGGAGTAGAAGTAAAAGTATTGGAAGTTGGAATTACTCAAGTAAACTACAATTCCTCAAATTTGTACTTAAGACAAGTACAGTGCTTAAGTAGATGTACACAGTTACTTTCCACCACTGCACACCTGCCTCTTTGTCACGGATATTTCCTGTCCTACTTTGTCCTCTCTATACAGTACCTTTTCAGTGGCCGAGACATAACGTTGACAGAAAACAGGTGAAAGCGAGTGGGGTGGATCAGGTATTTGATGTATTGTAGGGGAGGAGGGAAGGCTGTGTGCGTTCTTGTTTTGCTTGTGTTAAAATGTATTCTGTTACGGATGTGCCGCCTCAATTGCTCCTCCGGGATGTTTTGTGACACAGTCAACAACACCTAAAGTGCAAGTCATTAGTTTTGTGTCGAGGAGGAAATGCCGTTTGAAGATTCCCTTTATAAGCTAACAATACAACACAAAACAACTCATGATGCGTCTACATTTGATTGCTAGTTCCACAGTATTCCTGCTTATTCCTATTATACTCCATATATAGGAATAAAGGGACACAGAGAGACAGATACAGAAATCTCCATATATGGGCATAAAAGGGACACAGACAGATGGGTGGAACGGGTACTCTGACACGGGTACAACAGGTATTGCATAGCCGGGTGGGGCATGGATCTCCAACTTCCATCGTTACAGACTCTGTGCTCTACAGCCGGGCACCATTCTAGTATTGTCAATTACTTGCATGAGAGGTGATGGAGGTAGCTGCTTTAGCAGGCCGTTTATAGGATCTTTTGACTGTGCATGGTGGGTTTAAATGTATCTATCGATTATAAAATAATGTAAAATAAATGCAACAGACCTGAATGCAGGAGTCGCATGTTACTGTCCGTGCTGCTGAATGATTCCTCGCCAGTTACCCCCCCCCCCCCTCCCCGCCCACTTAAACACATGAACCTGATGGCCCTGATCTCATCCTTCCCTCTTAAGTACCACCGAATATTCAGCCGTTGGTCTCCATCATCATTGACACATTATGAGCCCGTCCATGCTCCACTCCGACATGCTCCCCTCTTGGGGTGACAGCGCCATCTCCTTAATTAAAGTAATTAATGAGGTGGAAATAATATGAAAGCTGATTAGCTTTGATTTTCATTAGAATTATGCTAAAACATTTATGGCGGCTGCCACGCTGCATTGAGACTAGAGACATGGCTCTGCATTGTGGTGGTGTGATTAGTTAATGTAAGAGAGAGAGAGAGAGAGAGAGAGAGAGAGAGAGAAAATCTATCTATGATGTCAAAGATCTCTTTCAGTGCATTTGGACACCTGTTGTTAACCTTATACTGTAGGTGTGCATCTGTCTTCTTTTCAAGTTACACTATTAATGGAAAAACGTCCTGCTTACTGTGTTGCCAACCTTTTCTCATCTCAGAGGAGAAAAGCCTGGTTCCAACCTAATGCAGAGCACAAGGAATGTAAACAAATCTGTAAACCCTCAATCAAACTTCCATCAATTACTAGTACTTACGCTTGCCTTAGACGCTCAACCAGATATACGTCTCAACCAGCTAGTTCTCACCTAGCTCCACCACAGCACCTCAAAAACAAGGCTTCAGACTTCCCAAAACAAACTGGTCAAGCTCCTACTTGGCCTCACCGCCCGAAACCACCTCACCCCTGTCCACTTTGACAGGCTGGAATGGCTTAGGTTCGACGACAGAGTACAGCATCTTGCAATGGTCCACACGATTCAAAACACCACCAAGATACCCATGTACCAAATACTTCCTTAATGTTAATGAAGTCCACACCCACAACACCAGAGGGAGTGCAACAAACCATGTGCAACCCAGATTCGGCACAAACAAGGGACTAAATTATTTTCGCTCCTATGCCACCAAAATGTGGAACGCCCTACCAACAGTCATTAAGACATATGAATCCCTTGACTCCTTCAAAACCGCGCTCAAAGGGTACCTACGGACGGCTGCAATTCGAAACTGGCCCAGGAACCCCGCCACCCACCCCTTTCTCCCCTCACTGTATGTTTCTTTTCCCTTTTTACCTCCTTTATGATGATTTCCACTTCTCTTTTTTTTTTGGCTATATGAAGTGTCTATTTGTACGTCTCTAAAGGTGGACCCTCTTGTAAACAAGTGTAATGCTTTATTGGGTCGTCCACTCACAGTTAACAATCTTTGTATTGTTGTGCTTGAAATGTACTGTAATTCTGCAAACTGTTAATAAATATTTCAATCAATCAAAACCTAGCCCTATAATGACAGTGATAGGGCTGGACAACTATAGGACAACTATAGGTGATAGGACAACTGAAGCCAATTTTACGCGATTGCTACATTTACAGTGAAAATACGTGTACCTTTTTTTATTGATTGATTGAAATATTTATTAACAGTGGACGACCCAATTAAGCATTACACTTGTTTTCAACAGGGTCCACATTGTTCAATTCATCAAAACATTTAGAGACATACAAATAGACACTTCTATGTAGTTAAGGAACAGAACAGGAATTCATCATATAGGAAGCAAAAAGGGAAAAGATACATATATACACAGTGAGGGGAAAGGGGGGGGGCGGTGGGGGGCGATTCAGATTTTACAGAGGCCAGTTTCGAATTGCAGCCATCCGTAGGTGCCCTTTGAGAGCGGTTTTGAAGGAGTCAAGGGATTCACATGTCTTAATGACTGTTGGTAGGGCGTTCCACATTTTGGTGGCATATAGGAGCGAAAATAATTTAGTCCCTTGTTTGTGCCGAATCTGGGTTGTACATGGTTTGTTGCACTCCCTCTGGTGTTGTGGGTGTGGACTTCGTTTACATTAAGGAAGTATTTAGACAGGTACATGGGCATCTTAGTGGTGTATCGAATCTTGTGGACCAGACCCATTGCAAGATGCTGTACTCTGTCGTCGACCCTAAGCCATCCCAGCCTGTCAAAGTGGGCAGGGGTGAGGTGGGTTCGGGGGGTGAGGCCAAGTAGGAGCCTGACCAGTTTGTTTTGGGAGGTCTGGAGCCTTGTTTTAAGGGCCTTTGAGGTGCTGTGGTACCAAGAGGTGGATGCATAGTCAAAGAAACCTTGTACGAGGGCTCCTGTTAAGGTCTTCAAGGTGTTTTTGTTGATCAGTGAGGAGATCCTGTAAAGGAATCTTGTTCTTTGATTGACTTTTTTGATTACGTTGGTTGCCATTTTATCACCGGAAAGATTGGCCTCCAGAATGGAACCTAGGTAGGTAATTTCATCTTTCCGTGTGATAATGTTGTCACCCACTCTAATCAAGAAGCCATCTGCCTTGCTGAGATTACTATTTGTTCCGAAGAGAATGGATTCAGTTTTTCCCAGGTGTAAGGATAGTTTGTTATCAGCGAGCCAGGTGCAGATTCTACCGAGTTCAGAGCTGAGGGTCTTTTCAACCTGCAGTTTGTTCCTGTCCGAGACCAGCAGTGCTGAGTCGTCTGCGAACAGGAACAAGTTGCAGTCACAAGCTGATGTCATGTCGTTAACATATATTAGGAACCGTAAAGGCCCTAGTATGCTTCCTTGTGGGACGCCACAGCTCACTGGGAGGGGGGGGGACAGTGTTCCGTTCACCTCCACCATCTGTTCTCTCCCCTCCAGGTAGGATTGCATCCAGCTCACTGATGTGCTATCAAAACCAATAGCTTTAAGCTTGTTAACCAGTATGGAGTGGTTCACGGTGTCAAAAGCCTTTTGGAGGTCCAGCATGACCATGCCGCAGTATTTTCCAGCATCCACTTCGTGTTTGATGTGGTCGCTCAAATAGAGGAGGCATGTGTCAGTGGAGTGGGATGTTCTGAAACCAAATTGGAACTCGTACAGCAATTTATTAGTGGCAAGATACTTTTCAACCTGTTCATAGACTATTTTTTCCATCACTTTCGAGATGGAGCTCAGAATAGAAATAGGGCGGTAGTTGCCTGGTTCTAATTTACTCCCTTTTTTGTACAGGGGGGTTACTTTGGCCAGTTTAAAATCTTGGGGGACCTGTCCCTGTTTGATGGAGAGGTTTACTATGTGGGTGATGACTGGAGCTATGGAAATGGCTGAGTCTCTGAGAAATTTGGAGGGTATATTGTCATGGCCAGTGGGGTTGGAGGGCACTCAGTTTTTTAAGTACCTCCTCAGTTGTTACCATTGCCATTTTAAAATCATTTTTACAAACACCTAGGTTTTTGTAGAAGGCTTTGATGTGCTCTACACCAAAACGCCCAGAGTGGGAGGGCAGTTTGTTAACCAGCATTGTTGCAATGTTTGTAAAGAAAATGTTCAAGTGGTTGGCTACATCAAGCTTGTCAGTGATGAGGGTGTTATTCGATTTGATGTTTATGTTAGTAAACCTGGTTTTTAGTTTCTGACCACAGCCTAGTTGGTTGTTTAGTAGCTTCCAAAGCTCCCGAGGATTGTTTTTAATTTCCTCTGCTTTATCATTGATAAAGTTACATTTTGCTGATTTGGTCATGGCAATTACACCGTTTCTTAGCTTGTTACATTGGGTTTTTAGGATGTACAGTTTGGTTTGGAGATCACTTTCGAAGCGCTTGGCTAGCTTAGACTTGCATTTACCGTACATAAACATTCAGATTTCAAATATAAAGTACTCACCATCCCGCCGATTATTTGTATTTTGATTTATTTGTACTTCGACCTGTACATAGTTATCATGTTTTTGAGATATCTCGATTATTGTCATTCTTGTGTTCTGAATGAATGCATGGGACCCGAATGGAAACAAGACCGCAAGGTCTTTCTTCGGTGCTATCCTTTTGGACCAATGTGCTTTGACTGTAGGTAGTAGGCCTACCATGTACTGTTTTGCATTTGTTATTGTCTAATAAAATAATCAATCAATCAAAAACCACGTGTGCCATGGGGCACGGGTGTTAGAAATTTGCTGGTACAGCGATTAGCATTGTTGCATTCCACGTTGTTTAATAAAAGGCATTTTTGGGAGCATTCGGAAAACTCACAGTTGCACACCAGGAGTGCACTCGCCTATTAGTTTGTATTGACAGTGCAGTCAACGTGCCTATATCGAATACACCCAGTATTTCAGAGTGCAACACTCCTCCCGACCATCTCGGATAAAAATGCCTCTTATTAAACACGGAATGCAGCAGTACTAATCGCTGTACCCGTGCCCCATGGCACACGTGGTTTTTGATTGATTGATTATTTTATTAGACAATAACAAATGCAAAACAGTACATGGTAGGCCTACAGTCAAAGCACATTGGTCCAAAAGGATAGCAGGATAGTACTTTATATTTGAAATCTGAATGTTTATGTACAGTACACATTTTCACTGTAAATGTAGCAATCGCGTAAAACAGGCAGAAGTTAAGCCATGACGCTCGTACTTCACGCGCGTCATGTGAACCATGGCTAGGTCTCACCCAACGTGGTCTTCACTTACACAACAAAATGCATTAAAGAAACAATGTTTCAGACTACTTACTGAGATGTGTTTTGTGAGGGGTGCTAGCCCCTCCAATGCATTGCTTTGGAAAATTACGTCATATGGCAGCCAAGTCTATGGGATTTGAGGATATCACAATGTTTGTTAGAGCACTTATGATGTTTGCCAGCCAAGGACTTTAATGTTTGTTTAGGCCTTTAGGGCACTAAATGCTGACATAAGACATCATGTAGCCGTACTAGCCGATATAAATATAGTGAGCGCCCCTCACTTCAAACGAGTGTGATTTTTTATACATGTTTTGCAGAAGTGAAGAAAGTGTGCAGGACTTTTCTGCTCTTTTCTATGCTGGCTGTTCACTCCTACGCACCAGTACAGTAGGTGTAGTACTATAGGATTTTATTCATAAAGTACTGTCAACTGCCATGATGAATGTCTGCCATTTTAGAATTAATTTCAAAATTCAACTTTTTACTTTCAAGGCCTTGCTCCGTCCTACCTTTCAGACCTACTTGACCCCTATGAGCCAGCCCACGAGTTGAGATCCTCGGGAAAAACCCTTCTCACCATAAAAACAGGCCGCAAAAAGACTATTGGCGATCGGGCCTTTGCAATCCGCGCACCTTCATTATGGAACGCCCGGCTGCCACTGGAGATTAGGCTTGCCGACTCGGTTCCTCGTTTTAAATCACTCCTAAAGACCCATTTCTACAAAGCTGCTTTTAAACCTTTATCGTTGTGATTTCTTTGTACTTTCTGATGTATTTTTTCACCTTTTTATGTTTTTCGATATGCCATTATTCTGTGTTTTTGCTGTTGCCTTTGGATGTATGATATGTTCTATATGCTCTTGTTGTTCAGCACTTTGTGACCTTGTTCTTGAAAGTTGCTATATAAATAAAGCTTTATTATTATTATTATTATTATTAATGTTTGTGCACATTTTCTATGGTCAGTTACCTTTGGTGCATGTGACTAGCACACCCAGAGCCATGCGGTAGGCTCTTGCAGCCATGCTGTACTCTTCCCTCTGAAAAAAAAAGTTCCCTCGCTCTCGCTTCTGGTTGCTAATGCGGATACGGTCGGGTACGGGCAGAGTCAGGGGGTCTGGGTTGTCTCTGATGTCCAAGAGCTGGAGCTGGTAGAGTAGAGGTGTCCAGGGTGGAATATCAGGCTCCCTGCCAAACAAACATGACACACACTCATACATAACTAATAATAATAACATCATTAGAAGTGAGGGAAAACTGGTAAACGGGTAAAGACATATTTAAATATCAGCATTATAGGAGTTCACTTCATGTTGTTGCATAATTATGGCCGGAGTGCCTGCCAGCCTGCCAGGTACACTTATTATATTATTCATCATACAAGAGCAACATGAGGGACAGGTGCACTTTAGATGTTTAAAATTCTCACATAGCATACTAGGTTCTCTTTGAGGGGACTGCTCATAAGTCAGACATCCGTTAGTCAGACCTGCGTGGCCGGTTAAGACTCAAAGGCCATGATATGTTTGTTTCTAATAGGAGAAGAAGGGGTGTTGTACATGTGCAGCAGTTGAATGAGATCTTCAATATGGAGTTCGAACTTGACCCTCTATGTCTGATACTTGGGCTGCCTGATAAGATTGTTAACGTTCCATTAAGTGCGTCTGTTTAGTCTCTTAATTTATGCTGCTAGGAAAAATATTCTGTTGTCTTGGATTAATGAGAATTAACCACCAACAAAGAAAGATTGGCACAAAAAAAATGTAACCTGCCTGACTGCTACACTCCAGACTCCACAACAGATGCCTTATATAAAATATGGGACCCATATTTGCGATTTATTGGCCTGAACTGCTAACCTTTATGGATAGGATCATCATGACTTGCTTCACTTTGTTTTTAATTTACTTTTTACCTTCAAGCAAGTGGTAATTGGGTGCAGATTATATACTGTATTGTCCCTGTGGAGAAAGTATTTTGTCCTCTGCATTTGATGCATCCTGGAGCAGTGAGCAGCCACAGTGCAGTTGAAACTAGATTAAGTGCCCCTCGGGGCACAGGTCTCCACCAGGCCAGGTCAGGTTGTGGCCTCCTGGTGGCGCTATAATAGGCCAATGTGAAACGGGTGCCATTTCTTCTTATGCCTTGGATGGCAATTGGATGATTTGAGGCATTTTGTTCCAAAAATGTGGTTTGCAAAAATCAACAAATGCAAACACTCAAGAGATATCAAGATACAGACTAGCCTATAGCCTAGCCTATGGATGAAGAAGTGTAGCACAATGTTTTTCAATGTGGTATAATTATATTCCTGTTTTATTTAGGCTACACCCATACGACATAAATTATGTTCCCTCTCAGGACAAAGCAGGTTTAATAAATGAAAGTAATGATATACCTTAAGGCAGTAACGGTTTAGGGGCTTACGGTTTAGGTGTAGCCTACCTGTGAGCCATGAATAGCCTCAGCTTTACTCAAGAATCACTGAGAAGGAAAGTTAATTTAGTTTCCAAGCATCCCGGCCTCTGTGACCACATGACACAATGGGGCATTATCAGCACTACCAGCTCTGTGGCAGCTCTTATTCCAGTTCCAGGTGTGTGTGTGTGTGTGTGTGTGTGTGTGTGTGTGTGTGTGTGTGTGTGTGTGTGTGTGTGTGAGAGGACGAGGAAATTATCTTTGATTTGCATTACGTTTTTAAAAGTTAAACTCTGCTTTTCCATAATGCTAGAATTCAATATAGAATTGTATATGCTAGAATTGGGCTAGCCTACTTAGCCTACTTTGCCCCGTTCCATTTAATGCCAGTCTGGTGCAAGGTGATAGCAGCTACGGTGAGTTGTGTCAAATCATGAATTATTCAACCTGGCTGTGTCAATGACACAATTTATGTCTGTGTAACAGAATTAGTGTAGCCTAGCCCCGCAGCCGGTGGGAGGCTAGTGTCAGCAGGTGGAATCGGGTTACCCTTTCACCTCTCCTCCCCGGGGACTGCATCCGCTGGACCACACTCAAAGGACCACAATGGAGTTGTATTCTAGTTGTACGCAATTATATGTTTATGCAATCATGTTTGTAAAGATATCAATCAATCAATTCTGGTATGCACAGGAATTTATCTACCCCCCCCCCCCCCCCCAAACACACACACAAACCTGTGCACGCGAACACACACACACACATACCCCCCCCCCCCCCCTCTGAGAAAGTGGTACAGCTTGTTTAGCCAGCTCCTATGCACTCGCTCCCTTTTTATTGTACTAAATACACTTTATTGGAACAATAATTAATTAACCTCACAGGAGTCACCAATCAGCCAAATGCACACCCAGCAGCCTCTCAAACCTGATACAAAGAACTAAAGGCCTATTCATAGTTTGAAACTACTTAGACTGTAACTGTAATGTCATTACTAGTAATCCCTTAGACTAGTTGCTGGGGAAAGTAATGAATGAATCAGGACTGTATATTACCCAAACTGGCTTACAGAAAAGGCATCATGACTATTTGGGACATTTGCCATCACTTGTTGCTGTATGGACCGTGCCTTTTTGCAGTTTATGTATACCTATATGTATAGCCTACCTATAGCTTGGTTGTGTAATGGGTGAGCATATACTTCCACCGTAGAAGACTGTCGTTCATCCCAGGACACTTGTCCTGGGATATGTTGGGTAACATGATGAGTGTTTCTATATAGGGCCGTGTAATGATGAGAGACTAATCCTGTTTCTTCCTCCTTGGTAAAGTTTCCCAGGTCATGCAGGCATTGCATGCATGTGAATACTCAAGTGGTTTGCTTTGCTCACTTGTTATTCTTGTCTTCGCTGCTGTTATCTGTCAGTATTTCACAAGATTCCAAAGGCTACGTGTTATGTAACCGTGTGCTCCATCTAACAACAATGCATACAGTGTCATGTCATCCTACTGGTTGAGGCCGGGTCCAACCACTCCCAGTGTCTATAGGGATTCCACTGGCCCGTTTCTGACTCCATCAGTTAGCCCTGAGGAAATCACTATGCTGCAACCATAGGGTGCAGCACTCCAATGCCCAGCAGAGAGAGCTCAGTGTGTGTGTGTGTGTGTGTGTGTGTGTGTGTGTGTGTGGTGCTGTTGAGCTTCACACTGTGCACAGCTGCATGATGGGAAGCTGAGTTTTCAGCAGCCATTATGTGATTTCGGGTGTGTGACAGTACAGTAGAGGGACCCCCACACGGTAACTCTGTCATTTCTCAATCGTTTCGGACGCGGGGTGTTAGCATAGCATCCCCTTGGATCACTGTGAGTCTGTGACTTATGAGCAGTGTTGTTTTTGACAGAACATTTTTATTTTGTTTTAGTCATAGTTTTATGAATACATTTTCATTTAGTTTTAGTCACATTTTAGTCACCTGAAATGTTTTAGTGTTATTCTAGTTGTAGTCAACTAAATACATACGATTTTAGTCGACTGAATCTACAGTTAATTTAGTCGACTAAAACAACCTTGATAGCATCGTGATGGCGGATTTTAGACTTGCATGCTGAAAATAGACTATCTACAAGCTCACAGCGCGTCGCAGCGCGACGTGTTGTGAGCTTGTACATCTGCTTGCAGAGCTTGTATCTGTCTTTTAGTTCTACTGGATCTCTTCTGCACAGACGTCCCTCCCTAACATTTTAATCTAGTTTTTATGTGTTGACGAAATTATCAATATATTGGTCTTGGTTTTAGTCATCATAGCTTAGTTTTCATTTAGTATTCCTTGGTGAAAAAAAGGTAGTTGACGGACATTTTCCGTCAGAGTTTTAGTCGCCGAAATCAACACTTTATTGAGACTGATGTACGTTGTTATCCCAGCAGCTGTTATGTAAGGAAACATATGCACTGCATGTCAGCCATGCCACTCTGATGTTACCATGGCTGCTGTATCTATGTCCTTATGACAGCGTACAGGGATCGTCACAGCAGTTTCACTTCACTTAATTTATTTCATGACGGAACAACGGAACCATAGAATGCTGTGCACACACTGCATCAAAAGCAAAACCTCTTACGTATTATTCGTAGTTTATATGTGGTACAAATTGCGTGTGTGATTTTTGAGCCGAATGAAAATAAAACCTGGCTACAGATCGGCTACTCAGGCTAGGTATGCAATGACTGTATGTAAGCTAAGTGATGTTATATCAGGTCTCAGAATGAAAATGTATACATTTGAAAAAGCAAAAACCATGTCATTTCTAGATGGTTTTTATTTCATAATGCTGGGCACGGAGAGGGTATGGCTAGTTGGCTACACTCTCCCACTTTGCTGACCATGAGTCACATCGGAATACATTAAATGAGCAGTGATGATGATGATGGGTCATTTCTTATTCAGGCACAGCTACATCAAGGCTAGCAATTAGGATCAGATCGGGAACATTCAATCAATTCCAAATCATTGATGTGCTCAAATAAAAGTAATTAACGTCACACACGCACACACACACACGGACAGACGGGCACGCACGCACGCACGCGCACACACAAACACACACACACACACACACACACACACACACACACACACACACACACACACACACACACACACACACACACAACTTAAGGTTGAGGTCATGTCTGATTCAAAGTGATGTCTCACAAAAGCATGCAGGCAATCATCCTCTTGCAGTATTGGACAGGTAACCTTTGAAGCACATTATCATTAAGCTGAGCTTGGTGCATGGATGCATGCCACGTACTGCATAGGCCTACACTAAATGCTAGGCCTATACTGTATATTGAACACAATACATGCTTGTATGTGTTTGTAATTATGGACAGATTGGACACTTTATGTGGAGCGGATCATGGATGCGCCATTGTCACAGACTATGAGGGAAAACAGGTAGCATTGGAGTGCTGTCAAGTGTAATTTGAGAGCGCATTGTGCTGACAGATCTATATGGTTTATGGCGTCAAGAAGGTCATTAGTGATTGGCACCACACGGAAACACTCCTGCATTGAGCCCAGCCAATGAGCCCCCAGGGTCTGATTAATGCAGACAGGAAACGCACAGCCAGACTGATCAGTGGGACAAAGTCATCTCCCACCATAACTCAGCCCCATGCCCGCCCAGTGAAACCTGAATCTGGAACCTCTAATAATGTCCTAAAACTAGGCTGAACTGTCCCTCTCTCTTTTTTTCTTGTGCCTCCCCTCTCTCTCTCTCTTTTCTCTATCGTCCTCTCCCTCCTTTAAAATAACTAACTGCTATGTTCTTTCACTCAGTGGTGGTCCGTGAAGGTATTGCATGTGATCCCTGGCCTGACCATGCATGTAGGATTTGTTGATTTTCTTTCCACTAATTGAGAAACAGTGAACTGAATGACCGTCGTCCATGTAGTCATTTACTGACAAGTCGGAGGTGGAGATCAAGAAATTCAACAGAAAAAGGGAGTTAGAATCTCAAGAGGGGGAAGTGCACCGGATTGTCTGTTTGAGTCATTATTAGGAAATAATTAGTAGTCAGTGGACCATTGGTTGAGAAACAGTGGGATGTATACACATAGGATGCATAGCACTAATCTTAGCCCATATCCCCACCCATCCAACACAACAGTGGTCTCCAGGTTGATTCTAAGTCAGGGTGGTGCATGGTCCCTCACAGCAAAAACACAGCACCGTTATACAGCACCGTTCACAATCAGTTGAAAACCCCTGCTCTATTGCAATGAGTACTATCAAAATATAGAGCTTTTTGAGTCCCTTACGAAGCTATGTGTGTGGGTGGCTGGCTGTGTCTGAGCACAAAAACAACATGGTTGTTTTTCACCACATGTGCGCAACCTAACACACACACAAACACACACGCACATACAGTATTAATTAATGCTTATTTTAACCAAAGAAAATCACTTACCCTACCTTTTAAATTACAATGCAGTCAGTAAAATATTACCAGTAAGATGCCTGAGGGCGAGGTCGCGTGCACACATCCGCCTGGGTGACAGCAGACTGCTGGGCGAGTGCTGGCGCTTTGGCATGGGGGGTCAGATCAACATATCTGCCTGGGTGACAGCAGACTGTTGGGCGAGCGCTGGCACTTTGGAATGGGGGGTCAGATCAACATATCCGCCTGGGTGACAGAAGACTGCTGGGCGAGCACTGGTGCTTTGGCATGGGGGGTCAAATCAACATATGGAATGAATTCTGTACTGGCCATATATGGAGCGTGTCTTGAGTGTACAGGGTTTGATGAGGTGAGATCAACATAATGGAATGTCAGAACAGGTCAGCTCCGTACAGTATGGAGATCTAAGGGTAGCAGCGGGGGCAGTGTACAGGGTTTGATGTGTTATATTTAGTAAGTGTGACCCAAGTGCACAGCAAGAGAGGAGTGTTCAGGTGTTGTTCACAGGTTTATATTCACAAACGTAGGGAAAGGAGTGGGGTAGTAGTAGATTGGCGGCTCTCCAGGTTGGCCAAACTCAGTGTGGGAATCCAAGCACTAGGGAGGAGGAGGAGAGGGAGCGTCAGTCTTCAGAGAAAAACAAGACAACAAAGGCAAAAACTGTAACTAGCACTATAACTCAGTTTAACAATGCTATAGGCTTGGCCTGTGCTTTACCTATACATGTGAACTTAGCTCTGGCGACTGGCAGACTGGGCTTTTGTAGAGGCGAGTGTAGGCCAGGCCAGGGCCAGAGGTAGCGCTTGATTGCAGGAAGGAAGACAGGTGCAGAGAATTGGCGAAGGAGAGCAGGTGTGCTGAGTAGAGCCATGGATTAGTCAGTGAGGGGGGAGTGGCTAAGCAGTGCTTGCATGTGAAGGTGAGGAGGAGTGAGCCGTAACCTGATGAAGGCCTATAGGGCCGGGCTGTTGAGAACTCTAGTTTTCGCCGGCACGGCTGCACTAATGACTTTGGATCAAGCCCGTCTAGAATTTAAAAGGACAGGTATCAGCCAAAAGGGAGACATTGAAGAGGATGGATGGATGGATGGGGAAGGATCAACATATGGAATGTCAGAACAGGTAAACTCCATATATGTAGATCTAAGGGTTTGAGGTTTGAGATGTAGAGTTGCTGGCCAATATTGATGACATCAGGGATCTCCATATATGGGCTTAATATTGATGACATCACGTGATGTCACGAGGCATGACCATATATGGGGGCGTGACTGACTGACGGGAAATGCAAGATTCCATAGTAAATATAACCTGCAGTCGCAAAAATAAAATAAAATCATACACTTGTACTGATAATCACAGCCTTATAACTTATAAGCTTAGATGTTAGCTAATTTGAAGTGAATTCACGATTGTAGATATTCCATATAACTTGTGAATTGTGAATTGAAATATACAGCTATGTTGATAGTAACAAACCATAAAAACAGCTTTTATATACATTTAAAAGTAGTCTTTTCTAGTATCCTAGTCCTATTGCTTGAATGAAATTAGCCCTGTAGTAACCATCTGACCAACAGACCCCAGAGTACTGCTTACGTGACGTCGTACGACTAAATGCTCATTCAGTAGGCTACACACAGCAAGAGCTTTAAAAGTAGGAGAAAGCCCATGGGAACAAAAGGGGCTAAGCTGGGTTAAATACTGGAGACATCAACGTTAGACTAGTATTATTTTAGACTGAGTCTGTGGGCAGTGAGAGGGACCAATTTAAGAAAGCCAATCTAAGTAGAGCTATACATATCTAGGGCCATATCTTGTGCCACGCCGGCCCTTAAGTTATTATGTGTATGTTTTTTCCAAGTTGTATATCCTGTGGACAGTCTACTATGACGATAGTCATCTATGACCATTCATGACTTATGACTACATATTTTATCCAATGAATAAAGACGTCTGTTGTCTCCTCTCCCCTCCTCATATGGCGTGTATTCATGTATGACATGTATGGCATGTAGCCTATTCATGGCTGACTCACGCACTGCTGAAAACTTCCTCATTAATGTTTACAGCACTCACACAGCAGATGACTCACTTTGTGTTATCTGCCATGAGGACACCTTTGCCGGTCTGAATGGAAGGAAAAAGAACCTCAGATAGGGGGGGAAAACAGTAGCGCCTTTGACGTCATACTCTTCATTTCAACGCCTAAGTGATGGAGAGGCCTGCAGTACGTACCTCATAGCAGTTGCTATGGCGATAACTGGCCAGTATGTCGATGATAAATGCGAATTGTATGCTAATAGAGTGCGGGAAGATTTGTTCATCAGTTCGTTGTCCTTACTGCGGTGATAAACAGATCAACTGCTTTGTTGGTTGTCTGTGTTTTCATTTGGGTGGACACACCAATGCAGCCACACAAAAGGAGCTTAGCTTTAATTTATGCCTCAGTGAATCGTCACAGCTGTTTTTCCTTTCCTTATGCCACACTGTTAATATGTTGCAAAAAGGAAAAGAAGGAAAAAAGCACCCCAGGTAGTGCTTATGATTTAGGACCAAACAGCCTGTCGGCTGTATTCTACAGCACTCGGTTTGTGTTTACTGTTTGTGTGGGTTGTTGGGGTGTGGGGCCCAGTGGGGGGTTCCAGCAGGGATCAAGGGTAGCCACTGACTGCCTACTACAGCCTGGGGGTTGAGCTCTTCAAACGTTCCCCATAATCTTCAGCAGGCTTCCTCAGACTGTTAAAATGAATCCAATCACAGCCCTGTGCCTATCTTCCGACTCCGAGGGTGTAGATTTTGTAGAAGGTTTATTAAGGGTAGCCCGCTCCATTGGGACTAGTGAAGATCAGTTGAACTACAACTAGCATCATGGTGCAGGTTAAATGTTGGGTTATGCTAGATAGGACAGGGGTGCATACGTTGGTTAGACATATATACTAACAGTCCGACAGGCATTAGTCCGACAACACCATCGCTCCCGACCATCGCTTACAACTAACCCATGACCGGGTTAAAACTAACCTGTGGCTCCCGACATGCGTGGCAGGTTAAAAACAACCCATGGCAGGTTAACCCATAGTGTGCAGGAAACGGTTTTCTCCGTGGTTCAAATCCCAACTGTCCGGTGCGGGACACGTAGATGTCCGTTTAGCGCATTTTTTATTGATTACTTTCAATCGCCTTTGTACACACCGGACAATAGCTCAAGCAGACCTGAATCACCCCACAACCCTCCGGTCACGTGATCAAAAAAAGAAAAAAGCCTCTCCCCCTCCCTTCCTGAAAACAGGACGGGAGGGGTGCAAATGCGCATTGTGTAGACTAGTCTCTATCACACAATGGCTGCCCCCATGCGAGCGTACTCTAGTCAACAGAATCACATTGTATAACATAACATCGGCTCGTATCCACCTCTGCCAATCTGCTCCTGTTTCTCCCTCCCCCTCCCTCCCTCCTAGTTGTTTCAGGGGAGGGAGGGCTCTTGTTTGTTTCAGGGGAGGGGAGGCGTCTTGTGTAGTGTCTGTCGGAACATCACAGCAACAGCGGCTCCATGATGGACACGAATCTAAAGTCGGGTCTCCTTTCCTTCTCCATACTCGAACAAACAAGAAAACTATCATGGATTGTATCGCAGAGTTCGCCGAGGGACGGTTATTTTTTTATGATGATGATCATCGCCGCGGTCAGATGGAACAATGCAAATACGCGCTGTTGTGTTCCTGGAGGGGCACAGCAAGTCAGCAACACCACCGTCCCTCGGCGAGCCGAGTTGGAACGATACACAGTGACAGACACGTACATAGATGGATAAATATATAATGACAACACGTCTTTGCTTCGTTCCATCTGCCCGCCTGGCGCCTACCCTATCCGTCATCATCTTCATAACAAATAAACAAAACAGTAGTAACGTAGCCCCGATAAGTTCCCTCAGTCCCTATGCTCATTCTTTAGCTCATACAAAAGCCAACTACCGACGAAGGGTAGATGGGATCAATGTGTACTTTTTTCCTCGTAAAAGTAGACATTCAGGGCTTTCATTCGATGTATAGTATGTATAGGATATTTTCTGTGTTCATTTTTATAACTGCCTGTCAACGTCTGACATAAAACGGCCCCTAGCTCGGCTTTCTGTTTAAGAAGAGTACGTTACTACAAAAGCAGGTGTTACATAAAGGTAAATATCTCCAGAATGGATTGTAGTGGAAAATTAAGCTTTCTTTTGAGGTATGCAGTGTGCTTCTCACTATAAGAGAACATTTGCTGTCGGCCTTGGAAAAGGTTTGGTCGTCCAATGCTATTAGTGATAGTGTCAGGGGTAATCAGGCTGAGGGAATCGCTAGCACGCTGAGTGTTAAAACTAACCCCCGTGGCTCCTGCCATGCGTGGTAGGTTAAAACTAACCTGTGGCAGATTAAAACTAACCTATGGCTTCCTGTGAGGTTAGGTTTAGGGTTGGATTTTGGTTAGGGTGTCTGACTAATGCCTGTTGGACTGTACATCGGACCAAACACATGCACGATAGGACAGGGGTTCTGACCAGATGAGTCTGCTTTGAGGGTGTGAATAAATCAGTCATGTCATACAACATTGTTAACATCAGAACTTTGTTACTGCCTGGGCTATAGAAACTTGAGCATTCATCCACATATGACATGTTGTGGTATCACCACAACAACACAGTGTTACCACAACTTAAACACAACTTAAGTCATCCATCAGCATTCTAATTATCCCAATCGTATTTAATAAAAACCTGAATTTAATTTGGCAGATATCATACCCAGTTGTTGTTACAAATATCTCAACTACTAACCCTAAATCCTCAAAGGCTATACAGTATGTCAATGAAAGGTGGAACAATGGATCTAATAGAAGGGTATTATCATAGCCAATCATCAGTGTCAGTCAACCTTATCTCATTGCATCTCAACTCGTTATCAATTAGTTTGCACAAGCTGATCGAGGTCTCTGAGGTATGCAAGCTGTAGTCAAGGGTTAAGTAGTTCTTCAAGAGACAGAGGGTTTAGTTCAGAAAACTCTTTTAAGAGAGCAATGGTACAACTACAGTTAAACAGCAATGACAGCCAGGCTCCTTCCTTGCATAGATGTTACGTCTTATGGTCATACAAACTGAATTGCAGCGGTTTTGGATTTCAGTTTTGAACTTCAAAGCCTTGTGTTACATAGACCTGGGAGCCAAAAGCTAGAATCTTTGAAAGATGAAAGTCTTGCCCCTAATTACTTTTCTAACAGCTAACAACAAACTTCATTGCCATCTTAAATGGAAAGAAATATAGCAGGATAGGATTATAAAGGTATCAGTATCAATACACTGACTGTGAAGTGATTACTTTGTAGCCTACTATATTCACATACATACACTACATAATCAATTTAGATGGATGAATTGTACACCGAACAAAAAAAGAAAAGGAGCTGTGCAAAAAAGAAAAGACCAGTAAAAATGTAAAAGTGTTAGGATAGATGAATTACAGTTGCAGCTTGCCTCCTTTGAACCCTTTTTTTATAGATTTGTGTGACCGTTTGTGACCGCAAGCTGGTCAGTCCTTTATAAATGACATTCTGGGAGGATAATAAATGTCACGAAGATAGATAATAATCCAAAATTCATTTCCTCAAAGTACAACCTGTCACAGACGCGTGTGCTAAACACAAGATAACCAGCATGGGGGAAAAAGGCAATCAAAGAAATGTCACCAATTCTGGAATAACACTTTTACAACAAACGGTCATCAGTTATCAAAGCACGCAGAATCTCGGACTAAACTGATTAACTACGTAAATGTTATGCTAAAAGATTTGCCTATAATTTGATCATGTGTGCTACCACGTGTTGCTGTCATGTGTTCATTTGGGCATTCCACACACCTTAAAACATTGTCATTCTCCCTCCAGCCTTAAAACCGATTCAACAGAGCTGGCTGAGCAATGTATGTGCTGCTGACGCCCTGCAAGCCAATAGCAGGACATTTGTTGTACCTCCAGACTAATTAGGCAGGTTGTCAAGGCAGTACTGTTATCCACATTTCAAGAAGCTCCTGGGAAATCCTCCTGAAATTATGGGGGAGGATGACCCGATAGCTCCCGTCTTCCATAACCCACCCATACCTGACGGACCATTCACCTGGAGGGCCACGGCTACCACGGCTACCGTGAGACGAGAGCTTTGAGGAGGATGGTTCTAAAGTACGAGCCTGCAGATGAGGACATGCTGGACTTTATCAACCGAGCATATGAGACTAACAAGCTGTCCGAGTTATAATCTTTATACCTGTCTTAGACCTCACAGAATGGCCTAAAGCAGATAGTGGCTTTATACTGGAAGGCCTTACATAGAGAAACCTGTGATTACCTTTATTAATTTTGATTTAATTTATTTTACACACACCGGGGTAAACTCATCAACATTCTCGAAGCCATGGCATTGGAGAAGGTGGTGCAATTATAAAACTCTACTGGTGGTAGAAATGGAGTGCACATAAGGACGACATCCAAAAATGTGAACCTCTATTGGGGCCTCTCCCCCACATATCATGGACAACTTAAGGTCAGAGAGCATTGTGTCAGGCACCCAGAACAGCAAGCGCCCACTTATACTGTGGGAGCCAACCCAAGGCACAGCTAGCTTTTAGAAGTGGATGCACCAACTAATCCCACATCCTCGCATCGCAATAGTGTGGTCTTTCACACT
>NC_139700.1:19520114-19692614 GCF_964188405.1 Protomyctophum parallelum | reverse complement strand
CAAAACGGCTTAAGGGTAATCCCGGCGATACGATTGAGCCTAAGCGATTTCTGTAATGTTAGCAAGGACGATGAAATCGTGTGACATATGAAAATAATCTCTCCTCTCATATTGTCGGAAACCTTGTATCGTCATTATGTCACTCCTTTCTTTTTTCATAAATCAATGCTCTTGAGTTTGGTTCACATCGGTCTATAGGTGTTACAAATATTTAATCAGTGAAAGGTATTACTAAGAGCTTGTGGCTAATAACTCTTGTTTATTGGATCCATTGGAACACTAGTTGTGTCAGAGCCTGTGGCAGTACACTGTAACTCTGAGAGAGGTCCACAGATTTGCAACAGAAAAAGAAAACAAGGCAATATGGCTGTATGGACATTGGCCAATCAATCTAAATTGGCCAAAAGGTTTTCATTGCGACTGTAGGTAGCATTTACTATGAAAACCTGCATCTCCCATCCGTCAGTTAGTTAGTCACCCCACGCCTCAATATATGGTCACGCCTCGTGACCTCACTCCTCCATATATGGTCACGCCTCATGACAGCACGCCTCCATATGGTTACGCTTCATGACATCATGCCTCGTGACACATCACGCCACCATATATGGCCATCTCCATATATGAAGATCACGACACTAACCTCATCTAACCCTGTATAACCATGCATGGAGAAGACTGGATCATCACCTAGATCTGCATATATGGAGCCGGCCAGCAACTCTACATCTGACCTCAAACCCTTAGATCTCCATATATGGAGCTAATCTGTTCTGACATTCCATATGTTGATTCTTCCCCACCCGTCCTTCCTGTTCTGACATTCCATATGTTGATCTGACCTCATCAAGACACTCAAGACACGCTCCAAGAACATCAGGCAAATGTTAGGGGAATTGAGTCATGTTAGGGGAATATGTTTCTGTTGGTGTGACGCCCATGATCCTACCATATACAGTCTGTGTGCTGTATGCAGACAAAATAAATGTACTGTACCATGAGCACTACCACAGAAGGAAATACAGTAGCCTACCGCTCCTTGCAAACAGCCAACTAAAAAGCAGTATTGGCTAGTGTTAAGCCAACGGGCAAAGCGATATTTTAATGTCATTACTCAATCAGTTAAGTTAAGTGTATTGTGCTAACCTGCTGGTCCAGCCAAAAATACAAAAGCAGAAGTTCACATTGAGGGTAGTGCCATATTACAGCTGGGGGCCGGCTGTGTTGACTACAGAGATAAGCCTGCAAGCAGGAGAGGAAAAAGGTAAACATCCATGCAGACTTTGCAGAGATTAGTTGAGGCACATGCACTGGTCAAACACTCCAACCGAGAGGCAAATACATACAAATGACACATCAGAGTGACATTAAATCTAGTATTAAAGTATCTAAAAGATACTATTATTTCCCTTCGTTTGATTCATACATTTCAGCGTATATGCTCCATGAACATGTTTGACCGAGTCAGCTGCAGCAGCAGGAGAACACTATACTGAGAAGCTAGTGTTGTGATCTTTATCTCGAATGTGTGTGTCACGGTTGTCTGTGCATGTTGGCGTGCTCCTGAGGTCTGGGTGTGGCTTCTAGTTGGCCTGCTGCGGGTGTGCCAGGAAAACTGCAAACAGAGGCCAAAAGCTTAAAAAAGGAATAATGTAAACCCAGGCGTTCAATTGCAGGTTCGTTCAAGACTGCTGCTGCAATCTCTAGTGCTATGGTAAACAGGAGAAAGAAAGACAAAAATAATCCATGTCTGCTCTTATCACCCTCTTCTGTCAACGTTAGCCTTAAAGTTAGAGTGAAATCTTGCACTCTAGAGTTGTATGTGAAAAGTCAGCGAACAGTTTGTATTGCTGTGTGTCATGGGGGATGAGTCACACAACCATGGGCTCAGAGAGCTATTCTACGTGATCACCCTCACACATCTAGATTAACCTCCCCTGGTGTGTGCATGATGCGTGTGTTCTGTCTTATGTCTTTCTCTCTTTCCTCTGTCTCTACATTGCAGGGGGAGGCCACCAGCTAAAGGAATGGATATTTGCATAAAAGCTAAGAAAAACCATAAATAATCCTTAAACAATGTAGTGTCCCTGTAAATGTCATTCTTGCAAGTATATGGGGCATAAAGCAGAACTTCAAGTTCCAGGCTGTATCAGGTTAACACTGGTGATAAGAGCTAGATTATGCAACAAGGAGAGGCACGGAGCGTACACGTGTGTGTCTGTCTCTCTGTTAGACCCTCCAGAAAAATGTAATATGCGATTACATAATTTACAGCATAAAACCACATAAAACCCTGCATATTTTGCTACTTTTTGCCACTTTTGCATATTTCACAACGTTCTGCATATATCGCAACTTTCCGAATATTTCGCATTTCTCTGCATAAAATGTGCATTTGTTCATGCGTGTTTTATGCATGGACAAAGAAACACACACACACACACACACACACACACACACACACACACACACACACACGCAAGCAAGCAAGCACATACTGTCATCTACTCACTTACAGTATACACTCATACATACACACACATAGCTGCAGTGCCGAATCAACCCCTCCGAGGGCCCTGGCGCTACACCAAATCAAAAGGTTCCTGTGTTGCGTTACATTGAAATCGGTGACCTATGAATACGGTTTCGACGGAAGCAACAGCTGTAACTATTTGAAATAGTCTCGCAAAGGGCCCTGCAAGCTGTGGGCCCTGGCGCTTAAGTTCCATTGTTAATTCGGTCCTGCATAGCTGTAGTGTACACACTCACTCATAAAAATCGTAGTAAGCAGAACAAGTTCTGGCTAGTTATTTTTCTCTTGTCACTTCTTGTTCTTCAAGTCTTGGGGAGGTGTAACCTATATAGAGTAGCTCTGCCTATATAGCCCAGAAGCCTAATATCACCCTTGTCCTTTGGAAGAGTTTTCCCATGTGCGTGACCTGAGTTTGAATCCAGGTGGTTACACTCATGACACAGGACACATCCAGTCTATTTCCTTGTTGTTGGAGGGGATAGAAAAAGAGAGGGAGGCAGAGATTGCCATGATGCCATATTTTTGGTGAAGCCCGCAGTAACCCTCACGCATCATTAGAAATCATCCCATTCATTACAGAGTTCACTCTCTTTAACATGTTGTCAGTTTGGTCTATGGGTGTATTTGTTTGCATACTTCTCTCTCCTGAGAATGCCACTGTTATCTTAAACAGCTGCATTGCCAGCGGGATATGGGTGTGTCTCAGACAGTTACGAGGAAAGGCTTCCACACGAAGTTGCCGGCCTACAGGAATGTAATAATTAATCTAAGTACAGGTAAATGTACTATCCAATATTGTATGGTTGTCACATAAGAGCAACATTAAAGTAATTCAAGTATGCCCACACCAACACAGGCCACTGTCAACGAAGTCCACAACAGAGGGAGTTCAACAAATGACGTTCAACCCAGATTCGGCTCAAATGTGCCTACAGTATATAATGATTTCGTTTTTGAGCAGTGTCTCCGCTCCATTACGCAGCAATGTGTTTCCCTACTGCATGTGTACAGTACGTGTCTGTCCAAGCACGGAAAGCTACGGTAACTCTGTCATTTCTCGACCGTTTCGAACACGGGAAGACTTGCCAGAACGGGGCCGGCTCCCTGGGAGCGTTCATGGGGGTGTGGATGTTCCGGGGTTCCCCCGAAAACCCCCACATGGTAACTCTGTAATTTCCCAACCGTTTCGGACACGGGAAGGCTCGCCGGAACCGGGTCGGCCCCCTGGGCGCGTTCCTGGGGGTCTGGATGTTCCGGGGAAACCCCCGGGGACCCCCACACGGTAACAATCAATCAATCAATCAATCAATTAATACACAAGCCAGCATGGCGATGACCCCTGGTAGTGACCGAAACGTTGCCTACTTGATAAATGTATCCTCTTGTACAGAGCAGATTAACAGTGTGCGTGCAGGCGTATTTTTCTATTTTATTATTGATGTTTGATTGATTGATTTGCCTACGCACCTGTTCCAAAGCCTCTACTCTAGGTGTGCGAAAGTCTTTCTCTACAGTAAAAAAGAAAAGAAAATCCGAAGGGGGACATTTTCTAAAAAAAAGATTTTAAAGATTTGTTTTAGGCTTTTCTGCCTTTATTGATAGCATCAAGTGAAGACTGACAGGAAAGAGGGAGAGAGAGAAGGGGAGAGACATGTAGCAAAGGTCGTCATGAACGGGACTCGAACATGTGACACGCTGTCAGGCCAAAGCCTATATGTGGCATGCACCTGGACCACTTGGCCAAATTAGACAGTCAAAGTTTTCCAAAGGGAAATGTATTTAATTCAGTCTGACCAGAAACAGGGACCAAACAGAATCCCCAATGGTGATAAAGAACGACCCATAACCCTCAGCAAATCTAACACTGGTAATAACCATCATCCAATAAGGGAAATGTTCAGGCTGCATACAGTACGTTAACTTTTCTGAATACATATACACTCAAACTTGTGGCTAGTGCTGGGCCAGCAAAGTGGGTAGTCGTCAAGGCTTAGGTAGCCATTTGAGTAGGCTCTTCCTCCGTGGCACCCTCCTCCTTCAGTCAAACTTGTTTGTTGTTATTCCTAACTCAGAAAGTCATTGCGATAGCTGTGTATGGAACACACACAGCTATCAAAGTGACTCCATGCATGTCTCGCAGTCGAAAGGTTTAGTGTAGATGTGTAATTTCATGTTGTTGTATATTATTTCATCATAAACACAACTCCCACAAGGCACATTGCTGAAACAGCTGAATTGCATTCTGGGTTCACACTGTCCATCTGGGCTGGGATCATTGAACAATTCGACATATCCCAGTGGCCTAGTAAACAGCACTTCAACATGCGTCACTGAGGAGGTTCACTTCTCTGCCAAGAACAGAAGTCTTTGCCAAAAATGATAGCAGTGCAGTGACTTCGCTATGAGCACCAGGCCATGAGTGGCTGTATATACGTAAAAGCCTACCATGTTAAAACATAGAAGCTTTCTCTACATTGCAGTTTTTATGTAGTATATTTCATGTAACGTCAAGACAACACAAAATGCATTCGGGCCGTGCAGAGAGCACTGGGGGGGCAGGGGCTCAAACTCCAGAAAAGGGAACATGTGTGGGCGAGCTTTATAGTGCGCGCCGATTTTTGGGGTTGGTCTTTTTGTGGAGTCAGTAAAATAAGCAATATGTTAAGTCTGAAACTAAAACTGACTAATGGCAGATTAAAAGATAATTCATTATGATAGTGGAATTTATCATTACTTGTCAAATGTTCGTCTTGAAGGGCCAATGGCACTTATTGGTCCCCCACACAAGCCCTTATTGGTCCCCCACACAAGCCCTTATTGCCCCCCCCCACACAAGCCCTTATTTGCCCCCCACACAAGCCCTTATTTGCCCCCCACACAAGCCCTTATTTGCCCCCACACAAGCCCTTATTGGTCCCCCACACAAGCCCTTATTGGCCCCCACACAAGCCCTTATTGGCCCCCACATAAGCCCTTATTGGCCCCCCACACAAGCCCTTATTGGTCCCCCACACAAGCCCTTATTGGCCCCCACACAAGCCCTTATTGGCCCCCCACACAAGCCCTTATTGGCCCCCACACAAGCCCTTATTGGCCCCCCACACAAGCCCTTATTGGCCCCCACATAAGCCCTTATTGGCCCCCCACACAAGCCCTTATTGCCCCCCCACACAAGCCCTTATTGGCCCCCACACAAGCCCTTATTCTCCCCCACACAAGCCCTTATTGGTCCCCCACACAAGCCCTTATTGGCCCCCACCTAAGCCCTTATTGGCCCCCCACACAAGCCCTTATTGGCCCCCACACAAGCCCTTATTGGCCCCCCACACAAGCCCTTATTGGCTCCCCACACAAGCCCTTATTTGCCCCCACATAAGCCCTTATTGGCCCCCCACACAAGCCCTTATTGGCCCCCCACACAAGCCCTTTTTGGCCCCCACATAAGCCCTTATTGCCCCCCCACACAAGCCCTTATTGGCCCCGCACACATGCCCTTATTGCCCCCCCACACAAGCCCCTTTTGGCCCCCACATTTAATAACATTTAATTTTGTTTTAGAGAAAGGGCACTTTCTGCAAAAGGGCAGGTGCTCAAGCCCCCCTAGCCCCCCCCCCCCCCCCCCCTTCCCCCTGCACATGCCTGAATGATGCGGCTCATATGTTTAACCTACATATCTCTGCTGTCGGACGAAACCACCAAACTCATAAATAGTCATTTATCAGGAAATTAATAATATATATTTTTCAGGAAATGAAGAATACTGCCTCATCAAAGTTGGTGTTGCGACTTCATATTATTGCAATAGCACTGATTTATGCTATAATAATAATAATATTAATAATAATAATCTAAAACCTCAAAAATTGTTAGGTGGTATCCTATTGTTTTGCTTGAATGTTTAGCAGAATCCAGGGAATCCAAGAGGAAGTGCAGAGGTTATAAACGAGGAAGCTCACAGTGAAATTGAAAAACTGGTTTAACACAGTTACCAAGTGTTGAAAAGCAAACCCAAGTCTGTGAAAATGCCTACAGCTGACAGCAGTGACTTTGATGGAATGGCCTTCTGAGGAAATACAGCATGATGAAGATGTCCAATCAATTATTCAAATCTAAAATGTTGCTTGGATAATGACTCTCATGCAAAACCCTTCCATAACTCTATATTCTTTTGGGTCTTTTTTGTACTGTATTACTGCTTCTTAATTCTTTGTATACCGTATCTGCCAACATCCTTTGCAAAAATGAAGGTTCCACAATTTCATGCAGCTGCTGTGGCTGCCAACACTAGTAGATCTATGCAATTCAATGTGAAATACGTTTACAGGCCAGTAGGCTTATTTTTGTATTTGTGTGCCTACACACACCGTGGATGCCAGAACAGAACCTATTCCCCAAACTTTTCATAGCCATTTCAGGAGGCTGATTTAGGCAATTAGGTGTTCAGAGTCACACTAATTCTGGGGGAGCCCGGGATCGAATCTCTGCCCTGCATTTTTTTTGGAGCACCATCAGGAGGCCGATTTTTTTCTAAGCAATTTTTTATATATTACTCCTATCGGTAGGCATATCTCTAGACATCCTGATTGGCTAAGTTTGCAGGAGTTGCTCGTTTTTAACAAAATGCCTCAAATCATAAACGCAACGTCCGATTGCCGTGAAACTTTGTACATTCCCACTATACTTCGTAAATATTCGTTATGAAATATTATTACCGGTAATTATAATCAATCAATCAATCAATCAATCAAATTCATTTTGGAGTAGTGCTACTGTGGTTTTGTTTCAAACTGAATTCTGGGTATTGCAATTCTTACAGACAACAGAGCTACCAGAGGTGTCGCCAAAAATACTACTACTACAGTGTTTTCATTTGTGAGGGTAATCCTATGATCACCCTTAACCTAATCTCTCAAGACAGCAGATTCTGTCAGCACGACTGCCTTAGGGTACGGACACACTGGGTTTTGAGTGTGATGTAGCCGCCTTTTTGCAATGCTTTTCAATATGTATGGAGAAGTTTGTTTATTTGAAGCAGATAAATGCATGAGACAGTTGTTGCTTTTCTCCCTCTGTCCAATCGTGTTAATATAAACAGTTCCTATTTAATAACACAAAAAGGCGGTTGTACCCTCTTTTTATCAGCTCGCAGGACTGATCAATATACACTCGCTGTCATCACTTTTTCCTCATTGAACATCACTGCTACTGCTTGAGAGCACAGTCACATCGCACTTTTATTCTACCTTGAGGGCGGATTCTGCCAATGCATTTGATTTCAATGGGAATGGAGCGTTTTGCTACCATTTGCGGATTTCTCCAAAAATACGCTCCCTTCCCATTGAAATGCATTGGCAGAATCCGCCCTCAAGGTTTTAAGTTTATGTCAGTCAAAAATACTATTCCACTACGCCAAATTTATACTTCACGGGGTCGTGCACCGAAAATAACCAATCTATAAGCTCACAGCGTGTCATGTCACCTTTGAGTTTATATTGTCTATTTTCATAGTGTTTATATCTGCTGTTTGGCTTGCCAACTGAAGGGGATTTGGTCCTTGTCCTTGCAGACCCATCTCAGACTGTATGGGTGTGACGCATGCTTGACGCATGCTTCTTGTGTGTGTACAGTATGTGTGCATACAAGGCCGCTGGGTCTAGTACTAATATCATATCAGATCATATCTTGTGTCAGAAACAGACAGTATGAATGCTGTGACAGAGAAAGGTCGCTCCCATTTCATTTCTCGTTCTCATTGCCGCCAGTTCTGACAGAATGTGTTCCTTACAGCCGATTTAGTCACAACCACCTTACCGCTGTCGGTTGAAATCAATCAGGTAAATTGTGGTTCCTGACGATTTCTTCCTCTGAGAGGGGCCCTATTAGCTATATAGGCTACTCACATTTAGCTAAGTCTGATTTTGGGGGGGTCCCCAGATGACAGTAAAGTGACAATTTAAGGACTTTTAAGAACTTTTTATACCTAAAACATCACACCCGTGTGAAGTGAGGGCGCTCTTATCATCATACATCATTAAGATTCATCAAACAACATCTCATTCTGGCCAATCACAATTTGCGTCCTCACTTTTCCTTCTTCACTTTTCTGCCCTATATATGCAAATAATTATCTAACATATGATTAACGAAATGTCTGAATGTCTGCTCCTCACTGGCTGCAACAATCGCTCTGAATTTTCACACAGGCATTGACCATTAACGAAGCCCTTTTTTAAATTTTACAAATTTGTTAATTCAATTATTATTAGTGAATTACATTTTCCCATCGACTCATATGGGAAAATGCAATCATTTTCCGCCCTTTAGAATATTCTTCAAAACACACTTTTTGCTCTTCCACCTACAGATTTTGTCCAAATCTCTGGAACTATCCGATTAAAACACCACAGGCAGAATTTTCATAGTCCATATCGTTCGGCTGTAATCGGCTTCCCAAGTTAGTGGGAGGGGCCAATTTTACAAAAAATGCCACAAATCACGAACGGAATGTCCAATCCACCCCAAATTGTAATCACATGTCACAGAGAGCCAAAAGCAATTCCATGTTCGTCCATAGGGGGCGCTGCAAATGCAAGAAAAATAAAGTTTGTTGCAAAACCATGCTTTTTGGGGATAGATCCAATCCTAATTACTTACACATGATCACAGGGGTGACTTGACATTGTAATTGGCTAGTTAAATCAGTGGGAGGGGCCTATATTTCCAAAGGCGCCATCGAGCCAACCACACTTTGCAATTTCCCCAGAATAGCACCTTTCCGTACTACTTGCCTGACGGGCAAGTGCCTCTGACACCAGACTGACCTCAAAATACAGTATACATAAATAATACGATCTATTAAATCGCATCACCCACACTGTACATAATTTGGTGTTCATATATTCAAAGGGGTAAGGACTAGTAATAATAATATATTATAATATGCAAATATGTCTTCCTGGTGTATTCCCGGCTTCTTCCTGAAACAGCCACGGGCGTAGCTTAAGAGGTCCAAGTATTGTATTTCTCGAAGATTGCGCAATGTCTGACATCTCTCTACCAGCCACATATATAACGGGTTTTCACTTTTGTCTTCAATGTTTGTGCTTACACAAATCTGGAAAGCTGGGCTTAAGAGCGCCTAACGCCCCTCAGAAACGGGAAGTGAAATGGAAAACATCACACCCGACCCGTGTGATGTGAGGGGTGCTCTTAATAACATCATACATCTTCTCATTCCAGTCAATCACAATTTCCGTCTTACATTTTCTGCCCTCACTTTTTATCCTCAATATGTACTTTGCACAGCCAATCAAATCATCACTATGGGGTACACACAGACGCACAAAGCTGGGCATAGGATGGGCTAGCACCCCTCAAAAACAAATATGATTATTATAGATCGAAAAATGATGATGATGACAGCTCACTTTTAATTCTTTGCCTTTTTTCCTTGATCAGATACTGCTCTGATAGATCTTTGCTGGATGTTTGCAACATATGTTGCAATGCAAACATCACATTTTCAGACCAAATCATTTATTTCAACAATAACTTATTTTGTTGCAAATTGTTTTGAGTACAGTATTTAGTTCTTTAAGTTATTATGGGAAACTATGGAAACAAACAACCTCAGTGTGTCAATAGCCTTTACATAGCTGGCATGGTGCCCAGATTGTCTACCTTAGGGGCAAGGTTACATTTGACTCTACGCTACGGTATACAACCCTAATCAACTGCATCAAAACAATCATTAACTGAGCTCCTGCTGTCTGTCTCTCTCTCTCTCTCTCTCTCTCTCTCTCTCTCTCTCTCTTGGTCTCTACACACACTGTGACTCACCACATAACAAGGCCACAGAGATTTCTTCTTATACTCACAGTCTCACACCTCCCACGGCCCCCTAAAAATCACCCATCAGCACCTCTCTCACTTCCATCGCTCCCCCCCCCCCCCCCCCCACACACACACACACACACACGCACACACGCACTCACGCACGCGCGCGCACACACACACACACACACACACACACACACACACACACACACACACACACACACACACACACATGCACAGACACACAACCAACCAAATTTAACAACCACTGTGACCTACCTCTCTCTGGAGCACCATAATACAAACAAGACCTCACACACACACACACACACACACACACACACACACTGATTGCACGCATGCACGCTACATGCTAGACACTAGTAGACAGACACCAAGACCATGAAGAGCCACACAGACACGTCACACTGCCCCAGATGAAAAAACAGAAGACCACAAAGAAACAATACACACATATGACGTGCTCAAAGTGTGCCGTTGTCTGCATTGGGGGCACGAGATGTTATAATGCCGAGATGTACAATTATGACTTCTAAAGTTAGTGCTGGGGAATTATGCTTTTATGATGTACACACAAGCATAATTCATACTTTGTTCTATACCATGAAAAGAAACCATTTTCTGGCCACCTTGGAATGAGCGATATTTCATTCATTCTGCATATTCTATAGGCTACATGGATCACCCTGTGGTTGCTGCCAAGTGGTTGATTGGCTTGGCGTCTCCACTGCTTCTACATTTACGCCACTTGTGGTCAAATAAAATATAATTTATAGCACACAAGTTCAACGCATTGCATGTTATGTTATGAGCTTGCAGATCGGTTATTTTTGCTACTTTTGCATGACAATATATATTGTACGACAAAGACACACATACGGTAAAGAACATGAAATATAGATATACAAGGTTTCGGCCTGACAGCAGTGATGTGATATGTTTTATTTTCTGTATCACTCCTCGCTACAGATGTCCAGACACCAGATGTAATTGTTTATGATGCATCAGATGATCCGGAAATACGTGACTGAACGGCGCACTTGTCCTCAAAGGACCAGCCTTAGTGCTTTGTCCTGGCACTCGTGAAAGTCTGAATAACAAAATAACAAATATAATGTACATTTGATATAACAAAATCGTATGTAATAATTGGAGAATGTGCTATAAAATGTATGATAAAAACAAATTATGATGCATGATCTACATATGGCATGGCAACCCCTAAAAACTAGGTGACGAATCCTTTTCATATGGTGGAAAACTGAAATCTCATCCTCACAATGTGTTCATGTTATCTCCAAGTAAGCACAACCTAGACAAACACAATAACACATTTTTGGGTAGTAACAAACCAGACTCCTTTCTGTTTACACTGCCCCTTTTAATGGCACAGGCCAGTGTTATAAACCTAAGCCATTGGCTGTAATATGAGCACTGTCCTCCCTTAGGCTGGGAGGTGTTGGCCCCTGGCCACCTCTGAATGGCGTTAGGGGGAGCTAGGCCATCTGCTCCTGTTTATGGTTCATTAACCCTGCTACTGAAGATAACCAGGCTGCCCCCACAGCAACAGGTACAAAATCCCTGGGCCTCTTACAGAGTGATGATAGAAGATAGATACTTTTTGAAATCAGGATAATTGAGTAAATCTGGAATTCTGGTTTAAACATCCTCCCCATGGCTTGTAGGTAGCATCATAAATAGTCCTCAGATTTACAAAGATATGCCAAAGCTGGATGGTTGGTTCCATGCCACGCGATGTGGTGAAGGCAATGTGGCAGCATCCCTACCTTCCAAAATGTCCATAAGCAAACTGTGAATCTGCCAGCAGTAATGCAATCTCATCCCTCCGCATAGTCGTGGCACACTCCTCCAGGGCCTGCAGGTTTGAAACAGCATGGCATAAATTCACTGCACTACTCAGTGGACATGTTGTATTTGCACACAGTTATTCTTGAACAGCTGTCTCATATTCTCTGCATGTTGAATCCAAACTCGTCCTGAACAGTTTGCTGTCGGTACTAGTAGATGTTACTATATGCACATAATTTGCTGTCATTCGTCGTTATTGGCCGGAAACCTTGCACTGTACGTCCAAAACCGTACCTTTTCAGGAAATGAAACGAAAAGAACCTGTGTCCAATGGCTCCAATGTAGGCACAAGCTCTCACGCCATTGGTAAAATATTAATAAAACACAAAGACAAACGTAACCACTTTCAACCTGGCATCCCTATTTTGATCATATCATTATAGGCTTGTAGATCAGCTACTTTCACTATTATTTTTTCATGTTTTTGAGGGGCGCTAGCCCCTCCTACATTCAGCTATAGTGTCGATTTTTGAACACAAACAATAAATGCCATTAACAATGAATGGATAATTTACATCATATGTGACGAGCAAATCGGCAATTTTAGTCCTACACAAAAGACAAAAATTCCCATTGACAATGAATGGAGAATTTACGTATGTGTCTGAGCAAATCGACAAGTTACGTCATGACGATGTACGATGATAATGATTATGTATTTCAAATAATTAAGAACAAACTCTTTTGGACATGGAAGGTTTCCGCCGGACTGCGATGGTACTCACTTATTAGGTGTATAGCCAAACACAGGTGAACTGGAGGAACCTGCTCAGCTGTTGAGAGGTTAAAAGCCCTCACCTGATTTACGTCTCCCTCTCCTATGACAAAGACCATCTTGCAGTCTCTCTCCACCACAGTGCGTTCCTCCATGAAACCTTGCATCTTCACAGTGACCTCCTGACCCCAGGCAGGGTGCAAGGCATCTGGAAGCCCAGGCTTCAGAACCTTCTTCCTTAACAGCCGCTCATCTGGATGAGGAGGAGGAAAGGAAGGTCATGTTGTGTAAACAATGTTAATCTCATCTGTCATTTGTCTGTTGGTTGTTGTTGTCTTGCAGATCTGAAATGACCACTCAAAGTGAGTGCTACTGTCAAATAGAGAGAGATTTAACCACTTAAGCCCGCCTATAATATACAAGCTACATATAAGCAACACGTTACAACACATTGTGAGCCTGACACATTTGACACATCACATTTCGAGGGACCCCCTCCAAAACGAGATGATACATCTCAAGGGGATATCCTTTCTCAATAAAGGTTCATATATATATTTAAAGGTATATTCAGTGATTTCACTTAATTCAAATATCACTTATTTTTTTGTTTTGTTGTGATAATCCTCTCTACTATAGAGTGTGCTGGCCATATAAGGAGTTCCTCCCTGTCCCCAGTTAACCCCTGGGGGTCAAAAAACCTTAGGTTTCGTTTTTGGCTCTCTATCCTGATTGGACCAAAGGCTGGGTCCCACAGCCAAAAACGAAACCTAAGGTTTTTTGAGTGAAATCACTGAATATACCTTTAAGAAAATATAAAATGTGTTTAAACGTTTACACATTTACATTTATTTATTTTAAAATGTGCCCAATAATGTAGCCAAATGTGGTTAAAGTATTACTAAGCAAATAGACATTGTGCATGTACCAAAATGTGTATACGATATTCTATTAATGATTCCTGACTCCAGGTACAATGTGCATAAATTATGTATATCCTATTTGTGTATCATAGGCTTACCATTGAGGTCCTCCCAGTTTTCTGTCACGAACAGCTCCTCGAATGTAGAGTAAGTCCACTCTTCTGTCTCATATTCGGGGAACAGATTATCTGCAGAGCTGTCCCTTTCCTCCTCAGCCTCTGTTATAGATGGGTCAACAAATCGGACTGTCTTCCAACTGTTTCTCTTCTGAAGCGTCTTCCCATCCTCATGCCTTATCCGCGTGAGGATGGGAAGGCCAACGGAGGCCTTTTTCCCACTACATTCACTCCCTACACATTGGCTCTCAGGTTCCTTCTCCTTGTTCCCGTGTGGCTCCTCATGCTCCTGTACGGACTCATGAATCTGCTCTTTCTCTGTTCTGTTGTCTTTGTCGGCAGACTCTTCACAACATGTGTCGCTCTCCATTTCACCATAGGGAGCCAGAGGCATCATCAGAGACTCCAAGAGGGATGATCCTTCTTCTCCAAACGATCTCTTATGAGCGTGTTGGTTTGTAGTTTTGTTGTAAATGAAATCTTTAACCCTGTTGTTTAATTAAAACCAAAACATATCTTCATCCATAAAAGACACCACGTGATATTAATGAAATAAAAAAGAGCATCCACATGGTGTTTGATTAAATCTACCTTGCAAATGCATCCCTAAATACTAGCTTCATCTGACCAATGTAAATTGTACGGCACGACGAAGCACTCTCAGTCAGCAGGCTTGTAGGGTGGTAATCTTCAGGATTAGAAGAGCAAAACAGAATCTGCCTGAACGTCTGTAAGCTTCTTAATGAGTTCATCACACTGACCCATAATGCAGTTTCCCTGAGGGCAGTCTACCAATAAGATCTCAGGAGCTGCAGTCTCTATTGCTTAATTATTATGCTGTTGTTGTGATTTTTTTGTTTTGTACTTTGACCATGTCAGTCAAAGTCTAGAACAACTGTGGTGACTTGTTGACCCCTGAATTGTCGTGCACCAGATTACCCAGTTGCATTTACTTTTCTTGAGTACTAATTAAGTATAGTATAATGTAGTATAGTATGCATAATTTATATATATAGTTTCATTATATAGATACTCCACTGTTACGCTCTTAGCTTACCCATGTTTCATGATAACTACTTTTTATGTATGTGATGTATGCCATGCTTTTTTGTTATTGCTTAATGTAAATCGCTCTGGATTAAGAGCGTCTGCTACATGCCTAAATTGTAAAGTTGTTTTGTACCCTCAGATCGGAGTCAGTCTCCTGACTCCCATGAAAACCAAACTAGTCACCATGGGTGACCGGGCGTTCGCAGCCAGGGCTCCATACTTGTGGAATGCCCTACCCCAAAACCTGAGGGACGCAACCTCAGTGGCTCTTTTTAAATCACTGTGTTGAAAACCCACCTATTCACACAGACTTTCCCCTAGATTTATTGTATTGTCTTCATTATGTGGAATTGTTGTATTTGTATTGTTTATTTATTTCTTCTGTGTAATGCTGTAACGCTTTATTGCTATTGTTAAGTGCCTCTTAATTGATGTATTGCCTTTTTATATGCCACTGGAAAGCACTTTGTAACTCTGTTTTGAAAAGCGCTTTATAAATAAAGTTTATTATTATTATTATCATATGAAACATAATTGTATACATAAATACTACTTCATGTCTTTAACATCTGTAGTTTATCAATAAATATCACTGTATTCATCTTATGTGTGAAGGTCTTAAGTTCAATTACTAGTTAAAACCCTATTTCAAATAGGCCTAGTATTGTACGTATTAATGAAAATACTCAAATTAGTCGATCTATAAGCTCACAACGGGTTGCAGCACAACACGTCACGTATACATTCTCTGGCTGCATTACAAATGCATAAATTTACACTTTGAGGGTTTTACTGTGTAAGAGGATTTTAATATAAGCAAAATCAATGCACTTTCATTCACATAATCCCTTTGCATGTAAAAAGTAACATGCAAACATGCAAAAACAACAACAGATGTTGGAGATTGTATATTATGCATGTGATTTATGCAGCATGATCTAATTGAATAATTAGATAATATATTCCAACAAACAGGTTTGTCAAGGCTTGCGACATATTGGTTGGTTGGGAGTGGTGACAGCAGGCAGGCCTCAGTCTGTTTGTGGTTTCTCGCTGTTAGCTGTGAATATTTCATTTGAAAGATTTAGAACAAATAACAAAGGAGGCCCTCATTCATAAACACCTTTAGGAATGCTTTATAACACTTGTTTATGTAAGTATCTGCAAACTCATACTTTGTTAAACTACTAAAATCAAATTAATTGTAATCAGTATTTTGGTGTTTGTGCGTGCGTCTGCGTGGACACACAAACATGCATGTGCTTGTATGTGTGTTAAAATATGCAGATGATTTGCATGCGCGCGTGCGTGTCTGCGTGCACACACAAACATGCATGTGCTTGCATGTGTGTTATTATTATATGCAGATAATTTATCCTTTGAGGTTGCAGATAGACAAGGTGCTATGATAGGTTTCTCCCGACCAATCATAGTCAATATCACAGTTTAGTTTTAACAATGTCTACAAAATAAAAATCACTGTCTATTTTGTCAATATTAAAGATTTGTATAGTGATTTCTTAATACTCAAAGTCACTTTAAAAAAGATAGAAAATTAACATATATGAATGTGACACAATCAGTACAGACTGGGATTTGAGATTATACTGCATATGTTGGCTTTGTCATTAGAGTATAATCCTGGTCTCTAAATTGCCTCCCCCTGGCCAGTCGGGGCGCCTGATGGAGGGGAAAGGAACAGGTTGGAATAACGTGGTCCTTCCACGTGCTACGTTCAACCGGGGAAAACTCCCCCTGTCATGTGAAACTGGATTGGGGACGGGGATGGGGACGGGGGACTCCTCATGCAATGAAGGAAGAATGAGGTCAGTCCGTTGCGCTCGACATGAAAAGGTGGTGCTATGGTTTTATTTTAAATATATTAACATATTATGCCAATATATGGCAACTATATGCTGAAATATGCCTAGGTTGCATATACAGTATATGCCATATTCAGGTTCATATGTGCATATATGTGGATATATAGGAAATATATGTTCTCTATATAGCTTATGCAATTTATATTTCCATGTGGGGGGGAGGTAACAGGGGGTGCATGGTCAAAAAGGTTTGGGAACCGCTGCATTAGACATCTCCGGCAACGTTTGACTGAACACTGATCAGCATGGAACTTTGCACGCACACCCCCAGTAGAACAAGAAAGAACCTCCTCCCCAAATGTTTCAAATCAGCATCATGGTACTTGGCACTATATCAGGCGGTTTTGGCCTATAACTCTTGAAACGTAGGTTATACAATAAAGTCTATTTCCCTGAATGAAGCCAGCAGTTTCTCTTCAGTACATACGACACCATCAAAGGGGAGGAATTGATGGACGCTGTGCGAACGACATCAGCCTGCTCTCCGACAACATGGAACAAGCACAGGAACTCCTGAAAAGAGTAGAGTTAGAGTGTGCCAAGGTTGGCCTTAGGCTAAATGCCAAGAAAACTGAGGTTATCACCTATAACATCTCACCACAACATCCACCTCGGGAGGCACTGTGCTGAAGGAAGTCGAGGACTTCAAGTAGTCATGGGTCAACTCAACCCAGCAAGAGCAACGGTGGAGTCTTGTCTTCTATACAGCACAGCAGTGAATGCTGGACCCTGAAGCCAACCCTGCAGAAGTCTCTAGACGGGTCACGGGTGCTACACCAGAATGTTGCATGCAGTACTTAACATCAGCAAGAGTATGCATGTTACCATCAAGATTCTGTATGAGGGAATACCATGGGTAAGCCAGAAAATAGCAGCCAGGAGAATGAGACTATAGCAGGACACTGCCAAAGACATCAAGAACTGCCAGCCAACAAATTGATCACAAGAACGTCCCACACTAACATACGTGGATGATGCCTCCTCAGCCTACACATATCACCCTCCCCCATCGGCTTCCCTACCCTGAACACGGGCCAGTTGTGTACGATTGCTCATTTAGATGCTCGACAAAGCCGGATTTAACCCCCCAACCTCTGTGGTGGTGGGCAGGCACTACACCACTGCGCTAACTGAGTCTGTTTCACAAAGAATAATGTTTGTTTCTGATTACATCACCAGCACAAATAATCATGCATACAATATTAAAGATAGAGTGACATGATTTTTTTCCACCCTAAAACATGATCATCGGGTATTATTATAATATAAGGAGGAAGAACTTTTTCTAAAAAGTGTACATTATTTGTTACTTTTATGTGGACAAGCCCACCAGTTCATTAAGTATGCCTGGTTTGCCTGGTGGGTGGTGATGGGTGGTGATCCACCTGAACTGAAGCCGCACCCACAGCTGTAGTTGTATGATAAAGGGGGAGGGGTTAGGGGAGGGGCTGATAGTGTGGTGTCACTATATTACTGTTTATTTCATTGGCCCGTTTCGTTTGACTGTCAAGGGTTCAGCCTCCAGGAAGAAACCCAAAATACAAAGTTAATACACTATTGCACATAAAAACGAGTAACGAGTTCAGGGTGTCTCATGAAATACATAGACAAACTGGAAAAATAAAAAAATTGTGGCACATCTTTAAGGACTTGCAAGGCATTGTAAAGACACCAGTCTCCATGTTTCAAATCAATGTCAGAATAATGAATCTTAATTTTGGCCAAGCGCAAAAAACAGCGTAAATGTGAAGAATATATAAAGAACATGCCAAAAAGAGAGAACAAGATAAAAGATAATTATGTCACTGCCAATGGGGACAAGGAAAATAAGAGTTGTATTTGAACACAAAAGTTCAAATTAAGTTAAGTATTCAAAATGGATGATGTATTATCTCAATGAATTATGAATAATTGCCTGAAGCAATAAAAATAATTTCTGGGGCATACTTTGTATGCAGAATCGCAGACCTAAAAATGATTTCGGCACTCGTCGTATATTTTAAGCTTTTTAAACGCTTTATCATCCTCATATACAAAGCCAAGCTTATTGTAGATACATGTTACACAGATTGAGTAATTGTTTTTTAAACCACATATTTTTTATACACTTGTGTTATAACGTGTTATGTTAACAACCTGTTATTTATTTTGCCATATGTTTTCTTTTAGAAACAATATGATTATTGGCCAAATCTCTGTGAAAATGCTATTACACTACTATTTACACTACAGTTAGAGTAATCATATTGCCATACTGTTAAAACTCTCCATTATTGACTATGAGACAGACAGCTCTTTAATCCAAAAACCAAAGCATCTTGTCTGTGAGGGATTAAGACTTAATTAACCCACATTTGATATTTTTCATCATCCCATCCATTTCATCTGTTTAAATATTTCTAATCCTCAAATCGTTTCAAATTTGCTATTACATATTTCTTACTCGAATGAGAATGTTTTTCCACCATAATTGGATGACAAATGGAAAAATGCATTAGGTGTGTGTGTGTGTGTGTGTGTGTGTGTGTGTGTGTGTGTGTGTGTGTGTGTGTGTGTGTGTGTGTGTGTGTGTGTGTGTGTAGATTGATTGATTGATTGATTGATTGAAAATTGTATTAACAGTTTGTAGAAAAAGCACAGTTCGGGGAAAGCACAGTTCAATACAAGTTCAATTCATGTAAAATAACAGACATTTCATGAATTATATATTGTCTTAAACGTTTTACAAATGAGTCGCTCTGTGGGGTCCACTCAGGGTACTGCCACACCAGAGCAGAAACCCGTTTTGCGCTGCCGACAGTTTTGGCTGTCGGCTGCCGAAAAACCGGGTTTTTAGACAGCTGGTGGATGGAGAAAATGCTCCACTTCGGGTACTGCCACACCAGAGCGGAAACCCGTTTTGTGCTGCCGACAGTCTCGGCTGTCGGCAGCCGAAAAACCGGGTTTTTAGACAGCTGGTGGATGGAGAAAATGCTCCACTTCCACGGACGACTTCCGCGACGGCCAGCTTACATCTGACGCTCTCCTCAGCTTCCATCGTCGGCGGAGGTGGAGCTTAATTCCCATCCACCAGCTGTCTAAAAACAGCTGCGCACACGATGTCACAGCTTTTTCTGTCGGCAGCGCAAAATCTTTTTCCGCTCCTGTCTGGAAGGAGCCTCAGGCTTCCTTGGGGGTTTACAAATTGACCCTTAAAAGTATATAACTGAGAGTGTACAAATGGATTTTGTGTACTCAGAGTTATGCGGGTCCTTGAAATTAAAAGGTTTGAGAACTACTACTGACCTATACTATATGACACAATTTGTTACTAATAAAGAGGCCCATGAATGACAAATACAAAACGTTGTGGCTATAGTATAAGCCAGGCTTTCAGCTGTGTGTGTGTGTGTGTGTGTGTGCGCGCGCGCGCGTGTGTGTGTGGCGCGCGCCGCGCGTACGCACCGTTCCGTGCGTACAGTCATGCGTGCGTGTGACGTGTCGGACGTGTCAAAACAACGCTGTGCGCGTGTAACACGCACGGCAGGATAACTCCGCCCAGGTCCTCGTGACGTTTCACTGAGAATGTCGCCAATATTCCCCTTCAGTTGTAGAAATGGCAGCGCTGAGGCAGGAGCATCGCTTTGGGCTCTCCTGTGGGAAAATCAACAAAAACAGCCCGAATAAAACTCTCTATCACGTGAAGCTCACTGACACTGCCATCCGGACGCTCGAAGCTTATCAGAACCTTAAGGTAAGGCAACAGAATGGGACTGCGTTTCGTTTGAAGACTTGTTTAGATCATAATCTAAATTTGTGAGAACTGTAATTTTGTTTTGGAAAAGGGGACACTTAATAAAAAGAAAAAACATCTCGAAAAGTTCCGAATAGTTGATATACTCAGCACTATTTGTATTGTCATCCAGCATAATGTGAGACAGTTACACAGGACGGGCGGAGCTTGATTTATTATGATCATGGGCTACTATTGCAATGTCTATGATGAATGAACGGAATTTCTTGAAGTTGCACGAGCCTTGAGCAAATCTTATTTTGACCTTAAATAGATCTAGAGTATTCGAATTAATGCTTAAATGGCCAATTTACTTATGTAAAAAAATATTAAAACGTGGGATATTCAAGTTATCAAATTGTTATGATTTTACTCTCAACATTAACGCCTAAAACAGTCACTCGTGATGCCTACAGTAGTTTAAAAGCTATCGGCGAAAGATATTGTCAGTCATTTATATGCTGCTGTTTTATACGCAAATTATCGGTTAGCAGTAGTAGGCTTTTTTGATATTCTGCCAGTTTAAAAAAAATCTTGCTAGTGTCAGATTAGATAACATAACAATACTCCCACAATTATGAGTAGGCCTATATCCTACTTTTGGGAGTCTTCTGGCACTATAGTCACTATGCCTATAAATATAAATATCCCCTACAGTTTATTTGCTTAAATGTCAGCAGCTGAGTACTATACAGAGAGAATGGGAGCTGTGTGTACATGGGTTCGGTAGTTTACAGTCTACAGCCCCGCAGAACTCGGTTGCTTATTGGGTGGTGGGGCAGGGCACAGCAAGTTGTTGCTGGGCTCTTGTGCATTGTTTTTGCCCTTGCACGATCGGAAGCCCGCCCTGTTCCAAAGCTCATTGGTCCGCCAGGCAGGGCAAACTTCTGTGCTGTTTGCTCCAATCAGAGTGCTGGACAACTTCCTCCAGGCCAAAACGCAGGATAGGTTACCCCACTGAATTATTCATCCTCACAGGCATGTCAGCCAGGCCAAAACCCTGGGGTACAATTATTGTCAAGGGTTACCAAATAAGAAGTTATCAGCATAAATGTTTCAGTGTTTCTGTTTCATCAAAAAGTTTCCACCACAAACATGCCTTTTTAAAATTGTGAAAATTCTAATGAATTTGGAGGAAATGCCTTGAGTCCATAACTGCTGTCCCTTGCAGAACATAGGCCTAATCTCCACTCTCTGACCTCAAGACAATACATTTTTTAACTATCTTCAGAAGTCCTTTCAATCTCAATCTCAAACCAGGCACATCATGTTGCCAGTTTGCCACTGTTTAACTGGTATATAGCCTAAGGCAGGGCTGGGCAACTTACTGTAGACGATGGAGAGGGCCACTATATTTCCACACTCACTCCATAGGGCCACATTGTATATAAATGTACTGTCGTAGCAAGAATAGCTGATCTACAAGCTCAAAATTTGTCGCACAGCTATTTTTGCTAAATTTTAATTGAAATCCTGATTTGGAATCACACTTTTATTTAATTTCAAATGCATTTAGTTATAGTTATGTTAACTTTATGAATTAAATACAAATACATTGGACATAAAAAAGATAACATTTTAATACTAGTAATTAGCAGAAATCTTTAATATATCAATGTTGGGATATTAAGCTGCGGGCCGCATTTAGTGATGGTGAGGGCCGCATGTGGCCCCCGGGCCGCCAGTTGCCCATGTATGGCCTAAGGAATTTGGTATTTTCAGTTCAGCTTTACAACACAGGTTTCAACCAGCCACTGCAGGGCTTATAGAAAGTACTTGTTTACACAGATATAATTGGTCCTAGAATTAGCGTAGGCTGCCCTTTGGTAACTGTTGCAACCTTTACAGGAAATAAACAGAAAAATGGAGGAGGGGGTTTGACTTTTTAACCCCAGCACCCCCCCACCACACACACACACACAACAAGGATTTCTGCAATATTGATTCGTCAGATTCCACTGAAGCTTTGGCAGCTTTTCAAAATTATTAACTATGACACTGAGCCATCAGTTAATGTGATGCTTGGCTTTTACTAGGGGTATTACACTGAGCTGGTGTTGTCCGAATAAACCCTGTTGTGCTTACCTTACAGTCTAGGACTCTTATTGTATCAAATGTATTCTCAATGATGTCTACAACATATTAACTGCCTATCTGATTGACAAACACTTTTCTACCATATTACAAAACTAAATCCATTTATGTTAAATGTTAACCAATTTCTCTCTCTCTCTCTCTCTCTCCCTCTCTCTCTCTCTCCGCAGGGATCACTACCGAATCAGCCAGCAATTTGCTTCAAGGGGAGCCAGGGGGTAAGATGAATGTGTTTTGCATGCCCTTCCTAAGGCTTCAGAAATTGAATGCTTTAATTAGTTCTGATTTAATGCACAGAGCACTCATGACTGTCCCTCTGTCTACATTTTTCATTTGATTCCTAAGGCATCTTTTGAGACTGTAAATGTTGTGATACCGTGGAGTTCTTCTCATGTATGCTATATAAGTGAAAAGTCTCAACAATTCGCACAGGGAATGTGGCTATTGTAAATGTATGTGTGATTATTTTCTCAGTACCCTCAACCATGAGTGCAGTGGGGTAGGGAGGCTGTAGTACATGGTTTCTCAACCTGAATGCTTAGCATCAAATATCCCTGATTGTGAACATAAGGAGGGGGACATAATCTACAAAAACACTTGGCAGTCAAATTGAGAGGACATTCCTATGAATTGCGAGTGAAGAAAGATGCCTGTGTCCAGCCAGATTAGCCCAGCCACTACTACACCCTCCCCAGCTCAAGCCCTGCTAGGCTATCGCACATTTGCCACACAATCGGCCCCTTCTAAAAGGAGCTGCTCTAATCCCCGCAAGAGCCGATTGCACTGACGAAAGTGACTTTGCGCTGTGCAAAAGTGTGTGCTAACATGGGCCCTGGAAGCCCTGGCAGTCAGGGTACATTATACCCCAAGGCCACTCGACCAGGTTACTGGGTCAGGCTTGCAACTTGGCAGGCTTTGTTCAGAGAGGGGGAGGTGTGGTGGTACGTGAGGTGGCGACGGGGATCTCCCATGTCCCTGTGCTTGTTGTCACAGTACAGACATGAAATATCTGAAACACAGGAAATGATGGGTTTGTTTTGTCCACATATCTTGACAGTGCTGATGAGCATGCAGGAACCAAAATATGTTCCAAACAATCGGGCCTAATACAAAATGGGCAACACATATTATGCTTATCAACGATTGCAGACATTCAGTTAAACAACATTATTATGTACAATTTAAGTATGCTTTAATCATTGAATAGGATTTGGTGATTATATCTTGGCTGGCACATTACATATTCAAATGACTATGTGGAATTCAGCCCCCTCCCTCACATACAAACACACTCACCCACCCACCCCCCTGTGTGTGACAATGGCTGGACGACTGGGCTTTAATGAGATAGTTGCAGGCAGCCGTTGGTGGGGGAAAGCAGATTTAGCCGTTGGTTGGGGGAGGATGCTGGTGAACGTGGTAGTATTATAGACCGAGAGCAACTGACGTAACAGACATAAAGTCTGTACTTGTTGGAGGACCCAAGACTAAAAACAACTGGAGGCATTCCCCAGCATTTTATTCTCAGGAAATTCTAAAGTACCTATTTGTTAAAAAGAACAAACTTGGAGTGGGGAGGAGTCTGCAGTATGTATATGAGGTCAAATGCAGTGCCGAGCGGACTGCTGACCGGGGAAGTGGCAGTTGTAGAGCTGACAATAAAGGGCATCATAAAAGCCACATTCGGGCCTCTGATCCCGTTTTTTGCCAGCTCACATCACATTTCCTGTGTGGAGGCACCTTCAGAGCCATGAAGCCAAAGGCGTCCTCAAACTACTCAACGTTGTCAGCGCTCCAATCGAGAAATGGCATACTGAGGTTTTCAGCTGTTGTTTTTTGTCTCGGACCCTGCTCCTGTAAATTGTCTTCCTGGGTTTGTAATCAAAAACTAAAGGCAATGCCCTCTGACCTCCCTCTGGAACCAGTGTTGAAGGAAAGGTGTAAAAGAAAAGCCACACAAACTAAAAACAACAACAAAGATTTACTCAGTTGTAGCATGCGTACAATCTCTCATGAGGCAGGCAAAAGCTGAATTCAAAGTCTGAATGTTTACACTGCAAAAATATCTTTGGGTAGAACATTCTTTGAAGCCAAGGCCTGTATTCATAAAAAAAACAGTGAATAGGACAACCGATCCAGGGTCCCTAGGCAGGCCACGTGAACATTTGAACTTAATTTTGACTTGCACATGACTGACAGTCAGGAAATAAATGCAGATTAGAACATCTTAGATACTGTGTATACCAGTGGTTCCCAAACCTTTTAGCCTGTGACACATATATGTCCACGACCCACAAATGGGTCCCGACCCAGTGTTTGGGAACCAGTGGCATACTATATCCCCCTTTCTCACACAGACACACCTATGCACGCGCACACACACACACACACACACACACACACACACACACACACACACACACACACACACACACACACACACACACACACACACACTTTTACTAATTTAACCAGAATATTGGATTCAAAAGGACATTGGAGAAAAGCGATCATTAATTAGTTAGGCTAGGCTGCACAGGAAAAGAAGACAATCCCTGTAGTACAAGTTGAAAGTGGGAAAGGGTGATGCAACTGTAAAGAAATAAAAGAAGGAAAGATAAATCATTTTCACTATTCATAAAAGCTGCCAGTTGGGGAAAAAAAAATCAGGTCTGCATTACTTTGAAATCATCACCAGAGACTGAGAAATATATTCTGTGCAGGTTTAGAGTTCCCATGGCCAGGAATTTCACATGCTGCTGTTTATTTTCCTTAAGGGCTGGCAACACATAGTCCTTGCTGGCATGTTCTATAATATCCATTTAGTATCAAATTGATTTCATAGTACTTCTTATACGGTAGAACCAAGCAACAGGAAACCTATATAAGCCTTAAAATAACCAGGTAACGATGACTTTATTCCCCCCCCTTTTTAATATAGGCTACTCGGCTACTGTATATATTGTCTCATGAATTTATTGCCCAGTTTTAGTGGATATATTTACCTGTAAAGAGAGTTGTTTATGAATTGTAAATAACGTATTTTAGAGATTTATTTCAGTTATTGACTATTATAAAGAAATCCTTTAAATAATCACAAAATAATTAACAACTTGCGCTTTGTTAATGTGGCTGGTTTTTTAATTGACTGCTATGTTATTTATTTGACAACGGAGTCACTACTTCTTCCATTCATCAATAGTGGATAGCAATGTTCCAAGGCATATATCTATTCTACGTCCGAGCATAGACATGGTAATGCCCCGTCTGCCTCTGATTGACCTACCGACACTGCCCGTCTTGCCAGACTGTCCTCCGAGACGTGAGGTCACTCCGTGGTGGGAAATAATAAAGTACAAGAGAATGACAGCTTGGCACGCACAACAGTAACTTGTAACTTAGATTTTTGTAGAAGAGGCAAACTAATATTGTTTATGCTGTTTGCTTTCATTGAATGATTGATTGAACACGTATTTGTGTGATTTGATTTGGGTGTGTTCAAAATCCAAGTGTTAGTGTTGATTATCGTGTATTAATCTTATCTAATTATAGTAAATAACTACTATTATACTAAAAAAGATAAAGATCAAGGGAAAAGAGATTACAGCACAATAATGTTTCAAATTGACACTGTTCACACGGCATAAACAATATATTAGTTTGCCTCTTCTACAAAACATAAAAGTTACTGTCGCGCGTGCCAAGCTGTCATTCTCTTGTATTATATCGTACTTATTTATGTATTTCCCACCACGGAGTAACCTTGCGGCAGACTATCCAGCATATAGCTATCGACCTCGGAGGACAGTCTGGTAAGGCCGGTAGTGTCGGTAGGCCAATCAGAGGCAGGCGGGGTGTTACCATGTCTATGCTCGGACGTAGAACGCTGTTCCAAGCCATTGAAAGGATGTTGCTCTCTGTCTGTGGCCTTGTCTATATTTATATACACAGCTGCTGGGTTAAGGCAGTGGTGCTCAGAGGCGGGGGAATGTAGCAGCCTTCTTAGAGATTATTCTCATGAGGACTGTGAAGGCTCGGCTTCCCGTGCCCCCCCCCCCCCCCCCCCTGTCTGCCCCCCGATTATTGTGCCATTTCACCCTGTGCCTTGGCTGAATCCTTGGGAGACATCAGGACCTTTATGTTACACATGGCTGCTTTTGGTCGAACCCCCATCATCACAGCGCTTTGCCTCCCACTGAAAATAAGCTTTTGCCATGCCCGTGCGCGTGCGTGTGTGTGTTTATGCACATGCACACCCACCATGGTGTGGGATTCTTTTTCCTTCTTATGGAAGCTTATTAGAATAACAATAAAAGGAATGCGGTCAGAGAGCAGTCGTCTTCCAGTGTGTGTGGGGAGTTGTCCCACGTGTGTCTGAAAGGGCACACGCCACTCTATTCATCCAGATGTGTCAAGCGAGGCAAAAGTCCCGGTGTGCCACTGCCCTGCCCATCTGAGGCCCACTGTTTTTCACGGAAGGGCAGTTTGAGTTTTAGATCGCCTTATTTTAGGAACAGACCTCATGGGATCCTGAAGCCGGGGTAAAAGTGCTCTGAAGTCAGCTCCTCTGTCATTATGGCATACTGTAGTTTCAAACAAGGACTTGCCATGGATATTATTGTGACGACCAGGCCACTTACTGTAAAAGCAAGTTTACAGTTACAGGAAGTGTTAGCTGTGTAGACAAAGCAAAGTGTGATTTTCAGAATTAAAATAGTGTAGTTATGAAGGCGTTCATAGAGGTTGTATTGTTACGACTGTCAGTATAATTGTCATCCCTGTTGAAGTGCACTTGAGCAAGACACAGGCACTCCCGACCTGTCCCAGGGATTAGAATAAGAAACCTGCACAACTATTCAGGGGAAGGCCTGGGCCGTGGCTCAGCGGTCCAGGCACCTTGGTTTGTAATCCAGTCTGGCTGTGTGCTGCGGGTTCGACTCCCGATCCCGACGGCATTTACTGAATGTCATCCCCCCATCTCTCTCCCCATCTCCTGTCAGCCTACAGTCTGTCCCTCCATAAAAAAGGCTATTCAGGGTAAATTCAACCAGGAAGTTAGTTGAGACCTTAAAGCATTGAGGTGATGCTTACGCTTAGGAGGTTTAGTAAACAAACTGTGATACTAGATTATGTGTCATTCAATGGAAGGTACCTGAGAGTGAGACCTTAAAAAATTAGTGCAAATATGTTTGGCTGGCAGTGGCTCCGAAGAAGTCTTCCTACAACATAGATTCTTTCTGGCATTAAAAACTCAGCATAACAGGATACAAGCAACATTGGCACTGCAAATAAACGTATATGGACACGTGGTCAGAGGGCAGTGGTTCTGTCTCTTTTACTCAAAGTCTTCGACTGGAGATCAACACCAGAGAGCTATTGTTTAAACTTTAACCTAGGGAAAGGGGGAAAGAAGGCTAACAAGCTTATGTAATTCGTTGTACAATTATGGTCAAATACATAAGAAGATTGGTAAGATAGATAGATGGGTCTATGGATAGATAGGCTAGATATGCCTGATAGATACAATTTTCAATCTATCATTTCAAGTCAAAGATTGAAATGCACTGATGATGGGATCACAATTAATGGTGAACAAAGCATATCAATTTGATCAAAGGCCCCTGCCTATTCTCACCAATAAGTGTGTTGTGTTTGTGAGCATTCAGAATTTGTTATTGAGCTAGACTTATCTCCTTCCTTGGTGTGCCCTGGACATACACGTCACTTCCTGATGCATGTTTTGGATATGGTCTGGTTGTCTCTGCTGGGCTGAAAGGCATGGCCAAGACCATCTCCGTGTGTGTGTGTGTGTGTGTGTGCGCATGCGTGCGTGCGTGCGTGAGTGCGTATGTCCTTTAGTCTGTGATAAGCTACTCTCTCTGGCATTGTTGGCTTGATGGCAGAAAAACTGTGCACACACGCTCCCTGGATGCCAGAATTGAACTTCTGCCCCAAATGTTTCCCATGGGCCTGTTATAGCACCACCAGGAGGCAGATTTTTGTCAAACTAATTTTTTGACAGTACTCCTACAGATTTTGTCCAAACATCATGCAAATTGGTACACAACATCTCTATACTCATTAAACGAAACAGGTGTTTCAGATTTTTGAGTGGTGCCTCTGCTCCATTACGCAGCTATGTGTGTCCCTACGTATGTACAGTATGTATGCGTGTCCCTGTGTCTGTCCAAGCACGGAAAGCTGATTGGCTATAAGATTGGCTTCAAAAGTTTGCAGGAGTGCTCCGTTTTGAACAAATTGCCTCAAATCATGAACACATCGTGCCGTGTGTGATCTCTGTGAAATGTTGCACACACATTCCCACTAGGCCGTGGAAGAAATGCCACTTCAAATTAGCCTCATGGTGGCGCTATAACAGGTTGATTTGTGTTTTACCCATAACTGCACAGATCTGCACAGAATGTGCACTCCTTAAGAGGCCAAGGAAAAACCTCCGCCCTGCATTTTTCATATCTGCCTTTTATAGCGCCACCAGGAGACATCTAACATTTTCTGGAGTAGCCTGTTTTGAACAAAATGCTGCAAATTATGAACTCAGCGTCTAATTGTGGTGCAACTTTGCACGCACATTCACACTATGTTGAGGAACAAATGCCACCCTTTCAGAAATGCCCTATTATAGCGCCACCAGGAGGCCCATTTTCACCTGTGTGAAGTGAGGGGCGATCTTACCATGGTACATCATCTCATTCCAGCCAATCAGAATTTGCATCCTCACCTTCGTCTTCAATGTTTGTGTTACGCAATGTTTGTGTTTAGCCTACACAAAACACTCAAAATTGTCCATATTATATTGTTAGTGGCATTTAATGTTTGTGTAGGACAAAGTTTGTGTTAGCACACTAAAAGCTGGACATAGGAGACCCTTAAAAAGAAAGAAAAGCCCATAGACATAGGCTGCCATATGACGTAATTTTCAAAAGCCATGCATTGCCTCAAAATAAGATTTTCTTAGTGTTTTAGAATGGCATGTCTCAGTTTACAATGGAAATCCTTGTATGTTCCTTCTCTCAATATACTGTTACCAATGCTATGCAAATGAGAACAAAAGAGTATTTTGTTTTAGTCTTTCAGGATTTAAGGGTTTCCCCACACATCCATTGATTTTGATGACTTTGAATTGTTGAGATGATGGGAGAATGCACTGGTTCATACTGATCTGCTGTCATCTGTTGTTTTAACATGGGGACATTTAAAACACGGCCAGCAAGTGGTGTCCCCATGTTCAGCAGAGAGGGAGACACCCCTAGGACGAACGAGCACGTGGGGGAGGCTAGAGAGTGTTTGTGGAGGTTGACAGATTAGCCCCGGCTCCTTCGAGAAGACTGATCTTGCTTGGCATGAGAGGCAATACCTTGGGGGATGCTCGACAATTGCCCATCCCCACATCCCCACACTGCTCCCGTCAAAAATACCCAACCCCCCATCTCTGCTTCCCCTGTCTCCCAGTCCCAACCCCCATCGATGGGTTGGATAGACTTTATCACATCCACCCTCACTAAAAGCACGATTTAGAGCCAAAGAGGCGATCTCACATGTGTTCACAACCATATGAGTCACTGTGGAATCATAGATCACATTGTAAACAGTGGTGAGGATAATGAATAGCCATAATTAATGTAGCCGTGTTTCCCTGAGGCAATGCTTGTCGACATCACGTTCATCTGCCTCGGCCACTTTAATGTTGCCTTCCTTTCAATTGACACTTGTGTGTGCTTTTTATTGACAGAATAATGGCTCAGTGTGTTGAGTCCATTAGAGAAATTACAGCATCACGTCCTTCTGTGCTTTGCCGTGGTGACTTTTCCACTCTCAAATAACATAACACATAACGTGTTTGGGAGATTAAATAACATAGCGGCATGTTTTGGGGGATACACTGACCCCCAACTCACCCCCCCCCCTTCTCTCCCTTCATTGCTGAGTCCCTTAGCAATGTTTAGCACATTCCAGGGAGAGGATTGTGAAGGGGCTATCCCTCCCTCATGCACAGGCTTGAGGGAGGCATTAACACCCCACCACCACCACCCCCACCCAATCAACACGCTGCCACTGCCACACTGTTCATGAATAATCCAGGCGGGCCGATGGACCTGCTGCTCTCAGCTCTGCGGGGGGAAAGACACTAGAAACAAAAGATGGACATCACACAGCCAGTGCTGTGCTGGGCTGAGATGAGAAGACAAAAGCCATAGGAATTATTTAACTCTGAGAGTGTAAAAATGGATCGGTTTATGGTACATTTTTGCACTCTCAGTGTTAAATTAACAGTCAGAATTTTGCAGTGTAGTGCCAGTACAGACACAGCCTTCAGAGTAAATCACATATCCAGGCGCCTGCTCCCATTGCAGAGCTGCCACGCCAAATACCAGAGCTGGGAACTCTGCCTCCTCACTCACGCCGAGCCTCCTCACTCACGTTTGCAGAGCAAAATAGAAATGGGGAAAAAAGAGTGAGAGATAGAAACGCCTGCCTCACTCTCATCTTTCCTGGCAAAAGTTTTGCGGACCTGCTGCAGAAGAAAAGAGAAAAGTAGCTCTACTAAGAGAGATTTATCTCTTTTTAGTGAAAACATTTCCCCCAAAATCTCACACCAACCAGGAGTCATAAGACAGTGCTGTTTCAATCAATCAAAGATGAGTACCGTAGATTCAGCGCTTTCGTAGAGGTTGGAAGTTCAGTTTTCCATGGACATCACCGAAAGTGCCCTTTGTCCAATGTCCATGTCCCACTGTAGAAGCCCCCCGCTGCCAAGTTTTTCCATTCCAGTCCAGTTCACACCTTACAACAGCCTGAAAGTATTTGACATCTCCAAACACACACATGGGGCTGCGGGCAGCAGATGTGGCTGGGCCCGGGACACAGAGGTGCTTATTGTACCTACCGTGGCACTCTGTGGGGGGCAGTGCAGCCTTGCTGCTGACAATTTCCATTTGACTGGGATGAGCATAAATGTACAAATACATGAAACAAAGGCACTTTACAGTGCATGTGCAATTATTATTGCAATGCATCTTTGTCATTTAAAACAAATAATTATTACTGTTGTTGTTTACTGCTATTTGCTAAACCTAAGCAGTTCACTCTTGATTAGTTTGACTCATACAATGCTACTGTGCTGTACTAAATAAAATGTCACTATCTTAAATGTTTAACGCCGGGGCTCCGACTGTTGCGTCGTGTTGTGTTTGAACAGCGTCAAAAAATGAACCAGGGCGAATGGGTGACACCGTCCAAACGCAACGCACAGGGTAACGTCGGCAGTGGAGCAGCCTTCATTGATTAAAAAGGGAAAATTCCCTCTGTTGAAGTTGGCACGGAGCTGGCGGACGCCCGATGGCTGCGGTGTGGACAGTTCATTGACCATATAAATATTTAAACTGGTGCGGTGGTGGCCAATTTATTCTTACATGATACATCTCTATTCATATTCACTATCCTTTGTTAAGGATCACTTATGCTTAGCCTTGTATGATGTGACGAATCATAAACCAGTTTACATAGAACTCATTATACTCCCAGTAACACACATACTGTACATAAGTCATGACTAGTTTAATTTTGTAAATATTTAATCCTATCTGAAGAGGAAGTGAAAGGTGAGCTCGAATCAGAGAAGTATAACATCAGTGTTATGACGTTTCACTCCGAACATTACAACGTTACAAACACTGCAAATGTAAAGTTTTATAATTTCCGATTGCTATGGAGAGCCTCCGTCCTCACCAGCTATGGGATTTTTAAATCCAGCTCCATTGAGCCTCCAAACAGGATTTTTAAAGCCTTGTATCTCTAGTCTAAAGCTTCGAGCGCTGTCCATGGTGAGCTGTCACGCATCCCGATGATCGTAAATCATTTGTCTCATTTGTGAACATCGCTGCGGACATGAAACTGCTTCTAACGAGAGCTAAGCGGTATGAGCTTAGTCAGCTTACGGCTAACGATCAATGTCCACACTCCTCACAACAACAGAAACAACAACCCGGAAATTAAACAAGGATCGTAGAGTGAGAGCGGACGGGTTATTGAGAGTTAACACTCAATAATGTCACTTTACATTTATTATAGTAAACGAGCTTATATAATGGTTCTTTTGGAAATGAAAACCATGCATCTTATTGTCTATTGTTATAATTTGTGTTATTTTTTATTTTGTGGCATATCTACCCCGTTGTTTACATAATCCATACTGGAGAGATATGAATCCCTATTTACAAGGGCCATATCTTGCACAGGTACAGGCTTTAGTTCCGACACACCAAAGGTCAGACAGTCATTAGACCGACAACCTACGCCAAACCCTACCTAATTGTAACCACAATCACGACACAACGCACGATTTCCTCATGTCGGACCTTTGGTGTGTCGGATAAGCGTGCGCACCCCATCTTGGGCCACCCCTTACCCCTTGCCTAAACTGCCTAAACTTATTTGCCATTTTTTACTATTTTGAAAAACATTTTAAAATTGTTCAACTAGCCGATCTACATCGACATGTTGTAAGCTTGTTAGATCGGCTATTTGAACTGTTTTAAAAGGTTTTTCAAAATAGTAATAAATTGCAAATGGTAAGTTTAGGGATAAGAGTTAACACCTAGAACGCCCGGGGGTATTTGTAACTAACATTAAATCAGGACGCCTAGCGATTTGTTTCTTCACCCATGTAGGAATTAGTATGTTGCATTTTGCAAGTAGCTAGATGTAGCCAAAACACCCCCGAGGGGATCGACAACAACGGGAAGTATGATTACTTTTAACGTGACAAGCAACAGGACTGCGATGGGCCATTTAAAACTTAATCTTTGGTTAGAATTGGATGGATTGATTTAGATCAAAAGTTATTCACATTTGAAGATTTTTCCTCCCATCCACTAAAATGGAGGGGAACCACTTTGGATGATGTCCCAACAAATGAGCGGCTGTGGCTCAGGAGGTAGAGCAGGTCGTCCAATGATCCCTTGGTCGGTGGTTCGAATCTCGGCTCCCCCTGTCCACCTGTCGAAGTGTCCTTGGGCAAGACACTGAACCCTACATTGCCTCCAATGAGTTGGTCAGTGTGAGCTTGCCACCATTGGTGTGTGAATGTGGGAAGTGAGGACGCTGGCGTCGACTGTTCGCCGCTTCACCTCCCAATGTATGAATGAACCATTGTAAAGCGCTTTGAGCACTATAAAAATGCAATTCATTATTATTCTTTTTAAATGACATCCTGTGATTAATCTCTGTCCTGGGCGATGAGCGGGATTATTTGATAGGATGGAGACCTCCGTTTATGCCGCTCAGAGTGTTTTAATGGGTGGCACAACTGTGTGATGTAGTTTGATAAATAAATAGTTGGTTGAAGTCGGGTCCAGAGCTCCAGTTGTGGATTGGCTTTGGAGATGTCCCTGCATGTGATGTGACCTGTTGGAGCCAAATTGAGAGATGAAAAAAGGCTCTGCACGGCAGGGGCCCGGGCACCCCCTGGGCCCTAGGGAGAGCAGACCCAGACTGGAACCTCTATGCGAGTCTATGGAAATTAGTAGTAGTTTATATTTTTTTCCTTTTTCTTAAAATGTTTATCCCACGATTTTGTAACCCAGTTTTCTTTTCACCCAGTGCCAATTATCTAATGTAATCCTGGGTGCTACACTTCCTCTGCCAACCTGGGAGTCCAAGCTGCTTCTTTTCACCTGACAGAGGGGAATTTCCCCGGCCGTGCGTGGAAGGGACACGTTATTCCGACCAGTTCCTTTCCCCTCCATCAGGCGCCCCGGCTGGCCAGGGGGAGGTAGTTTTAGAGACCAGGATTACGGCATGTTTTTGTGAGGGTATCTACCCTAGGGGACACGGGGAGAACATGCAAACTCCACACAGAAAGGCCCTATCGCCAACCCCCGCCTCGGGTATGGGCACTGATGACGCGGAGGAGGGAACACGCCACCAGTGCCCACAGCGTCCCCAGCGGGAATCGAACCCAGGACCTTCTAGCTGTGAGGCGACAGCACTACCAACTGTGCCACCGTGCCCTGGTAGTAGATAGTAGTTTCTAATCTAGATTACTGTTTCCCAAAGACTTTGTCGGGACCGTCTACAGCACAAAGCGACACACGGTGAGCTTCTAGATCTGCTATTTTCACTAGTTTGTGTACCAGGTAAACATCTCATTTTTCTTTTTGAGTCTTGAGCTAAAACGTTTGGGTACCACTGTTCTAGAAGATGACTTAACCTGCCAGTGTGGGCTGGGTTAGGAGGGGTGGGGGTTCAGACAGTGGTCACAGCACAACTGAAAATCACACCCATGTGAGTGGTGCAACTCCGTGTGGGGGTCCCCGAGGGGTCCCGGGAAGTTCCAGACCCACAGGAACGCGTGTGTGTGTGTTAGGCTGCACAACAGTCGCACTTGGTGGTGAAAACCAACCAAACTGTCTATAGGAGTGGTTGTACGACTCAAAAAGCCAGTAGTAGATTTCATCAGGTTGGGGAGAGATGATCATATGGCTCATAGTGGATTAAGTCACTGACATGACAAGTCTTGGTAACTTCCTGAAATGATTGCACATTGCACTAATGACTTGTCACATGAAAATGCAGAACCACATTGCATTGCGTGAACTGATCGCTAGTTTGCAATCCAAACTAGCCCTTAAAATAGTACTTTTAACTTGAATGGACATTTCTCCTACCAGGCTTTTCATTTCTCCTACCAGGCTTTTTAGTACCTCTGTGTTAACGAGATATTTTCGTACTGCTCTTTAAAAAAAAAGCAGCTGTAGTGCATTTACAGTTTTGAGGGGAGGCTCTCCCTTAAGAGCAGAGAGCTGGGAATTAATGCGTTAAGTGACATATGGTTATGAAGATGGAGAAGCCGGCTGTGCATAAAACGGGGCCAAACCCTGAACGGTCTGACCTGAGTGACATTGATTAGAATTAGAATGTGAAGTGTGCAGAGTGGCATGGATGGGGGTGACAGGCAAATCTAATGCTTGACTGGAGTGGGGGTGGGTGTCCCACTGCAGGCACACAGAGGGGAGGGCCCGGCGGTGTCATGGCAATATGGGAGGCAGGGCGGGGGGTGGGGGGGGTATGTTTACGTTGGCCTTTTGGGGGGTACCACAATTGCAACGCTCAAGACGGTAAATCCTTGAATTGCAGTGTTGCCTGCAGCCTGAGGGCCAAGCCAGCGTTTATTTAACAGTATTCTCATCTAAAAGAAAAATGTATTGTCTGTTGCAACGCTGCATGCCTTGACCTACTTCCGCAGCCTCTTCCTTTGCAGACTTGTTGCTTCAAATTCTGGTCAAGGCAGAAGGCGGCCACCACTTAAGACAGTGTCTTGAAGTAATGGGTTCTGAGGACATGACTCGTCTGTTGGTCTGGTCCTCTTCACTTTGATGGCTTTTAGGTTGATCGTGGTTAATTAGTGGAAAGGGCAAGCAGACATGTATGTATGCAACTCTGCGTTTGCCACGTCATGCGTCATGCTGGACATAAATAGGTCATTATATATATATATATATATATATACGGCCAGTTTAATGTCTCAAGTGTCCATGGCCTTGTGGATTGCCTTAGGCTTACACGTTTGTGTTGAGATAGGTGGGCTGTACATGTTAGGCAAGAGATGAAGAGCTGATGGGGGGTAGGGTGCGTGGCAATCTCTCTTGGTTTCAGTAAGGGGAGGAGGGGTGTGGAACGAGGAGTTGTTCATTGGCTCTACGCTGCAAAAAAAGAAAAAGGAAAAAAAAGAATTATTTCTTTCATGCATGACTGGGCATTTGTGACAGCTAGAGTCCTGCCCGGCCACATCTGCCAGGGGCGCTCTGCTCGTTGCCAAACAGCCAGTAATCCATCACTTAGCACTGCTAACTGAAGAAGCCGTTTCAATTCCGATTGAACAGCATTTGCTTGTCTTGGTACGCATGCAGTAAAAAAAAAAAGACAACTTGGTGTAGAGGGCTTTGTCCTCTGGCTTAACCTTACACCCCGTTTTCTGTGGCAACAAAATGATAAAAGAAGCAGATTCTCTGCATCTGCAACCAAAGCACTGAAAATAGAGTATCTGAGCGATACGCAGTGCTACTTGTCAATGTAACAGCATCCTTGTTTTGAAGGGATTGGTGATGATTATTATAGCACTGCCCTGAATCTAGGACATGTTGTCAACAAAAGGTAGCCTACCGTCTGTCCATTTTCTTGCTGCAACACAGCGGCAGGGTCTGTGAGAGAGAGGACTGTTTACCAATTTACCTGCTGGTTAATGACTGTCTACGTTGAAATGGCATTCTAGTCGAACTAGGTTTTCAGGTCATTTTATGTAACACAGGGTTTGGGACACAGATAGACGCACCCCATCCAGCTTGTTTGTCGCTATGGAAGCACCGGCAGTACATGTGTGCCCACTGCCCAGTATGAGGCATTGCATTGAGCTGTATTATGGCTATGGTGGTGGGCCTATCAGCGTGGCTCCACCCATGGCTGTCTGCAGGTCATCATCTCTGACCTGGGAGGTCCCACGTGGCCTCTGTGATTGGCTTAACGTGGCGTCTATTTAGGTCACTTTTTTTTAGTTAAGAAAGTAGAGAGGCCAATCAGCCAAGCTTTCTTCGTTCGGTTTCAAACGAGGAGGAGCCTGTTCACTTTATCCAGTGTTATTTATTGATTTTGTTTTCTTTTAGCTTCAGTGAGATCAGGCTATATCTGGGAAGATAAAATGTGTGCACTATGTAATTCATCACTCATAGAGCAATAACTCAGAGACAACACTGGCAGATAGATTGACAGTATCTATAAAGGGTGGTACAGAGAATACTGTAAATGATTAATAATTACCTAAATTCTCAGTTTTAATTGTAACTCGTAAGCAGGTAAAAAACACTCACGGGGAGTTAAATCACACTGAGGATTTTAGTGTGCAGATTCCAAATGTTGGCTGAAGGGGATTCGTTCTCTACTCCACTGTAATAGTTTTATTCTAGTGTGTTGTATTGTTCATACATGTATGTATTTAAGCTTATTAGAAGATGAGTTGTGACAGTCATGTCTCAGTTCAAATGGAACATTTGAATGTTGTGTATGGACACAATTATGCCACCAGAGTTGAACAAATCAAGACGGGACTTGCGTGTTGTTTGTTGAGCTATCTCAAGGGAAAAGAAAACTGAATTCTGTTCCCGGACGTGCTGTGTATGTACATCGTTGTTTCTCCCAGGATGTTTATTCGAGCACAGAGTGTAATTCAACAAATGAGATTAATTCTAGAAAACGGACGTATCATTCAGCTTGGAATCAGCAGAGGAACACTGAGTGTACTGCACACAGTGTAACATTAAAGCACATCTTTATCTTTTTTTTTTTTTTTACTTTTGAACCGAACACGTTTGAACGTGCTCCTACAACCTCAGGCCAACATAGCCGCCACACAACACATTAGTGGCTGGGCAATTAACCGAAAATGTATCAAAACCGATCTTTAGAAGTGAACCAATAACCAACGTAATCCTGCATGTGTGGGTTAAGAGAAGCAGGGTTTTTTTCCTTATGTTATTCTTATATAGCAACGAATCAACACGAAGAAAAAAAAGTCTAATCGATTTTCCATAATCGACATAATCAATTAGTCTGATTAACCACTTAATCCTGTATTAAGTATATTAAGTATAAGTATGTATACTTTGTGTTATAATAGTAGTGTACAAAAATAGCCAATCTACAAGCTCACAACATGCTTGTATATCTGCTATATTAACTTCATATTGTTTTGAAATATTCACTCATTAATCACAATCGAGGCAAGTTTTAAATAACTGTGATATTGATTTGAAGTCACATATCACATACGTGACACATTGTATCTGCTATATTTACTGAGCATGAAGTAAAAATGAGGTTTCAGGTAAAAAGAAAACGAAAGACACATACATTGCAATTAACAATGTCATGCTCTTTTGCTTTCCCCTCCTGACAGTACGTTAAGATCCCAGCACCGTCCCCCGAGGCTCCCGACGCACTCCGGGTCTTCTCCTTCTACTTATCCAGCGACAGCAAAGACAAACCTCAGGCCAGCTTCGACTGCATTCACCAATATGTCTCAGGGTGAGCGGCAGCGTGCCTCGCTGTTTTCACAGTCAGCCGCAGATGGAATTCACGGCAACTTTAGGGGTGTCAGATTCAGACCGCAGGGCCTCCTAAACAGTGGCCTCTCTCTTCGATACACTCCCAATTGCCAATTCAAGCAACCCCCCCCATGTCCCGTGTGACCTGAAGCAACAACCGAAAGTATATTACCTAGCTATTTCTTATTACATCCTGGCTATTTCTTATTTGCGGAACACGTTGTGTTCTGACCAGTGGTGGAAAGTAACTAAGTATATTTACTCAAGTACTGTTACTTAAGGCACATTTACTGTACTCTAGTATTTCCTTACACCACCCCACTACATATCGGAGGCAAATATTCTACTTTTTGACATCTTTATTACTAGTTAATTTGCAGATTTAAATTATGAATACAAAACATGCATTATACATTAACAAATAACAATTGACAATATTTCGGAAATAAAAAGTATTTTTTACTTTGGTACTGTAAGTATTTTGAAGCCAATACATTTAGTAAAGTATCTTTACCTTGCGGTATTGCTCCTAAATGCTGCTACATATTTCGTCCACCGCTGGTTGTGTGGTTGTGACTTAAGGCATTTCACAACATCTAATACACAGTGGCTGACTTGCCAGCCACGCTGCACCTGACCTCAGCGGTGCGTGCAGAAAATAACTGAGAACAGTGAGGTAGTATTTGTGGTGATGCGGGGTCAAAGGGTTTGCTAGGGGTTACATTAGTGCTGCTTTATTTGCCCTGGCTGCTACTCAGAAGAGTCTTTTAGCCCTCACAATTACTCACTTATATAATGCAGTTCTCATGCTTCACATTCTATACCCCAGCATACGACTGGAACGTCTATATAGACGTAAGTCATATAGATGGAGGTAGAGGCCGGGCCACATGTGTGACAAATGAAATGATTACACTCCCAACATTTGTTATTGAGCTGACAAAAAAAGCCACTTCCTTGATCCGGGTCACAGACAAAGAGCAAAGCGAGCCAAGATTGTCCCTACCCCCTCGTTCACTTGCATTGGGCTCAATTTCCCAGAAGCCCTAGCAGCCCAGGGCATGGGTTGATTTCCGGTTTCGTCATCATAACGTGACGGCCTCGTCACCAGGTCCGCGACAAAGCCGCAGTTTCTTTTTAATTATTAAAATACGGCGAATTAAACACATAAAACAAATAGCGGGTATAGCGTATTAAGCAGAGTTGATCGTTTGATTAAACAATTTAAAGCCCTCAAAGTGTTTTAATATAGCATCGAAATATATTTTCATAAAATCATTGCTAATTTAGAATAAAAATCATTGTTCAAAATCGGCAGTCTCACACTCCAAAACACTGTGCAGATCTATCCCTGGCATAAAATCTTCAGATGGTGGTCCACGCCTCCGTGGTCAAATTAATATGATTTTGGGGGGTCCTTGAAATGAAAACCGTTGAGAACCACTGATTTGTGGCTAATACTGAGTTTCCCAAACGGTGGGCCAGGTAGGCCTGTCACAATTATACATCATAATAGCTTTCATACATTTTCAAATATCTTCCAAAAATTACAAAAATAGCCCATCTACAAGCTTACAAAATATAATTTGCGAAGCGTTGAAAGCTTGTAGATAGGATATACAAGGCTATACATTGTGTGTGTGTGTGTGTGTGTGTGTGTGTGTGTGTGTGTGTGTGTGTGTGTGTGTGTGTGTGTGTGTGTGTGTGTGTGTGTGTGAACCACTTTAAACCTGGGGTCCTTGTTTTGGCACAGAACAACAAAGAATCATCATCAGAATTCTTTTTCCCATAAACTTTCACAAGTTCTCAATGTGCCGCACCATGATGCACAGTTAGACTGAACTTGTTCCTTGTGTTCTCTTCCATTGACAGGGAGGGTAGGGAGCACCTGGAGGGCCAGGGCAGCATTCAGGACAAGATCACAGTTTGTGCCACAGACGACTCCTACCAGATGACACGGGAGAGAATGTCGCAGGTGGAGAAAGACCTCTCGAGCCGTTCGGCCATCGAGATCAAGCCAGGGCCAAGTATGTTTTTTAACCACTACTTAAATATCGTCGCTGGGGGGGGGGGGGGGGGGGTAATTAACTACTTGATCATACTACAGCGTCACTACTTGATCATACTACAGCGTCACACAAAAGCATCAAAGGTAGCAGATATATAAGCTCGAAACATGATCTTGTATATCTACTGCTTTTGCCATTTTTTTATTTGAATCTAATATTGGTTAAATTGAATTTAACCAATGAAGTTTTAACAAGTATTAACAAGAGCTTGTGACCAAATAATAACTTCATTGGACTATTTTTGTCCTTTTCCTGAAATGTAACGGTTTTATGTTAGCACCTGACTGCTACAATATACTGTATATAGTATGAACCTACATGAGCTAATAACCTTTTTATTTAAAAATTTAACTAGAGGATAGGATAAGCCTTTTACCACACAGAATGTTTTCTCTTGCATGGATTGCTTCTCACCATTTCATCCTGCTGATAATTGCCATATGTGTGGAAATTATCACATAACTGATCAAAATGTTGGTCTGCAATTATTCATGCAGGAGGGATGCCCCCATTTCTTTTCTGGTAATTTTACCTTCATTTTGACCAGATTGATCCGGCACCGTGCCAGCTTGCCTGCCAGCACCATTAATGTTATTGAGTTTGCAAGTCTCATGCTGAGTAGATGAAGTTTTGCCTAAGAATTTAATTACTTCAGCAGGGATTCAATTATATTTCATTTCTTGAAATTTTGCAATTTATGTATAACATTTGTACTTAACCTTGCATACTGGGGGTTAGATCTGAGAGTTTTCTCTGACTAATTAGTTTTTCTCACTGCTATCCCATGGTTTTAGTGTAATTATCTTTTGAGTGGAACACACTATCTTTTCTAAATGATTTAGTCTGGAGGATTCATGACATTTATAGCTCCCTTGTGAAGTGACATGTTTGTGTAGGTTATATTTTATGCATGGCAACATGCCGTGCAGAACGTCATGGCATTGTAACAGTAATATAGTAATTGCTGCATGAGTCAAATTATGCAGATCTTGAAACCAGTTTCTCCAATGTACATGCCATGCTCTGTTCCTGAAATTACCTCTCAAGTTCTGTCTCAATGTCTGCTAACTGTTTGAAAGAGGCTGGTTAGAAACATGCTGTCAAACATGGCCTTTAAGTTTACAGACATCTGGACTGTCTTATTTACAAACACTGAGGCCTGTAGATACTAAAGAGAGGTGAATTGCAAGGCTGTTGAAGTCCCTGCAATGCAGAACAACATACAATATACCTCAGTGGTGACTGACACTCTTCCTGTGTTATAATGATGCTATATTAACAAATAACAATTATTTATGGGCTGCAGAGTAGAGACAGGTTGACAGAGAAATGCATTTTATTTAAGAGAAAATTGTTTATCAGTTTAGTCACTGACATACAGAATGGGAATTTGGACACATGTCTTTGGATCAAGGTCCTGGCAAACAGTGGACCCTCCTAGATATTTGTTATATAATAGAGTTAATTATTCACACACATTAACCCCAAAGCCATCTCCTGGTTTCTTTTACATTACTCAAAGAATACTGTACTCTCAGTAACAGTAAGAACCACCTCAATTATCTAAAGTAGGCCTCCAATGTCATGGCAAATATTGCTGTAAAGATATCTTGACAGTTTAAAACATCCCCAAAGCTGATTTATTCAAATTTCAACAATATCTCTAGTTGCTACATGTTTGAAACTCAAAGTAATCCAAAGTAGACTATGTCAGTACAAGCTCCTGAACGTTTTGTATATTTGGCTGTCAATCAGGGATGGCTGCCAATAGGTATTTCGCTAAATGGAAAGACTGTCTCTTTATATGCATACTGTATGAGGTTTCTAATATGACAGGCCTCAACGTTTAGATTTGTCACATTTAGCATGTAATGGCATTTCTTCACACTTTCATGAACAAAAAAAACAAAAACGATTTGGCACCTTGAATAATACAGACAGAACAGATTATTCTTCAGACTTGATTCAAAGTTGTCACAATGAAAACCAGTTACTTTCGTTGAGCGACAGAGTATTGTGACAATGTGTAAATTAGGCTTCATAAGACAGCATTTAAAAAATAACACGAATCATGAACAATGTCCGTACTGTAAGGCTATAATTATGCAATATACAGCTACAATTAGTACAGTTTATATGCTTACATTCCTTTGTGTGAATCAGCGGCTATCTGATACTACATCCTCCCTGTAAAGAGACTCTGCTCCTATGGCAACCTTCAAAGTATGGCTTAAAGTTATAATGAGATTAAGGTCGGCAGATAGCTATATGCACCGTGGTGCCCTGCCTGTCCGGGTCCGGCTGAATTAGCACTGCAGTGGGAAGAAAGGGCCTCTCTGTGTTCGCTGCTTTGGTTTCCATGCTCCTCTGTTTACTCAGCAGTAAGCTTACCCTACTGTCAACCCCTTTCACAGTGTTCCACTCACAGTAACACAGCCTTGACACACCAGCACTCAAGTGCATGAGCGCACAGGGTTGTTGCAGCTCTCGCCAAATGTGTGTTTTAAACACTTAAGCCCTATTTCAGAAATAGCTAAAAATGCATAGCATCAAATAGTTTTTGTCTCCCTGCGTCGGCATGGATGTTCTGTGCTTGCATGCATTGTGTTTGCATACTGTATTTGATGACGATTGAGAGATAATGGTGAAGCCATATATACACACATACCCCAAAAAGCTGTTTTCATTATTATGCACTGTAATCTTACTCTCTTAATGTTCTGTTTCATTTGTACTATATTACTTTATTTTAATGTGTTTATTATGCTCTGTGTCTTTGATGTCTTAAGTAAAGTCCTTTGAAATGTGCTGCCTATACAAATAAACGTGCCTTGCCTTGTCGATCTCAGGTAAATGTGTGAAGGTACAGAGGAAGCATGGCCCAGCAGTGAGCACAGACGGCAGTAACAAGCACTCCCCCAGCCACAAGAGGAGCACGGCTCCCAGCCCCGTGGCCCACAGAACGCTGAGGGAACGCATCATTCACCTTCTGGCCTTAAAACCCTACAAGAAACCTGAGCTGCTACTGTGGCTGGAGAGAGAGAAGGCCAGTCTAAAGGACAAGGCTGACCTGACCTCAGTTCTGGACGAGGTGAGACATCTGGCACGTTGCTGTGTAGTCATCGTAGTTGGCTAGCGTTTAACCGCTTAAGCCCTCAATACTTCGTAAAGCCTGACCTGAGTAGGCTCTGTACTTGATTGGCTCTTCTTTTCCCCTCTGCACAGAATCTCTTCGCAGAAAGTTACAAGCTCACAACGCTTGTAGATGATATATTTGGCAGATGTTCCCCCCAGAATAGGGATGCTAGGGTCCAAGTGTTTAAATGTGGAGAATTTAGGAGTAGCAGCTGAAACACAGAATTATGTGAAAATCATGATGGATTTGATTAGTCTAATCCTCCTTTGAAATATATTATTGTTTATATTTTGTAATCATCACATCACATAAGTATGACTGAGACCAGTGGATGAAAGGGTAAAAATAATTGGTTCTTTAAAAGTTGGCTTCACTGGCCAATGGACATCACTGCTGGGCTTCACTCCAGAAACATCAAATAGTCGTTTACTGCCACAAGCGAAAATTCTCTAAATGGCTGATCTCAATTAAGTTTATCTGAGGTGTATTTCCTGTACTCGGTTATGTTTGAAAGTACCACCGCAGTCGTCAAGGGGAGACTGTGCCGACGCTGGTAGCTGTAATTAGGGCTGTGCTTTAATTATCGTTTGAGGAGAAGATTGTGTTTTGACAGGAAAGGGGTGGGGAGTCTCCAGCTGGACTGACTGTTCTATGAAAAGGAGATGGTTTCAGAATGTATTCTGGGTAGATTCAGTTCAGCATGTGATAAATTCACTTCACTTAAAACTTTATCAGTAGATATGAAGTTGGTTCACACGACTATGGATTTCTTACGGTCACTAAAAACCTACGTCTTGTTTTACTTTAAGATTGGGTCAAGGCATGTGATTTTACTTTTACTATGGTTATTCTCACTTAAATATCTGTTGTATTCAGCTAATCAAATGTGGAGCCATTCTTTTCCAGGTTGCTAAATTGAGCCCTAAGGACCAAAGCTTCACTCTAAAGGATGAGTTCTACAGGCATGTCCAGAAGGATTGGCCTGCCTATCTAGAGGAGGAGAAGCAACTCATCCACAGGCTGCTGGCCAGGTTGGTCTCATTTCTGTCATTTATCATCTCTCCAGCGATCATACTCATGTGGATTATGCATTTTCAGTTTTTGAACTCGTTATGACGTGGTGGTGAGTCATCCTTTTTGTTCGGTACAGTGTAGAGAAACAGGAAACACAGAGAGTCTGGTCTGGCTGGCTGGGAATCGAATTGGGATCTCGCTTTCAGGCATTAGAGCCCACGTGGTTTGTGCCCTAACCACTCAGCTATGGGATCACCCCAACATGGTGGTGTTTTGTTTTATGTGGTAAACTTGCGTGGACACCTGTAACAAAACGTTTATTTCACGCTTTCTTTGACACTGCAGATATTTGTGAGAAATGACCTTCACAGGAGGATTGATGCATTTTGACAATGTGCTGGCATAAATATGGCCGTATTAAAACGTATAAAACTCACTGCCAATGGCACCTTTGGACACCTTTAAAAATATATATATTCTCTTTTCTTTTTTTATATCCATATTTTGAAAATTCCTCTAATCTGGTGTGCAGGTGATGACATGCACATGACATGCACAATAGAATTACATTTTCTTTCTTTTATTTATAATGGGCTTCGGTGGCAACGGGCCAAAACTGGTGTCCACCAGGTGGCACTGAATGAGTTTTTAATATAGGAGTCCGGTGGGATCACAGTGAAAGGCGAGCTACTAAATGACCACATCTCTGCACTGATGAATCTGTTAATAGCCACATCAAAGCAGGGGCAAAATATGCATTGCATGGCGTTGCCAAATAGCATTAGCACAGACAGGAGGCTCAGAGTAGCAGGGGCTGAGCTGTTCAGGATGAAAGCCGTCCCTCTATTCTGTACTGTATGTGTGCTGTGCTCTACCTGGCAGTAAACACTCTGGCCGCGTGCTTTGTAAAAACGTTTGGAAAGAACTGCAGACCCAGCTGATTGCAGAGCCTTTTCATTTTACAACTGACTCTCGGTTACAAAAAAGAAAAAAGAAAGAAAAGAAGAGGCTCAAAATGGATGTTATCAAAATGTTCTGCTACATATGAACAGGATACATAATGCTTTTCATTAGTGTGGAACATTTCTTCCTGTAGCTGATTCCAAAGGACATAATATATTTTATCGCTTTTGACTGGATCCTTATCATTTCTAGCTGGCTGCAGAGTCTGTAAGCTTTATATCAACAATATCCTGAACCGTACAGGAGCTTAGAACAGATTCCATTGATCATGTGGTTGAAAGCGTTGTTTGAGTCCACTGGGAGTAACGACTAGTCTCGGGGTCTAGCGAGGTCTGGATGAGGAAGGAGCTGTAGGAAGCAGATTGCCGGAGGAGAGGGCTTGGCCCTGCGGAGCCTGCATCTGTTACTATTGTTCTGCTCAGTGCATTGGATACCACTCAGTCTTAATGGCTGCAATGTGATTGAACGTCTTTTAGTTTTTATTTGGTATGCTTAAAGAAAATGTGTTGTCAGTATAATTTTTTTTTAACACTCTGGAAGGCATCATTGCGATGGTTAATTTGCGGTTTACTCGTAAAATGCGCACAACTGTCAGAATGAACTACATGGCCCACATAAATTGCTGCTCATCTTTTACAGCTCTTCTGCAGTAGGAGTTCAGTCTAACATAGGCCTATAAATAAATAAGAAAGGATAACTGGCTCACCGAAGGCGATGTATTCTCAATGTTTCTGCAGGAAACTTCAGCCACTCCACAGTAGCCAATTGAAGAGTCTCCAGTCCAACCATTCATTCCAGAAAACCCCTGGGGATTCTCCTTCACAACTTAGCCCTGCCAAGAGTCTCTCTGCGGTAAATATTCACCTCAAATGAAATATACCTTAACGTTCTACCTCGCTTATTGCTTTTGCACAAAACAGAGAATTGTTTGCAGCTTTCCTCTGCTGATATAGACTGCTTTAGCGTGTTATTTCTGATTGATATTTCAATAACGAATGTGATCACGTCCAGCAGCCTGTGCCTAAATACACTTCTGTAGAGTAGGAAAGGAAAGTTTATTGGTGTGGCACCATCTGTTTTGTATTTATTGAAGTGCTAGAGGCAGTGGAGGCTCTTCTACTTCAGAAATCCAGTTATACCTTTTCTATGTAAAATAACATAACATCTTATGTTACAGCTTGTGAGCTGTAAAAAGAAAATCCTTTTTCCTGAAATTGAATAATCACTTGCTTTATTTTGTAGAAACGCCCCATTCCCGCTGACCCTTCCAGTTGTCAGACCCCTAAGAAACAAAGACTACTAGACCAGAGTTTACCTCTGCAGTCTCCTTCCAATGGAGACCATGGCTCCAATGGGACCCCTACCCCCAATGGGACCCCTACCCCCTCTACTCAAGGAAACACTAGTGTACAGACGAAAACTGAGTTTGAAAGAACCCACAATCACATCCAGGGGAGCCCGAATGGCCTTTATTTGCGGCACAAAGTCCATGGCTCATCAAATATTCCCAAACTGGAGAGAATGGAGCCCACCCCTGCAGCCCCAAGTCCCAAGCCGCCACAAACTGAGACCTCCGTTTGCACTGACCAGCAGCTTGCCAATGGCCAACATAAAAAGAAGAGGTCCAAAAAGCACAAGGAGAAGGAACGAGAGCGCTTAAAACCAGACTGGATTGAGACTAGCCCGGATCTGAAGCAAAACCAGGAAAATCTCAACGGTAAATACAAATGAACAATTAACAATTAAGAATAATTAAGAAGTTAAATATCCAGGTTGGTCTTACAGCCTATTGGACCACAACACATCTCCAAAACAGCTTCTGTCTAGTAAATGTACAAGTGAAATGTTCTATTAACGTAGTTTAACTGCAGTGAAACGTTTTCACATTGCAGCGTGTTGTTCGGTACTATTACTTTTCTTTTCTTCGGCCCTCTACTCTGTTGATGATTGACTGTGGAACAGCTGGGTGACCTCTGGAGCACGCAGTGTTGCCTCTCACTCCGGGCCTCTGGCGTCACCACTTTCCCCGGAGCAGGTCTCTTATCGGGGACAGTGATAAACGAATCCATCAGCCTTGATATGATGGTAGTTTTATCACCTTTGTATTGGCCAATTGCTTTAACCCCCCCCCCCCCCCTTTGTGTGTGTTTATCCACAGACCCAGACAGGGCTAAAACACCTGTCACTTGCACATCCGCTGAGGAGCTGCCTGACTATTTGATGTAAGTTCAAAAACACATTTGGCCACACTTTGTAGGTTCCTCACCGCAGCGCTTGGTTTCTGAATAAAGCCTAATTAACTAAGTGACTTAAGTGACACGTCTGCGATGTGTCGTGAGCTTGTAGTATAAATCGGGTTTAAACTACCAGATCTAGAAGGCATTTCTGAAACCTGCTCAAACACAAGTTTCTGATGAAGTCTAAAGTTTGCAGCCTTAGTTATTTTTAACCCCATTTGATTGCTGGGATGTTTCAGGTTAGCGGCCACCTACTCGTAACGTATTTTGGTTAAGAAAGGATTGTCCCAAAACGCTTAGATTTTACATTCAGCAGAGTCGCATACATTGTGAAAATGGAAGAAAAACAAATGTCTAAAAGGGCCGTCACACATAGTAATAACAAAGCTTCACAGAGAATGACTCAGAAAACAAATGATCTAATGTCTTACATTTTTACATCTGGACAACACATCACACTGTTGAATCCTTGACGTGTCAGTCTGTTCATGCCACAAATCTGTGTCACCATCTACTGGACAGACTAGGAAACAGCATGAATTTCATGAACAGTGAATTCCAGGTCACATTCCTTCAAGAGACAAACGCAAGAAGATTTAAAAAAAGGACAGTTATCTGGAATGTTTTCGTCATTTTATGAATGGTTCTTTTGTTTTTCCTTCAGAAAATACAATGCCATAACAGCATTAGAGCAGCGCCAACAGTATAAGGAGGACTTCTGTGCTGAGTACGATGAGTACAGAGCTCTTCACGACCGGATTGGTACTATCACAGAGATGTTTGTACAGCTGGGCTCAAAGATCAACAGTTTGTCTCCGGGGACAGAAGAGTACAAGGTACTGACTGGGCCAGGAACTGATGCCAGCTCTATTTTGGATTCTTAAAAGATTAAAGACCTGATGTGTTTTGGAACACAGATGGTGTTTTTTGTTGTTGCTAACAATAATTTTATTTTAATGTTTACAGATTATGGAGGACCAAATATTACAAAAGTACAAAAAATATAAGAAAGTAAGATTATTTTGTACTACTTAAAAAATAAAAACAGTATCCTACATTGTTTTGTGTTTACAAATCCCCACATTTTGTCTAAGCTAACTTTGTTTCCTTTCTCTTTGTAGAGGTTTCCTGGGTATCGGGAAGAGAAGAAGAGATGTGAGTACCTGCATCTGAAACTGTCACATATCAAAGGTCTGATCATGGACTATGACCGGACACAGCCACCGTCCTCACACTCACCGGGGTGGAATGTGATTGGACCAAAAGCTTCTACAACACGGACCAATTGACTGGCCTGCTGGAGTGTTAAGGACTTTGTATACAAGCTGAAACACTATTCACTTTACTCCTCTTGAGTGTTCATGGAATCAAGGAGCAAGGTTCTCTTTTCAAAAGTGGGCCCAGACCACCAACTCGTGATCAAATGACGCCCTTTACAATAGTTTTTAAGAATGATTGTTATTGGAATGGCTGGACATTGTTCTGCTGTAAAATGGTGAGGTGATGCAGTGAAAGCCAAATGCTTTTTTTTAATTCTAAAATCGAAAATGCTAAATATAATGTAAAGTCTCCTGCCCGCATACTTTGTAAGTATGTCTTTTGCCAGGACCAAAAAGGAGCATATGGATTTGATGGTACAATCATAGCAGAAAACAAATGTTACAAAAGTCTTTATATTTAAGTACAAAGTACTTTGCTTATTCATTGTTTTTAATGGTACAAACATAAATAATGAGATAATACCTTAATTCACCACAATAAGGTTTAAATCAATATAATACAAATTAATAAGAAATCCCATAAAAACACGACTATATTGGCTCTGACCATGTAATAACAGCCTGGGGGAAATGCCACTTATTTTCCTTTCACATAACACCTGGGACTTCTGGAGATTACTACAAAATTACGTCCATTCTATTCACCTTTTTCTTACAGCCCATAGTGCATTGCGTTTGTGTGTGCATAAGTTCCTCTTTCTCTTGCTGTGTTGCCAGTTTTGCAAGAGGCCAGGTCTATGAAAACGAGAAAACGAGCACAAATGAAAATAACTGATCTACAAGCTCACAGCGACACATTCTGAGGTTGTACATCAGTTATTTAAAAACACATTGAGAATAAATCGAAATATTTTGAATATTGTCTGTGGACAATTACATAGCCTGTTAATCTGGGGTTCCTTGAAATGTGGAAGCAAGCCCAAATAAGCAACTACTATAAAGCCCCAAAAAACATCAACCAGCTACTACCAATAATTTATTTGCAAGTGACTTTACAGAAAAAACAAGTCAAAGTTTGCTTATAATAAGCAGACATGGTAACACGGCCTGAAGGAAGCAATGCACACACACACAAGGAGCCCCAGTACCTTGGTGGGGAAAAACGTGGATATAAATAAGACTTCAAACTGTCATTCTAATTCACCATTTGTCAGCCTTCTGATTGGTCTCTGACTGACTAACCAGCAGGCTCTTTCTGCCTTGTTCCGCCCTGGTTCTGCCTTGTTTATCTTGAATTGGAAAAAACTAAAAACAAACTTTTTTTACTGACACCAAGTTTAAAATAAGAATTTAATGTACAGAATATCAATACGAAGCAAATGTTATTTCAATGGTAGTGGATGGAGAGAGAGAGAGATAAAAAACTCTACGAAACGGCAGCCAATGGGTGCAAAGAGGGGCACAACCACGGGCGGACTTGACAAAGGGTGAATTCATAATCATGAAATCATCATGAAATTCAGTGTGCAAAGTCTGGTTAGAACCACGTATCATCGTGATAGTGAGCGGTGAGTTGTGATTGTGAATCTAGAAAACTGGTCTTTCAAATACCATTCTGATAGTTTCAGAATAGAAATGTAGCTAAACTTAGCAGTGCTATTTTCAACACCAACACTTAGCCTTTCTGGAATCGCCTTTACATTATGTAATGGAAAATACTGGTTTATTTTGAAGCTTTTTTAATAACTTCACCTATGTCATGGCACATGTGAGGTCACTGATGTACCAGCTGGCCAGACAATGTGTCAAACAACAAGTTAATAAGCATCACGCTGACGTGCACTGACAGCCACCAGAGAGCTCTGTCAGAATGCTCCGAGGCGGTTGGTGCTAAATTGGATGTGCCAGAGGAAGATGCTCGTTTTGTTTCATTCTCAACTGAATGGTTTCACATGCATTAGGGCTGGGCAGTTAACAGAACATAATTATATCATAACTGATATTTAAAATCAATAACGTTTTGAAAATTAAAAAATTTAATAGATTGTAAGTTACAATCGACAAAATGGATTACTGTAGTTGGTTTAAAGTAACACATAACCCTGTATTATGGGCAGTTAACGGAACATAATTATATCATAACTGATATTTAAATCAATAACCAAATAGTTTTTAAAATAAGATGTAATAGATTGTAAATTACAATCGACAAAATGGATTACCGTAGTTGGTTTAAACACATAACCCTGTATTATACTTTCTTGTACAATGGTACAAAAACAATTGTCAATCTGTGACACGTGGCACATCCACAGTGCTTCTAGATCTGCTATTTTCACTATTGTTAAAACGTATCATACATTAATCATAATTGTGGCAAAAGTTTGAAATATTAGTGATATTGATTTTAAGTCATATCGCCCAGCCCTAACATGCATGACTGTTTAGTATTTACATCACTTGATCATGAGGTGAGCGAGTGCCTGTGCCAAGCAGCCGATGGCCTCACGCATTGAGTTGCGGTGGACAGAATAGGTTTTTGCCCGTTTTGGAAATTGCATTCATGATTCATGCAGAATGTTAAGTGAAGCAAAATGAGCACTCCCCTATCCCTGACACGACCATATTCCTCCCTCTTATAGTCACACATGATCAAACTCACCGTCTCTTGTCATCGATTCCAACGGCGGAAGTTAGATATTTTATCATCTGGCTACTGGTTGTGGACTTGGTGGAGATGCCTTTCAAAAAATGGAATTGTCTAACTTTTACCATGGCATGTACATCCAAATTATTGCTACTTGTGACTTTTCATTTCACTTAAGCTTTCGTGGCTTGAAAAAAAAACTATAGGGACCAGATTCAATTATCCTTTCAAGCAAACACAACTTTTGTCTTAATGATTGGTTGAAATGGAATAATGAAGCTATGCCTTAATGCCTGATACACATTTCTTTGACTCAGATACCCATGTTCTGAAATGTACTTAATCTCAATTTTGTTCATCTGCACAGTCAAAAGTGTTTTAAGACAATTTGTTTAAATGTCTTTTGAAGGAAATGCTGAATTTTTTTGTACTGCAAATGTTATCTCACCTGTGTTGACTCAGACTGTATTGTTTTTGTTCATGTAAGTCTTCATTTTGTGTCATAGATGCATTTTATTTCTTAATGTAACATAATCTTTAGATAATCATGAGCAGAAAAGAAAATGAATTTATTTGACATGATTGTTCAGTCCTATCAAACACCACTATCTATCTAAAGCCAGAATTATTTCATTGTTTTAAACATAAGAAACATGTGCTGGACAGCTCAACAGATCTTTTTCTTCTTATCATATATTTATTTTCTGTTCTTGACCAAATTGCTTGTTTGCAACTATGGTACTGTCTCCTTTCGTTTGAGACATAAGAATATTGATTAGGGCTGGGCATTGATATAATGCCTATATCAGAACCATTTGAGGTTAACAATATACAATTCAGGCATCAGGTATTAAAAAAAATATAATTTATAAACTTCAGTATCAACAGACTTCTCTCAGAACATAGTGTCACGGTCGGGCGGAGACCTTAACTGTTACTTTTCATGAATGGAAAGAAAATAACCTGTATGTATTCCAATAGTTATTTGTCACAAGCTCTTTTAATTTTCATTGCTTAAATATTTATAGAACCCAAATACAGACATAAGTTATGTCTGTATTTGGGTTCTATAAATATTTAAGCCATGAAAATGAAAGTGGTTAAGCCACTTTTATAGGTGAACATTCTCAACCATTTCAAAAATACTTAGTGTGATGATAATATCATATGAAAGTATAAAATAGGGCATTAATTCATTCAATATGGAGATACAGTACATGGTTTGTGCCTGACTATGACAATATGCTTACTGTTCCCTTGTGTGCAGTATTGGACTGGGCTGGGTTTCCAGAAATCATCTTATGAGGATGATGATGCAATACTATGCTCGTGGGAAGCCTGGGCTGTGGGGTGCTATGTGTGATAAACGTGTGTTTTCCTGTTGTTTCAACTACTGTAGGTGCCTTTTAGGAAGGAAAGCAAAGCTACTTGGAGTTTACCCATCATTGTTTTTCTGGAAAACCCATGGGTCTACAGTATTTCCACCATCACCTGTCATGCCATAAAGTAGTATTGGTAGTGTTCACAGAACAGGGTTTACGATTCACAGATCATTCAGCCTCATTTCAGATTGTGAATAAAGTATTTTACAGTTCTCATATTATTATTTTGAGAGAGGTGATTGTGGAGATGGACAGACACCAATTTGATGCCATTGAGTTGGCTTGCTGTATGCATACATGTATGTAAATTTCATTATTTCAGGGTTTCCAGGTATCACAAGGAGTAGAGTTCCTGCCCACCACTGCAGGCAGGAGTTTGATTCCCCCAATACGTCAGAAAACAAAACTAAAGTAATTATTTTAATGAGCGGACCCTAATTTCCTAAATAATGTTTTCACTTTCAATCCCTTCTTTCAAATTGTATTTCATTCCGGTGCGCTTACCTTATCTTTTGGTATCGGGAATGCAATGTCTCACTAGAAATGTGAAATTAAATGTTGTGTCTAGTTTAACTAAGTCACTACAATTGATCTACCTAGGAGAACAAATTTCTGTAACTATTTATTGCTTTTTATGCGTTTGTTCTTTTTGGGGTTCTTTCTTTGCACAGTTTATTCTTTTCACAAGCAAAACTCGAAGTATGGTGAAAGGGAAATGGAATATATTTTTGCAGTTTTTAATGGTGGATGCTTTATAACAAATCCATCCTCTTGAGAAATGCTTAAATGCAAAAAGTGTTTTCTTGTCTCAGTAAAATATTGACAAATAAAGCTCTTTACATCTCTGATTTTTACAAAATGTAGCTACAATGTTTCCACAAGAGGGCAGGCAGTGTTAATCCAGTAAAGAGGGTATACGTGTGACTGACATACCCGAGCTGCTACGTTTAATGTAGCAGCCTACGTATTCGTACGTAGTAGGCCTATGCTCATCATAAACTACTTTCTGGCCTTGACCCAAACAAACAATTGCATTAAACGACGTTAAACTCACTTTCCCCCTCACTTTATGCATATGAACACACCCTCTATTGAATATAAAAGTTACCGTAAAACCTATGCTTGCAGTGGGTTTCTTAGCCTCGTTATATTAACACACCTGTTGGCAACTCTTTTTTTTTTAAGTAAATGTTATTCAAAGAGTATGACATCATATGCAGTTTTCACAAAAAGAGAATACGACTCTGTTTTTTTTACATTTTCTCCCACAACTCCTTTCCCAATCCTCCCCACCCACCCACCCACCCACCATCTTTCCCCACGAGGCCAGACATACAAACAACATACAAACACAGGTATAAAACCAATAGGTTGAGTACAAAACAATACACACAACATACAGTATATACAGGTCTGTTGGCAACTCTCAGATTAAAACAGCAGGCGTTTGTATTGAAAATAATGCTCCAACCCATTCTGACCGGGCACCCATTTTGGTGTCAGCATCATGTTATGCTTTAGCTATTTAAAAATAGCAGATCTACAAGCTCATATCGCGCCACCGAGTGGCGCGATACGAGCTTGTAGGTCTGCTATTTTTGAAAAATCGAAGAGCGACTGACATTTTTAGAATCTGATCTCAGGTCAGAATGGGTTCATCAGACCAGTGTGTGTCCGGCCGAAACCTCGTATGAATCTGATCTCAGGTCAGAATGGGTTAAATAGGCCTACTACTACTCGGCAAAACAATAGGTACATTTACAGGTAAATTACTATTTAGATTTGAAATGCAGTGTTGCTATGGATAGTAGGCCTAGCTAATTCATTCTCACCTGGTGGTTTAAACATCCTCTAAGAAGACGTGTGTCGAACTTTCGACGTCCGATTGATTGATTGATTGAAGAATGTATTCTTCAATTTCAGGCGGGGAATATGAGATGTCTGATATACTTTTTAAAAGGGAAGAGACGGACAGCTTGCCCAAGAGACAGCTCACCTTGTGATGTACATGAATTATTACATTTAAAAGGGGTGAGGTGTCCTGTTACCCCTTTCAGCCTAGTAACCAACACGCATCATTGCATGGGCCTGGCAGTTTTATTTGCTTAATTTTAGAAAACCTTTGCAAATATTCACAATTCTGCCCAAAGTACTGCCCATCTTTTCTTTTTTTTTTTTGCGGCTTACGCCTTTTATTGATTTTTGAAGGGACAGACAGTAGGCTGACAGGAAACGGGAGAGAGATGGGGGGATGACATGCAGTAAAGGCCGTGTCGGGTCCGGGAGTCGAACCCGCGGCACACTGCGACTGGATTACCAGTCCGGTGCCCAGACCGTTACGCTACGGCCTGGGCCAGTACTGCCCATCTTTGACTTATTTTTAACCAAAGCATCCGCTTGACTTTTTTTTTTGCCTCTTACTTAGTTTTGACTTAAAATGGCACAAAATATTTTCAGGTGGATGTCCGTGGACAATTAAATCTGGGGTTCCTTAATGTGAAGAAATGTGGGAACCACTGGTTTAAATATTAGGAAGCAAGCCCTGTATGGCTCCGAGACCTGGCAAGGAAGTAAGGAAGCAAGCACAAATAAGCAACTACTGTACACTTTAGAAACAAGCCCAAAAAAAATTTGCAAGCGACTTTACAGAAAAGAACAAGCCAAAGGTCACTTTAAGCAGACATGGCAACACTGGCTGTAGGAAGTGAAGCACACACAAGGAGGAGCCCCAGTATCTTCCCGCTGAAATAGGTCATATGATTATGAATCTTGCTGTTGGTTGGGACCATCTATGGTTGGGACATGAGCTAGGTCACGGTGGCACTGGCCATCCATCGACGGGTACAAAAAACTGGTGCAAAACATACCCTCTTTGGCAGAGGTAAAAAATATATAAACATACAAGGAAGATACAATATATTAAAACTTTATTTCAAAATACTCTGTTACACACGCTATGTATATATTACAGATACATCATACATTTATTAAGGCTCTTTAATTTAGTAACATGATTTGCATAGATTTTATTTCGCCACAGGATTGTGAGCAAAACCTTTTCCATCACACCTTTTTCATTAATAACAATGACGCTGCAATCCAGAATTCATTTTAATAAAACATTATTTTATCCAATCTGTATGGCAGATTATGTTAATACATACCATGCAGTGGTTGGAGGTGGTCTCCCTACTTTTCCATTAAGAAATGTGGTGTTCAATATTTCCCCTGGCCAAGAAGGAATTATCTCTTGGATGAGACCCAGGTGGTAGGCCTACATGTGCAGTTATTTAGGAGTACATTTTATTCCAGGCTGCGTGTTACACACTACAGCTGTTTACACCTTTGGGTGTACACCCAAACTTCGCACATACTAGTAGTCTAATTCAGTAATCCTTTTGTCTGTGAATTTTGCATAGGGCCGCTCTTTCTCAAGTCTGCTCGTATGCAGACTTACATTAGACCAAAGCTTGCTCTTGCTGTATGTCATTGGAATTCTTTATTCTAGACTAACATGAGACGTTTGGAAAATGTCATTACACCCAAAATATGGGTGTAAAGCTTAGTGAATCAGGCCCAATGGCTGTATCAATGGCAGTGCCATGCAAATAAATAAACAAGTCCTATACTGAGCCAAATTTCAAAGATGTTTTGGCTTGTAGATTTTTCAGTACTTGATCCATGTTACTGTATAACAGTATTAACAGTCGACAAAGAAATACAATAAATGTAAAATTATTAGACCAGCCAGACAACTATACACAGTGTAAACTGGTTAAAAGTGATTTAATAAGCAGGTCCGGCCCACACAATGGCAACTGCTATCAATTTAGTCTCACTCTTCTCATATAATATCTATGTCGCACACTGAAAGAGTTCACAGCGCATGATGACAGTGGTGCACAAGTATAATTATAAATCAGACATAGTTACTGTAAATATAAACAGTGCAAAACCAACGTAGAAAGTAGAAAACAAATCTATATTCTCGTTCATTTGATCAGATCCCTAAATCAACGTAAAAATACAGTACAAAGTTTAGACATTCCAAACACTGTTGTACGAAAACAACTAAAGAAGTGAGTTGAGGAAAACTACTGCATGTTGGGCTATTTCGGTGCAGTTTGGTGTGTTTGGTCTAAGTTAAATGCCAAGATCTTAGACTAGTTGGTAGAACTGCTGGTAATGTCCTTCCATTCTGCACAAGTACATACATGATCCCAATAAAAAAGCATGTATTCCAACAACTTTGAAACCTGGTCATCATGGTTTGATTTTTAACTTGGGCTGCATGAGGGTTATTATCCCTAGTAGTGAAGACATCAGACCACAAAAGCCCACCACTCCTGCATTCGACTGGTATATACCCAACCTGTCCAATGGAATGAACAGATCGCAAATATTCTTCAACGTGTCTAAGGCAACGGCAGGGTGGCTTTTTAGGCTCTCAAACAGCACAAAAAGAAAAGCATCCAGCGGTGGAAAAAGCACCTCAGCGACCTCAGGACTGTCACTGAGGTGCCGGTCGATTTTCTGCTGAAAGCGTTTATCCCTCGCCCTCTGCACCATCAACTGGGAGATCACGTAAGCATCTCTGGTCAAGTTCATAACTAGAGAGATGAAGTAGCAGCGAGAAGCGTTCAGGCTCCAGCGGTCCTTGTTGATGTCACGGATGAGACCGACATTTCTGGCCCAAAGTACATTGTCACAGATGAAGTAGAGGGCACGGTTAACATTGGCCACTGTAAGGCACAGGCACAGCACTGGGTCAGAGAGTTGCACGGTTCGCTTGGCAGCCTCAATGGAATGTACTGTGTTCCCCAGTCTGAACACTAAAACAAAAGCACAGGACATCAAAGCAGTTGTCAATTAAATTGGAAATGTGAGATTAAATTAAAGTTTTCATTCATATTAGCCAAGATTAAGAGTTGGTGACAATAAATAAGCAAACAAACAACTCTAAATTTGTAGTCTTATTTTTTTACACACTTTATTTAAAAGATCGGGGGGACCTTCTGGCGAAAAAATTGATTAATTAATTAATTTGATTAATAAATTAAGATTAATTTGTATTATTGCTCTTGTATTGCTATTGGAGACACTGGGGGGACACTGGGGGACACTGGGGAGACACTGGGGAGGCACTGGGGGGGCACTGGGGGGACACTGGGGAGGCACTGGGGAGACATGGGGAGGCACTGGGGAGACATGGGGAGGCATGGGGAGGCACTGGGGAGGCACTGGGGAGACACTGGGGAGACACTGGGGGGGCACTGGGGAGGCACTGGGGAGACACTGGGGAGGCACTGGGGAGACATGGGGAGGCACTGGGGAGGCACTGGGCCTGGGGGGACACTGGGGAGACACTGGGGAGGCACTGGGGGGGCACTGGGGAGGCACTGGGGGGGACACTGGGCAGGCACTGGGGAGGCACTGGGGGGGGCACTGGGGAGGCACTGGGGGGGCACTGGGGAGGCACTGGGGAGGCACTGGGGGGACACTGGGCAGGCACTGGGGAGGCATTGGGAAGACACTGGGGAGACATGGGGAAGCACTGGGGAGGCACTGGGGGGGACACTGGCCAGGCACTGGGGAGGCATTGGGAAGACACTGGGGAGGCACTGGGGAGACACTGGGGAGGCACTGCAGGGGCAGTGGGGAGGCACTCAGGGGGACACTGGGGAGCCACTGGGCAGACACTGGGGAGGCACTTGGCGGAAACTGGGCAGACACTGGGCAGACACTGGGGTAGGCACTGGGGAGGTACTGGGGAGGTACTGGACATTTCATATCACACACACTATGATTCACTATCCCCCTTTTTGGAAGCTTGGCATGGCGCGATTTATTTCAAGCATGGCGCAGCGCCATGCCAACAACATTGTGCAGGAAACCCTGCAAGTAACTTCGGATACAGGTCAAGTGGGCACCTTGGACATTCACCAGCTGACATCCACCAGCTGTCTAAAAACCAAGGAATCTTTGAGAAGGAAAGGACATGGTCACGGAAGTTCAGCAAAATGCACTGGAGTCGATGAGAACTCAGTGACCAGCTCATGAACAAACACTATTTCTGAATGACTGAGACCTTTTGTGTCACAGCCCCTTGGCCTGGCCTGCAGGGCCTATGCTGTCTATATGGTGTACTGCCCTGTGTGTATTTCTCCCACAGATCACGTGGGTGTCGGCCCACCTGAGACTCCTCATTAGGTGCATTAGGAGCACCTGGCCAGTGCACCTGGAACCCTATAAAAGGTGGGCTTGCCAGCCATTCTCAGTGTCCCTCTCCAGATGACGGCACCCTACAACACCCCTTCACCATACTGACTTCCACAGCTCAAACATTCTGTAAGAATTAATTTAGTTACCTTTTGTTAATAAATTGTTATTTTGAACACTCCTCAATTTGACAAATTATGACAAAACGTATCGCTTCTGGAAAACAACAGAACATATAACACATTATTGTCTGCTGTGTTGCATTTCGATGTGTACACTGTGTAATGTTTAGAGGTATGGTATCTAAAGAGCACAAAGTACCTTTCTGAACTTAGCAAGTATCGCGAGACTTCCCACCGTTTCCTGTCTGGCTTTGGAGCCAGAAAGGATACCTGCTGCTGTTTAGATCATCAGATGAAAAGTATATACTGTGCATTCTGTGCACATCGAAAAGCAAGTGATTAGAAAAAAACCTGTGATATGTCTTCGTTTATATTCCTGAACCGAATATATGACAAAGGTCTCGATTGTTCCGAAATAATATTTGTTGGCTCCATTCACTGCCATGTATTCATTGAACTTTCGGTTTGAGTTTGGCTCCCATGAAAGTGTCCATAGCCAAATTCCAATACCCCAAATCTCGACCACTCGCTCACTCCAGCATTGCGGTGTTACAGTGAAATTAGTGTCCTGCCGAAATATGTGACCATCTTGTGGACTTCACATAACGTGGCTTAAATACCACTAGGTTGAACTCTGCTAATAAACAAACGTCAATGATTTATGTTCGGACAGACGGACACTGACATAGATATGTGATTGTCTACACATGATTGTCACATATTTTAGCAGGTCACCAATTTCACCGTAACACCACCATGCTGGGGTGGCCGAGTGTGAGTGAGCGAGTGGCCGAGATTTGGGGTATTGGAATTTGGCTCATGAAAGTGCCAGTCACGTGACTATATCCACACTTTTCCTGGGCTGTGTGTGTGCTCCAGTTCCTGTTGATTTAATTGGTCATCTGACCAGTTTCATTGGATCAAATCGACAGGAACTGGAGCACACACAGGCCAGGAAAAGTGTGGATACTTTCCTTCTCTAAGCTTCCTTGCTAAAAACCAGGAAGAGACGCCTGCCACGAGCGGCTTTTTGCAGTGTCTTAGAGTATATATGAATAGAGACGGCACCAGGAGGAAACCCTGGGGAGAAATGGACATAGTGGCCGAATTTGAATAATTGCAGCACCATCTGAAACATACAATTTGGACCATTTGCATGCTGTATCCAGAGGCTGCATCCACTCATCAGGCACCCATTTGTTTTACAGGGTGAGTGTCTCACTCCAGCTGACAGCCTACCAAACTAGCAGAATCCAAGAGACCACTCCTTCATACAACCATATCAGCAATTAAGGTCTGCAGACTCTGCAGAACTTTTTTTTTTTTTTAATAACATTAGCAATTTAGCAGTAAAAGGGGCTCTGCACCTGTTCCACCTTTCTACAATTTACCATTGTGCCATGCCAAGCAAATGTCAGTCCTTTAAATTCTCCACATTTAAAGGTATATTCAGTGATTTCACTCAAAAAACCTTAGGTTTCGTTTTTGGCTGTGGGACCCAGCCTTTCGTCCAATCAGGATAGAGTCAAAAACGAAACCTAAGGTTTTTTGACCCCCAGGGGTTAACTGGGGACAGGGAGGAACTCCTTATATGGTCAGCACACTCTATAGTAGGGAGGATTATCACAACAAAACAAAAAAATAAGTGATATTTGAATTAAGTGAAATCACTGAATATACCTTTAAAAAAAAAATATATATATATATATATATATATATATATATATATATATATATATATATATATACCAACAACTATAAACACTACACTGTACACTCCTCATTGTTGTTTTATCAATTTGTAACTCATTCATACTCCCAAGACTTGTATTTAGTTTTAGTGTATCCAGGAGATTAAGGTCTGCAGAACATTTTATTTTTTTAATAGCATTAGCAATTTAGCCGTAAAAGGGGCTCTGCACCTGTTCCACCTTTATACAATTTACCATTGTGCCATGTTCATGTACTATTGATGAATTACAACAAGCAAATGTCAGTCCTCTAAATTCTCCACATTTAAAAAATATATACCAAAAACTATAAAGACTACACTGTACACTCCTCATTGTTATTGTATCAATTTGTAACTCATTCATACTCCCAAGACTTGTATTTAGTTTACTAGCCTACTCACATTTCCGTCCAGAACTCATGTGTGATTCCAGGCTGTGGAGTTTGGTCGCCAGCTCTTTTCTCTCTGAATTGTTCCGAACTAAATATTTTGACAATGCGCAGGCATACTGGGTCGCCCTGGGAAAATATACATTACACAATTACAATACAATCGCATCTATTCTTTAGCAGCTAACTATGTTAGCAATAGCACACCATTACAGCAGCTAATTATACTCGCCACACAGCACTTAAGTTGTAGAAAAAACGCTGTTATACAAAGATATCGTCAACAGACACTTAAATTAACGTTACCTGAATATACGGTCCCGCCCTTGACTTTGATTTGAGAATTTAATAAAGGTGTCCATGGTGTAATTCCTTTGAGAACAAGTTGTTCTAGTTGGGCGGAGTAGACTGCTCAACGGTGGAACCGTGGAACAACAACTTAACCTGCTGCAACAGTTAACGCAAATTAAATGCCCTTAGTTAAGTACTGTAAGTAACTCAGTGACAACATGAACAGCAAAATAATATATCGGTGAAAATAGCCCCCAGTCCGTGTCCTGACCGGTCCTGACTGGCTGACTCTACGATACACGAAAAGCTAAGTACAGTACAGATCCTACAGGAGGATAATATGGGCACATTGGGCAGCTCGTTTCTCTACGGAACGTTTAGCGGACGGAACGGTGGTGGGGTTTAGAGGACGGACCAGTGCGTCTACTTGCTTCGCTTCTATGCTTCAGACGGTGGAAAGCCTGGTGATGCGAGGTTACTTCAGACGTAATAGATAATTACAATTACTCTGACTAACATGGGTTAGCCCTGGTCCAGTGCTAGCCCTGTAAACATGACTCTCGTATTATCATGGCAGTCATGTTCCAGGGCTAGTCCAGTGCTTACAGCGAGGGGCTAAACATGGGTTAACCTGGGGTCAACGGTCCAGAATCAGCGACAGCCTGCCATACTGGGTCGGTCTGGTTTTGCCTGTCCATATGGATGAACAGGTCATCATGACCTAAGAAGCATGACCTTTGACTGAGACACTTATCTAAGAGATACATACAGTGGGCTACATGCTATCACTCACTGACTAGCACCCGGCTTAGTGACAGTCCAATTTAATGAATCATCTATTAACTTGATAGCGGTAGCCAAGAAGCCCGGAAGCCGAGCAGGGTGTGTGTGTGTGTGTGTGTGTGTGTGTGTGTGTGTGTGTGAGGAGAATAAGCGGGAGGGGGGGGGGGGCGTTAATATATTTAGGTCAGATGGTGGAATCTGGTGATCTGAGAACTGCTGGTGAACATGTTATATATTTTGACAAGAATCTCAGGAATGTTTTTGGAGCATGACACCACCAAATTAATTTTATTATTTTTCCAATCAATTATATATCCTAACTAAATATCAAACTAGGCATTTAGGTCGAGCCACGTATCTCCGAATGCAAACCCTTTTTTATTATTATTATTTATCTTTTGGATCGCACATCGCATTATATGTGATTTGAAAAATTAAAATAAATCTCCACAAAAAATCTCCACAGCCACAGGGTGGCGCTCTGGTGTAGCAGTTTAACACCTATCTCAAATCATTGACCATGCAGCCTTTGATTGTCTTCTCGTGTGCGTGTGTGGCCCCACATTTTTATAGCGCCACCAGGAGGCTGAATTTTGAAAAACGCATGTTTTGATATGACTCCTCCAGATTCTGTCCAAAAATCCCGCAAATCGTTACACAGTATCTCTATAGTCATGCATGTGTTCAAGATGGATCTGTCCGATATTTCATCCTAATTGGCTAACATTGCCTTTCAAAGTTTGCAGGATTGGCCCGTTTTGAACAAAACTGGAGGTTATGCAATAACCATGGTTATATAAAGGATATGAGTGAATCAATTAATTTTTTCATTTTCATTTCAACCTTTATTTAGTTCTCGGAGAACACACTGAGGGCTGGGACCCTCTTTTTCAGTGGTGCCGAGATTACAACACATCAACAATGTACAGTTACAATGTAACATAACATAAAAAAAACAAGAAAACAAAACATAGATAAATAGAGTAAAATATTACTGGTAATAATAATAATAAGGGAACATTGCATAGTGCTCAATTAAAACAGGTACAGTTGATATTTACCAGCGTTGATATGTCAAGATGAAAGCGATATAGAGAAGGAAGAGAGCTGTATTTTAGTGAAGTCTGTAAGGTGTTCCAAGTGTGTGGGGCAGCGCACTTGAAGGCAGAATTTCCAGATGTAGTGGAGGCATGTATGGTCTCAAGCATCAAATATTCTTGGGAGCGTGTATGATAAGAAATGGTTTTCCATTTTAAAAGAGAATTTAAATAAGAAGGTAAGTTCCCAATTAGAGCTTTATATATAAATAAAAACCAATGTTGGTCTCTCCTTGTTGCAAGGGAGGGCCAACCAACCTTATTATATAGTATGCAATGATGAGTGTTATAGCTGTCACCTGTTATAAATCTGAGGGCAGAATGATAAACTGGGTCCAAGATTTTAAGTGTGGTAGCTGATGCGTTTCTGTATATAATGTCCCCGTAGTCCAGAGTGGAGATGAAAAGTGCTTCAATTAGTCTCTTTCTGGTAGGCCAAGGAAAGCAGGATCTGTTTCGGTAAAAAAAGCCAAGCTTCATTCGCAATTTCTTTGTTAAAATTTCAATGTGTGTTTTAAAAGTAAGTTTCTCGACCAGCCAGATCCCGAGGTATTTATAAAAATCACACACGTGTGAACTGAGTGGTGCAATTCCCCCCCCCCCCCCCCTCTCTCTCTCTCTCTCTCTCACTCTCTCTCATTAGAGACACTACCCCTCTCACTGTTTCTGGCGCCCCCTACTGCTATTATTAAGTCACATACTCGTGCTCTCACAGACAGACACACACACACACAAACAGGTACAAGGACATTGCAAGCTGGTTGTAGGAGTGGTTGCACCACTCAAAAAAAGGTACTCGTTCAATGGTGGTGCCATTAGAGGTGTATAGCTGAGGATAATTTTCATTTAAGGCTGAGGGCCGCAAGCTTGAACGGCTAGCCAACAAATCCGGTCTAACTGTTCACTCTGAGGCCTACAACTCACACCAGCAGCAATATAAGGAAGCCCTCAACAGTGCGCGCACCTCCCACTACTCCTCCATTATTCAATCTGGCAGCAATAACCCCAAAACGCTCTTCTCCACCGTCAGCAACCTGCTCAAACCCATGGACACCACCACCTCCTCCTTCACAACCAGTAAATGCGAATCATTTCTCACATTTTTTCAAACTAAAATAGACAACATTCACTCTGAACTGGCCATCCCCTCCTCCACCACTCCCCCGGATCCTGAACCTACCCCCCCTCTGTTCTCTGGTCAACCACTCACTACCTTCACCGAGATCACCACATCTGACCTATCCGCCATAACCTCCGGCATGAAGGCATCCACTTGCGTCCTGGATCCCATGCCCTCCTCCCTAGTTATGGCCTGCCTCCCAGCTCTCTCCCCAACCATCACCAAAATCATCAACACCTCCCTGTCCTCTGGTTTCATCCCACCTGCCCTTAAACTGGCTGCTGTCACCCCCATTCTCAAAAAACCCGGACTAGACCCTGACACCCCCAACAACTACCGCCCCATCTCCAACCTCCCCTTCATCTCCAAAATCCTAGAAAGAGCAGTCGCCTCCCAACTGAAATCACACCTGGACTCAAACAACCTCTATGAAACATTTCAATCTGGCTTCCGCTCAATGCACAGTACAGAAACAGCCCTCATCAAAGTCACCAACGACATCCTACTCTCCGCCGACTCTGGTTCCCTCTCCATCCTCATCCTCCTGGACCTCTCTGCCGCTTTTGACACCATCAATCACTCCACCCTCATCTCACGCCTTCAGTCCTCCCTTGGAATAACACACACTGCCCTCTCCTGGCTGAAATCATATCTTTCTGACCGCCACCAGTTCATCTCCATCAACAACTGTCACTCCTCCACTGCCCCAGTCACCCACGGCGTCCCCCAGGGCTCTGTACTTGGTCCTCTCCTCTTCATCATCTACATCCTACCTCTTGGGCAAATCCTCCGTCACCACAACCTCCAGTTCCACTGCTATGCCGACGACACACAACTCTACCTCTCCACCAAGACCATCACTGCTGCCACCCACTCCACCCTCACCACCTGCCTCACAGATGTCAAAATTTGGATGCAACAGAACTTTTTAAAACTAAACTGCAACAAATCAGAAATCCTTCTCATCGGCCCTAACTCTCTCACTAGCTCCACCCAGAACTTCACCCTCAATATCGATGGCTCCACAGTTACTACCTCCCCCCACATCCGTAACCTTGGTGTCATATTTGACTCCACCCTCTCATTCCTCCCCCACATAAACCAGATCACCAGAACCGCCTTCTTCCACCTCAGGAATATCGCCCGCCTCCGGCCCTCTCTGTCTTTCACTGCCGCCGAAACCCTCATCCACGCATTCATCACATCCCGGATTGACTACTGCAACAGCATACTCAATGGCACCACCTCCAAAGTCCTCAACAAACTGCAACACGTTCCAAACTCCGCTGCCCGCCATCTCACCAGTACACGCTCCAGAGACCACATCACACCCGTCCTCCACGACCTACACTGGCTTCCCGTCAAACAAAGAATTCACTACAAAATCCTGCTCACCACCTACAAAGCTCTCAATAACCTGGCTCCCCCCTACCTCTCCGATCTTCTTGAACCATATGTCCCCCCCCCGCTCCCTCAGGTCCAGTGAAGCTAACCTCCTGAAGGTCCGCAAGGCCAAGTACCGTACCTGGGGGGACAGGGCCTTTTATGTTTCGGCCCCCAAACTCTGGAATGAACTCCCCAACCATCTCAGAGCTGCTCCCTCTCTCCTCTCCTTCAAAACCTCACTCAAAACACACCTTTTCAGAATAGCCTTCCCCAGTTGAGGTCTCGTTTATCCTTTTATCTTTTTAACCCTGTATCTGTTATGTTTTAGCTTTGATCTTTTTTTCTTAATAAAGTCTGTTCCGGTTGTTCCCATGTAAAGCGCTTTGGGTATTTAGAAAAGCGCTATATAAATCTGAGCTATTATTATTATTATTATTATTATTTAAAGCTCTTTTCTTTGTAAAAAACATAAGTTTGGTCTTTTCTGCATTTAAAACCAGTTTTAAATCCAGCAATGATTTCTGGAAAACATCAAAGGCAAGTTGCAACATATGAGTAGATTTCTCCACAGAGTCTGAGAAACAATATAAGATCGTATCATCAGCATATAAATGTACATTACAGGTCTGTAATGTATTTACAATATTGTTAATATATATAATCGAGCCTTGGGGTACTCCTTTAGATTTTACAGTTCCAACTTTAACACATTGATGTCTCAGAGAGGTAATTTTTAAACCATGTACAGGCAATAGGATCAAAACCAATATGACATAATCTTTCTAAAAGCAATGTATGGTTCACAGTATCGAAAGCTTTCGATAGGTCTACAAATAGTGCAGCACAAAATAGCTTGTTATCCAATGCTGAGGCAATATCATTTAAAACTAATGTCGTGGCAGTTACTGTACTATGTTTGGCCCGGAAACTGCAGATTGGTAAGGACTCAAAACTGAATTATTATGTAAGAACACTTTAAGTTGCTTATTTACAAGGGATTCAAGAATTTTAGCAAGACATGATAACTTGGAAATTGGACGATAATTATTTGGGTCATTTTTATCTTGTCCTTTGTGCAGGGGAACCACATGAGCCGTTTTCCAGGCTCTGGGAATAATACCAGATGAAATGGACAAATTGAAAATATAGCAGATTTGTTCTGTAATTAAGGGAGTGGAGGCCCTCAGAAGGAAAGGGTCCAGATTGTCCTCCCCAACTGATTTATTTGGGTCTATGGTGGAAAGAGCATGAAATACCTCACTGGTGTTAAAAGGGGTAAAAGAAAAAGGAGTTTCTGAGGCAGACAGAAAGCTATCTCTAGGACCAACTTGCCGCCGTACAGACATCCTGTATCGAAATACCCTTATAGAGCGCCCAGGATGCCGAGATACCTCTAGTGGAGTGTGCCCTCAACCCCACCGGTGGCACCACCCCAGCCGTGGAGTAAGCCATCTGTATGGCCTCCACGATCCATTGGGACAACCGTACCTTAGTGACCGGTTTTCCCTTTGCGCTGGCACCCCAGGCCACAAACAGCTATACTCTTCCTGAATTGGGCCACCCTATTCATGTACGTCCGCAGGGCTCGTACTGGGCATAGACAGTGCAACCTCTCGTCCTCCTCCACCCTAAATGGAGGTGGGTGAAATTACCTTAGATCCACCGGAACACTAGCCAGGCTTGAATTCTTAGGTATGAAGGTTTGGTTTTACTGTGACCCGCATTCTATCTTCACTAAAGATAGTGCAATCGGCCCAGGCCGTAGCGTAACGGTCTGGGCACCGGACTGGTGATCCAGTCGCAGTGTGCCGCGTGTTCGACTCCCGGACCCGACACGGCCTTTACTGCATGTCATCCCCCCATCTCTCTCCCGTTTCCTGTCAGCCTACTGTCTGTCCCTTCAAAAATCAATAAAAGGCGTAAGCCGCAAAAAAATATCTTAAAAAAAAAAAGATAGTGCAATCGGGGCTCACTGAGAGCGCCTGCAGATCACTAACTCTTTTAGCTGTAGTGAGAGCCAATAGAAGAACGGTTTTAAGGGTCAGGACTTTCCATTCTACTGACTCCAGCGGTTCGAAAGGCGCCCTTGTCAGGGCGTCTAGCACCAATGACAGGTCCCAGGGAGGAACCATGGATCTAGTAACCGGCCGGGCCTTCCGAACCCCCCTCATATACTGCCGTATGAGCGGGTGTTCACTCAGGGCTTTATCCCCCATACCAATATGACATGCTGAGATAGCTGCCAGATTGACCTTGATTGAGGATTGGGATTTCCCATCATCCAGTAGTCCCTGTAGGAAGGTCAGAACCGTTCTCACTGAGGCCTGGAAAGGTAGTTCTTGGCCTGGTCTCCCTGCGCACCACCGCTCGAAAACCTTCCAGGCAACATCGTATTGTTTCCTAGTGGACCTGACCCTAGCCCCCTGAATTGTGGCTATCACGTTCGGGGGTAAACCCTCAGCACTTAAATTAAGCCTCTCACGGGCCAAGCCCATAGATCTAGGGCAGGGGTCGGCAACCCAAGATGTTGAATGAGCCATTTTCGACCAAAAAAATTAATTCAAAATCTATCTGGAGCCGCAACATTTTTTTAGCCATAAAATGCTTATATAATGAAGACAAAAGGGCTGCAAGTGGATATTAGCCTATCTATCAAAATAAAAAGTGCGCTATGGTTTAACTTTCATTACGGGCCCGTTCGGAAATAGCGCACTGAGTGCACTGTGCAATGCAAACTAATATAGGCGAGTGCGCTCCCGGTGTGCATTTCCGAACGCAGTCAACGCACCCTCCATTATTATGCCATGTTTTTTGCATTGTGTTCTTACCCGTTTAATGTGATTTCTGTGTGTGGACATCGCTGGAGAGCTTCTCAACACTGGGCACGTAAAATGTCACTTTAATCTTCACACACAACTGCGCAGGCTCTCATCGGTGAGGCGTGTGCGGTATTTGGATTTAATGTAGTTCATGTTTGAGAATATCTGCTCACAACGTTACTCCACAAATACTCCAAATGCGAGTTTCTTCATGTTCACATAATTTTCTGGAAGAGCATTCCATGTTTTCCACACAAGTGTGTCGTGTTTTGGGAGGTTTACAATATCGGTATTTGCCTGTATGCTTAATCTGCAGTGACAAACTATCAAACAATAAAAAAGTAACGTTGAAAGACATTTCCAGGGAAAGCATGCTACGTTTGCATGAATGAGAGAAAGAGGGCTGTTGCAGTCACAGAACTGCTGAAGAAAGCAGAAGGGAGCAAAGTCAGCAAACTATAACTTTTAAGAAGTGGATCGCAATCATCGCAGCTTTAAACTCCACCACTGCTGGCTGCTGCTATAGTTTCGTTGCAACACGGGAGATAATACAACGTCTATATGACTCCTTCATATACTGTAGTCACCGTCTGTGAACGGCTTGCCACGTTTTATTTATTGTTTGATAAGTTTGTCACTGCAGATTTAGCCATGGTGCGTCATGGCAACTGCAGCCTGTTTTATGCAATCGCTACATTTACATTGTAAACGTGTACATAAACATTCAGATTCCAAATATAAAGTACTCGCCACGTGTGCCACGGGTGTTAGAATGTTGCTGGTACAGCGATTAGCATTTCTGCATCCCGCGTTGTTTAATAAAAAGCATTTTTATCCGAGCTGTTATTTTGCCATTGGCTTTCAACTACGCGCCTCCAACCGGTGTGCAACTGTGGATTTCCCAACCCCGTTTGAGACAAGTAGCCGGGGCGCTCGGATAAAAATGCTTTTTATTAAACAACGCGGGATGCAGCAATGCTAATCACTGTACCAGCAAATTTCTAACCCCCGTGGCACATGTGGCGAGGACCTTATATTTGAAATCGGAATGTTTATATACACGTTTGGACTGCGATTGCGTAAAACAGGCTGCTGTTGCGTCATGGGATACTGCAGATTAAGCATACAGGCAATCCATCTTCTGCATTGGCTGTGAAGGCATAAGCGTCTGTCCACGAATTGTTAAATCCTCTGTTTTCGTCGGCTATCTTTCTTTTTCTCCCTGTAGATGTAGAAGCCATAGCGTAGCAGGCACCAGCCTCACACACAAAGGGCGCGTTCGGAAATACCACACCGGAGCACACTCGCCTATTAGTTTGCATTGCACAGTGGGCTCAGTGCGCTATTTCCGAACGCGCCCATAGAGTTAAGCTCACACACCCACCGGTTTGTTTATAATAGTGTCAGGCGCGCAGCATGCGAGTGTGTCGCATGCTATGACGCGAATTTTAGTTGACATTATTGAAACTTAATATTTATTCTACACATTTTTACAAAATTGGGAAACTTAAGAATGTTTCTGTCACGTTTTGCCTCCTACAGAAACCATAAATGAAAAATAAAAATGTGAAAAAATAAACATTTATACATTTTCATCGATTTTTTTGTAATGCTACAGAGAGCCACCAGGGGAGTGCTCAAGAGCCGCATGCGGCTCTAGAGCCGCCGGTTGCCGACCCCTGATCTAGGGTCTGAGGGCAAGGGTGAAATATCTCGTACCCTGCTTGTGTGAGCAGATCTTTCCGTAGCGGAAGCTGCCACGCCTGGTCGTATAGGAGGGAGGCTATCTCTGACCTCCATGACCCCCAGGCTGGGGCTATGAGAACCACCTTCAGGCCCTGAGTTCTCACTCTGTCCAAGGTGGGTCGTATTAGTGACAAGGGAGGGAAGGCATAGAGTGGCCTTGTTCGGTCGGTGGGCGGGCTGGGCCTCCTGTTGGCGGACGGTGTGGAGGGGCAGCGTGTCTGGGTGGTTCTTGTAGGTGACGCAGCCCCTCCGCGTTTCTCTTGCTGCTTTCCCTCTGTCTTAACGCAGAAGAAGAAAACGAATGACGCCCAGACAGCAGTGCAGGTGTTTATACCCTCGGGGGTAGCCTGGTTAATAAACCAGACCGAATCAGCCGTTGGCAAAAATAAATTGCCTGCCGGCGGATTACGGTCTGGAGAGGCTCAATTGTACGCCCATTTCCTACACCAGAGAAATGGGGCGGCCAATCGGGACACGGTATGCAATATGGGCGGGCTTTGGTACAGTGCTTGAGACCTTTGACTGACAGTAGCTCTGACCAATTGCGTCAAAGAGAAAATGTTTCAACCCGCTCCCCTGGAAATTAAATCCAAGCTGAGCCTCCCCAGACTAATATCCCGCGGTCCGTGCGATATTAGTCTGGTTTATTAACCAGGTTACCTCGGGGGAGGGACGTGCATGCACTGCGTCATGACGTAAAAAAAAAAGCCCGTCCTAGTATCATTATAATGTGAGTGTATAAGATTTCTTCTGTCTTACATCCAAGAATGGACATAACCCATAGTGAATTGATTCACGAGTAGACTTTAAATATAACCCCTCATGAACGCACCGTGCAATTTACGTGAAATCTTTCACAGACTTTCCTACTAGGCTGAGGAATATATCCCACCCTTTTCACATTGGCCTGTTATAACGCCACCAACAGGTGGATTTTTGCAAAACACATTTTTGGAACAAAATGCCTCAAATCATCCAATAGGGAATGCAAGGCTGACGTCATGGTAGGCCCCAAGGCCAGTGACATTTTGAATGTGATGGCCTACATATTAGATCTGCATCAAGTGTATAAAGTTGGTGTTTGAGTGTTTTCATCATGATACTGACAACATATTTAATCATAGTTTGCAATTTTAGGAAGTTCAAATAGCCGAATATGACATACAACAAATCTGACATAAGTATTTGCTTACTCACGTTCACTCACATTCAAAGCATGGTAAATGGTGCATTTATAAACTATATGCCTTTAAATTGACAATTTCTACCATTATTGTGGAATAGTAGATCTTGAGGTCAGTTTGGCAAAGTAAATTGAGAATATTCTTTGTTTTTCCCAAATTCGTGGGCTGCCAGTTTGTCACCCTTTCACCTGCAGTACTACAATAAACAGGCCTTTCAAAAAGTATTTATTTAAAGATCTTTAAAGCCTCGGACAAAGCCAACTCGTGACAATAAACTCAATTAGAAAGTCAAAAAAGGACAGGCTACAACTGTTTTTTTCTTTCTAATTATAATTGTTTGGTCCTCAAAAATGGTTTATTGTCATGAGTTGTCACCTGCTGATTTGGCTTTGTCCGAGGCTTTAACGGTCTTTAAATATATACTTTTTTAAGCGCCTGTGTCGGACGTGTCGGATACAACTCCCATTAAATCTAGGCTTCTTCTTGTATCTCAATGTCATCAGTTTGCGTAATGCAATCACATCTGTGGCCCTTTTAACTGGAGTCAGATTTAACAGTTTGTTCATGTGGGCATTAAATCTTTACGCCCAAAACGACTGGTGTCGTATATTGGACAATAATTTGTATACTATACCATGATTGTTCATGACCAAATGGTAGGCTACTCTGTGCAAAAGTCAATGTTGGAGTCTGTAAGTCTAGCTGAAGCCATCATGCATAGTGAAGTAGCCTGGCTCGGCTGGGTGTGATAGGAATTAGCATTCTATTGTTCAAACCAAGAGGCCAGTTGATTAAATCTCAGACGTCACTCTGTATGCATTTCTGTGCCACTGCCCACTGTTGATATGTAAAATCATCCAACACCCAGAAACACCTCTGTTTGATGGAACTCTGTATATATGTCTGTAAAATACAATGTTAGGGAGGCTTGTTTGGCAGGCTGACTGCACGGTCAGTCTGTTGTTATGCTCCCGTGGGCAGGACAAGGGCCTACGGGGAAGCTCTGCTGTTTTTGGTCTTGGTCTGCAATAAATACAACGCTACACCTCAGCTCATCTCTGCCTGCTTGTTTTTCCATCCGATCGTCTGAGGCTTTGATGCCGAATACTCTTCGTCCTTTTTGTCTCTATTTTAGTCCAGTTTAGTTAGTGTACTGAAGTAGAAAATATACTTCATAATGGAGCCTGAACAAATTGCCTTTGGGGTGGATCATTCCATTCCAGGTAAAAAGAACCAGTGGACCAGTGGACAATTTTGGCAAATTGGCGTTGAGTTGATTTATTTTTTGGCGAACGGCGTTCAATCTACAGCGGGATTCGGCGACCGGAGTTGGACAACGGCACGTGCGGTGCACTCCGACATGGACGGCGACGAAGCGGGAGGAAGCAACCCTCTACAAGTGCAACGACGGGCGACCACATCTCGGCGGGAAGGGGGGGGGGGTCCCATGCGGGGAAGGCGACGGCAAGCAGCGGCCAGAGGGAGGCGTTCTACACAGGCCTTCACCGAGTGAGTCTTCGCCGAGGGGGGTCCCCGCCCGAGCGGCAACCGAGAGCTTTCATCACGGCGTGCGGTGAGAGGACGGCACGGCGCGATTAACTCATCAGCGGTCGCAAGCAGTGACCACGTTTTCTTCATTCTTCAAACAGAGCAGCTCTGCAAGCTCACGGTGTTGCGGTTCGATCGGCCTGTAGCTACACAGGGTTCATATTTTTCTTTCCAGTCATTATGTGATATTTCATATTCATAATGTCTGGAAGGGGGGAGTGTGAATATGTGTGTTGGATGGGCCACACGGAAGGACAATGGACACACGTGGCAGTGTGCGGGAAAAAACATTGCAAGTTTTCTTCATTCATGACGCAGTTCTTCAGTTTGACCACGAATGGCTTCAGGTACGTCATACGTCATGTAGAAGGGAGAATTATATTTGAGAAAGATTTAAAATACAGTATGGACAGTTCCTGTGTCGAATTTGTGGGCTAAAGTAGTCAGAGGGAAAATGGTAGTCAGAAATAGTTAAGTCTATTTACCTTACTGTGGTTATTCTGTAGTATGGGACTAAAAGTACCTTTTTGATAAAATAGTAGCACTGATATTAGTTTATCGCTTCATTTTTTGATAAGTGACTGTTTTAAGGTAGATTGACTTTTTCTCAAATGAATAATAGATATTAAACAAGTTGAGAGACAATGGAAGAGGACATTAAAAGAGTTCATTTAGAACAGATGGGAGAGATTCAACAGTCTTTATCTGTATTCAAAAAATGTGTGTAATGTAAGTGTGTTCAGCATATAATGTAGGCATGTGTTGATGTATGTTTTGTCGAAGTTTAAATTAGTTAAAAAGTTGATTCAAGAAATAGAGCCTATAGGTAATGTGGAAATGATTAAATATGTTTAGCTCTACTAAAACAATGTATGTGGCTGTGTCTGGCGGACGATAGCGCTCCTATCACTACGCGTCAGTGGTAATTCGTCTTGGTATTAATAAAGCTAATTATTCTTTTCTCGTATGAAATTTAGTGTGCGAATAATAGTCAACTAAAAAGGCAGTTAGTTGCCACGATGATGCGAGATTTTGTTGTTAATATCGAGATAACTTAAGCCCTTAAAAGTGAGAAAAGTTAACAGTAGCTGCATAGATTTGTCATTTACTCTGGCTGCCTAAAACGGGCCCTGACTAATGAGATCGCCGCGTGCTGTTATCAAAATCAAGCCTTTGAAGGGAATAGTTTCAAAATATAAATGGAATTATTAAGCATATCTGCAAAACTTGTGTGTTTCAAACTGAAACACAGGGGTAAGACAAAGTTGTGTTGTGTTTAAATGTCAGTTAATTGTGCTAATCATGTTCCATTTTTGCATTGTTTGAAGATTACCTAGTTGTCAGAAAAGTGGTTTAAATTGGGGAAAATAATTAGATAAATTGAGTCATAAATAGCCTATTATGAATCAAATAGGTTTTCCTCAAGACGTGAAGAGAGTATTTGTTATTATGGCTTAGACTCTGGCCTGTTAAGGCAAACCCATGCCTTAGTGGAGCAGAGTCTGTATTTAAAGCAATATAAACGTATATGTTATGACGTCCTAAATGTCAAGAAAGCGGCAATGTTCAACTATTAGGGCTAAATGAGGCTAAAGAGAAATCATTTATGACAATAAGCTGTATATCCTAAATGTAAAGTGCAAATGTCAATTATGCATGAATGTGCCTGGAATTATTTTTGGGAACTTTTGGGTGTCACTTTCTGTTGTTTTTTTCCTAATGTTTAGTATAGGACGTGATTGGGTCAAGGGGGGTGTAAGGGAATTATTGTTCCATATTTTAGACTAATAGTCGTGAGGACTATTAGTAGGGGGGAAATGTCGTATATTGGACAATAATTTGTATACTATATCATGATTGTTCATGACCAAATGGTAGGCTACTCTGTGCTAAAGTCAATGTTGGAGTCTGTAAGTCTAGCTTCGTCCTTTTTGTCTCTATTTTAGTCCAGTTTAGTTAGTGTACTGAAGTAGAAAATATACTTCACTGGTAAGCATTTTAATGGCATTGTCATAATTCTGGTCTGATAAAGCCAATCCCGCGACTACATAGCCGCTGTGCCACTTAAGAATTACTTTAAATATGTGAATTTATCAGACTTACTGAGACTCGTGTTTTTGTCTATTGCTGTCTCAAATTGACTCCAAAAGCTTTGCCATTGACTCACATCTCCAGTGAACTTCTCCATGGTCAGTTTAGGCAGTTTGACGGACTGTTGTCTTGTCACTGTATATCCCGAGGCCGTGGATACGATTTCTCCTTCCTCATTTCTCCTCAGAATGCGTTTTATCCTCGTCTTTCTCTCACATATTGCATCCATGTATTCCAGTGAGTTATTCACTTCTTCATCCAGTTGATCAAGTTCCAATTCTCCTTCAATTTCCCGATCATACTCCACCAAACTGTTCACAGATGACTCAGCACTGCTGGTCTCGGACAGGAACAAACTGCAGATTGAAAAGACCCTCAGCTCTGAACTCGGTAGAATCTGCACCTGGCTCGCTGATAACAAACTATCCTTACACCTGGGAAAAACTGAATCCATTCTCTTCGGATCAAATAGTAATCTCAGCAAGGCAGATGGCTTCTTGGTTAGAGTGAGTGACAATATTATCACACGAAAAGATCAAATTACCTACCTAGGTTCCATCCTGGAGGCCAATCTTTCCGGTGATAAAATGGCCACCAACGTAATCAAAAAAGTAAATCAAAGAACAAGATTCCTTTACAGGATCTCCTCACTGGTCAGCAAAAACACCTTGAAGACCTTAACAGGAGCCCTCGTACAAGGTTTCTTTGACTATGCATCCACCTCTTGGTACCACAGCACCTCAAAGGCCCTTAAAACAAGGCTCCAGACCTCCCAAAACAAACTGGTCAGGCTCCTACTTGGCCTCACCCCCCGAACCCACCTCACCCCTGCCCACTTTGACAGGCTGGGATGGCTTAGGGTCGACGACAGAGTACAGCATCTTGCAATGGGTCTGGTCCACAAGATTCGATACACCACCAAGATACCCATGTACCTGTCTAAATACTTCCTTAATGTAAACGAAGTCCACACCCACAACACCAGAGGGAGTGCAACAAACCATGTACAACCCAGATTCGGCACAAACAAGGGACTAAATTATTTTCGCTCCTATGCCACCAAAATGTGGAACGCCCTACCAACAGTCATTAAGACATGTGAATCCCTTGACTCCTTCAAAACCGCTCTCAAAGGGCACCTACGGATGGCTGCAATTCGAAACTGGCCTCTGTAAAATCTGAATCCCCCTCACCCCCCCCCCCCCCCCCCCATTTCCCCTCACTGTATATGTATATTTTCCCTTTTTGCTTATTATGATGAATTCCTGTTCTGTTCTTTAGCTACATAGAAATGTCTATTTGTATGTCTCTAAATGTTTTGATGAATTGAACAATGTGGACCCTGTTGTAAACAAGTGTAATGCTTAATTGGGTCGTCCACTCACAGTTAACAGTCTTTGTATTGAGTTTGTGCTTGAAATGTACTGTAATTCTGCAAACTGTTAATAAATATTTCAATCAATCAATCAATCTCTTGCCAACAATTGTTCCAAGTACTCCACCAGGAATACTGGACAACTCACCCCGGTGAGTTGTCTTCACTTTCTGAGACTGCGGGGTCACCGGGGTGAGTTGTCTGAACTTTTCGCTGAGGCAACTCACCCCGGAAAGTGAAGACATCTCACCCCGAAAGTCCAGACAACTCACCTCGGTGAGTTGTCTTGTGTTATATTCTTGTGAAATATTCAGTAAAGTATTCTGGTGAAATATTCAGTAAAGTATATAAAAGAGCTCATATTCATATACATATTCAGTCAGACAACTCACCCCGAAAGTGAAGACAACTCACCAAAAAGGGTAAAAAGGGTGAGTTGTCTTGTTACCACACAATTCACTTGCTAAATCAAAATAAATGCAGCACGAACCAGAAAGAAATCATGTGAAATTGTAATGGCCCACTTATACAGCAACAACTAGTAGGAAAGTGCTTGAAAGATTTAACCTAAATTGCATGCTGCGCATTCATGATTTGAGGCTTTTTGTTCAAAACGGGCCATGTTGCAAACTTTGAAAGCCAATCAGGGGCGTTATGGCAGCATTTTGAACGAAACGGGCCACTCCTGAAAACTTTGGAAGGCAATGTTAGCCAATCAGTGTAGAATCTGAGAAATCCAACAGACTCGTCTTGATCACATGACTACAGAGACCATGTGTACCGATTTGTGTGAGATTTGGATGAAATCTGTGCGACTAACATAAACAATGTGTTTTGCAGAAATCGGCCTCATGGTGGAGCTATAACCCTGCAGAGGGATACAGGGACAATGTTTTTCCATGGCCTCTAGGGAGTGCGCATACATAAGTTGTATACAGATCTGCAGTTATTGCTAAAAACAGGAATTGGCCTGTTATAGCGCCACCATGACGCTGATTTGGAAAAGAATGAGGTGCCTAGTGGCCTAGTGGAAATGTGTGTGTATAATTTCACGGAAATTGCACACTGTGTTTGTGATTTGTGGCATTTTGTTCAAAACGGACCAATCATGTGAGCTTTGGATTCCAATCTTAGCCAATCAAGGATGGAAGAAATGGTGCAGATCCGTGTTGATCACATGACTATGGAGATGGTATATAGTGTATAATTGTGTGATGTATGGATAAAATGTGTACGAGTAATCTACAGAAATGTGTTTTGCCTAAATCGGCCTCATGGTGGCGCTATAACTGGCCGTTGAAGAATATTCGGGACAGAGGTTCGTCGTTGGCATCCAGGGAGTGTGTGTGCAAAGTTTGGCATGGATCGGGCCAACGGTGGCGGAGATTAGCTGGTAACGGAAGGAAGGAAGGAAGGACACACGCACGGACGGAGTGCAAAACATACTCTCTCCCCAAGCCTTCGGCCTGGTGGAGACAATTACCACAGGGAATTAGTATGGAGGGCTAAAACTGCCATAACTTATTAAAAAATAAATACATAAATAAATAAATGCAAAAATAAATAAATATATGCAAAGAAATGTATAAATCAATGATTAAATGCATAAATAAATAGGCAAAGAAATATAGAAATGCACAATTAAATGTATTTATGTGTTTTAATTATGTACACATTTAAATACGCATTTAAATACACATATAAATACGCATTTAAATGTGCATTTAAATACACATTTAAATGCACATTTAAATGCACATATAAATATGCATTTAAATACGCATTTATATGCACATTTAAATGTGTATTTCAAGCTGCTTTCCCCAAGGGTGTATTTCATGAACTGTATGTTAATGATGGGCGTGTCTTTCCTATCGAAGGCGTGTCTTTCCTATTCAGCCATTAGCAATCTAACCCAGAGCAATCAAACACCAAAAAATCCCATCCAGCCACTAGCATATAGTTTGGGATTGTTCCTTTCATTTTAGTTTCGTTTTAGTTTGTTTTGAATATATATATATATATATATTTTAATAAGTAATTGGCATCAAAATGTACCCAAAGTAGAAGTAGCCTACTCATTATACCTTAGAGGATGACGAGGACATGTTTAGACAGAGGAGAATGCTTTATGTACAAGCCAACATGTTGGTCCGTAAATTTCACCATTGTACTATGGATGTTAAGGTAAACCTCTTTAGAGCTTATTGCACCCCTCTCTACACAGCTCCACTGTGGGTAAAGTACAAGAAGGAGAGCTTACGCAAACTGCAAGTAGCCTATAATGACTGTCTTCGTATACTGTTAAAAAAACCGAGGAGCACTAGAGCCAGTGGGCTTTTCTGTTCATTGGGACTCACTACTTTCATGGCTCTGTTGAGGAACTTGACATTTAAATTCATGAGCAGGCTGGATCGCTCACTGAATGGACTCATTGGTCAGTTGACAGACCCAGGCCGTAGTTGCTATTTTCAGTCAATTTGCTCAACAGTGATTCCTCGAGAAGATATGAGAGTTATTTATGAGGCGACCTGAGATAACAGCCATAGAACAGAACTGCATACAGTGTTTGTTACAGCTAGTTCCTGTCACCCCAGGGGGGTGAAGACGGCCTTATCTCACATGTAAGGCCACTCCTTTTTAACCTAAAGTGTAAATGTGTTTAAACAGGTTACGGTTAATAATACCTTCTGCTTATTTCATTACTCAGTTTCATATTCCGTTTGTTTAAGATTGAACTATAAAGTTATTTGAATGTAGGATTATTGAGCTACTCATTATTTGTGAGTATATAGCCTATTTGTGTTAGTCTTAAAAGTAAGATTCATTTAACATGTGGTTTCTCTTTTAATTGGTAAAGTTTACTGTGACTCAGGAACAGTTAAAATGTATTCCTTTGACATTTCATTCTTATAGTTACTGGTGTTAAATAAGGTTCGGTAATACTTCATATATAGTAAGATGTTTAGTTAGTCCTCCGTATAGTTACGTGTGTCACTGTGAGACATACAGCTACAGGCCAGATGGCCCGCCTATCTTTCACAGGCAGATCCGGTGAATACAATGTTTTGATTGGCTAACACAGGCAGGGGCTGTCTGTTGGATCCGGAGGAGGGACTTGAACCTAATATATTGCAATGTTTGAGACTAATGTCAATTGTTCCAAGTACTCCACCAGGAATACTGGACAACTCACCCCGGTGAGTTGTCTTCACTTTCTGAGACTGCGGGGTCACCGGGGTGAGTTGTCTGAACTTTTCGCTGAGGCAACTCACCCCGGAAAGTGAAGACATCTCACCCCGAAAGTCCAGACAACTCACCCCGGTGAGTTGTCTTGTGTTATATTCTTGTGAAATATTCAGTAAAGTATTCTGGTGAAATATTCAGTAAAGTATATAAAAGAGCTCATATTCATATACATATTCAGTCAGACAACTCACCCCGAAAGTGAAGACAACTCACCAAAAAGGGTAAAAAGGGTGAGTTGTCTTGTTACCACACAATTCACTTGCTAAATCAAAATAAATGCAGCACGAACCAGAAAGAAATCATGTGAAATTGTAATGGCCCACTTATACAGCAACAACTAGTAGGAAAGTGCTTGAAAGATTTAACCTAAATTGCATGCTGCGCATTCATGATTTGAGGCTTTTTGTTCAAAACGGGCCATGTTGCAAACTTTGAAAGCCAATCAGGGGCGTTATGGCAGCATTTTGAACGAAACGGGCCACTCCTGAAAACTTTGGAAGGCAATGTTAGCCAATCAGTGTAGAATCTGAGAAATCCAACAGACTCGTCTTGATCACATGACTACAGAGACCATGTGTACCGATTTGTGTGAGATTTGGATGAAATCTGTGCGACTAACATAAACAATGTGTTTTGCAGAAATCGGCCTCATGGTGGAGCTATAACCCTGCAGAGGGATACAGGGACAATGTTTTTCCATGGCCTCTAGGGAGTGCGCATACATAAGTTGTATACAGATCTGCAGTTATTGCTAAAAACAGGAATTGGCCTGTTATAGCGCCACCATGAGGCTGATTTGGAAAAGAATGAGGTGCCTAGTGGCCTAGTGGAAATGTGTGTGTATAATTTCACGGAAATTGCACACTGTGTTTGTGATTTGTGGCATTTTGTTCAAAACGGACCAATCATGTGAGCTTTGGATTCCAATCTTAGCCAATCAAGGATGGAAGAAATGGTGCAGATCCGTGTTGATCACATGACTATGGAGATGGTATATAGTGTATAATTGTGTGATGTATGGATAAAATGTGTACGAGTAATCTACAGAAATGTGTTTTGCCTAAATCGGCCTCATGGTGGCGCTATAACTGGCCGTTGAAGAATATTCGGGACAGAGGTTCGTCGTTGGCATCCAGGGAGTGTGTGTGCAAAGTTTGGCATGGATCGGGCCAACGGTGGCGGAGATTAGCTGGTAACGGAAGGAAGGAAGGAAGGACACACGCACGGACGGAGTGCAAAACATACTCTCTCCCCAAGCCTTCGGCCTGGTGGAGACAATTACCACAGGGAATTAGTATGGAGGGCTAAAACTGCCATAACTTATTAAAAAATAAATACATAAATAAATAAATGCAAAAATAAATAAATATATGCAAAGAAATGTATAAATCAATGATTAAATGCATAAATAAATAGGCAAAGAAATATAGAAATGCACAATTAAATGTATTTATGTGTTTTAATTATGTACACATTTAAATACGCATTTAAATACACATATAAATACGCATTTAAATGTGCATTTAAATACACATTTAAATGCACATTTAAATGCACATATAAATATGCATTTAAATATGCATTTAAATACGCATTTATATGCACATTTAAATGTGTATTTCAAGCTGCTTTCCCCAAGGGTGTATTTCATGAACTGTATGTTAATGATGGGCGTGTCTTTCCTATCGAAGGCGTGTCTTTCCTATTCAGCCATTAGCAATCTAACCCAGAGCAATCAAACACCAAAAAATCCCATCCAGCCACTAGCATATAGTTTGGGATTGTTCCTTTCATTTTAGTTTCGTTTTAGTTTGTTTTGAATATATATATATATATATATATATTTTAATAAGTAATTGGCATCAAAATGTACCCAAAGTAGAAGTAGCCTACTCATTATACCTTAGAGGATGACGAGGACATGTTTAGACAGAGGAGAATGCTTTATGTACAAGCCAACATGTTGGTCCGTAAATTTCACCATTGTACTATGGATGTTAAGGTAAACCTCTTTAGAGCTTATTGCACCCCTCTCTACACAGCTCCACTGTGGGTAAAGTACAAGAAGGAGAGCTTACGCAAACTGCAAGTAGCCTATAATGACTGTCTTCGTATACTGTTAAAAAAACCGAGGAGCACTAGAGCCAGTGGGCTTTTCTGTTCATTGGGACTCACTACTTTCATGGCTCTGTTGAGGAACTTGACATTTAAATTCATGAGCAGGCTGGATCGCTCACTGAATGGACTCATTGGTCAGTTGACAGACCCAGGCCGTAGTTGCTATTTTCAGTCAATTTGCTCAACAGTGATTCCTCGAGAAGATATGAGAGTTATTTATGAGGCGACCTGAGATAACAGCCATAGAACAGAACTGCATACAGTGTTTGTTACAGCTAGTTCCTGTCACCCCAGGGGGGTGAAGACGGCCTTATCTCACATGTAAGGCCACTCCTTTTTAACCTAAAGTGTAAATGTGTTTAAACAGGTTACGGTTAATAATACCTTCTGCTTATTTCATTACTCAGTTTCATATTCCGTTTGTTTAAGATTGAACTATAAAGTTATTTGAATGTAGGATTATTGAGCTACTCATTATTTGTGAGTATATAGCCTATTTGTGTTAGTCTTAAAAGTAAGATTCATTTAACATGTGGTTTCTCTTTTAATTGGTAAAGTTTACTGTGACTCAGGAACAGTTAAAATGTATTCCTTTGACATTTCATTCTTATAGTTACTGGTGTTAAATAAGGTTCGGTAATACTTCATATATAGTAAGATGTTTAGTTAGTCCTCCGTATAGTTACGTGTGTCACTGTGAGACATACAGCTACAGGCCAGATGGCCCGCCTATCTTTCACAGGCAGATCCGGTGAATACAATGTTTTGATTGGCTAACACAGGCATTGGATCCGGAGGAGGGACTTGAACCTAATATATTGCAATGTTTGAGACTAATGTCTTTGTGTTCACCGTATTGTAAAGTTGATTCGAGAAGGGCTTTCAAACTGTGACTCCATTTTCGTCGTGGGCCGTTGTCCTCACGTTGCCTTGTGAATTGAGCCGTGCTTGTATCAATAAAACTGCGATACAACATTGGGATTGAAAAGGAGACTTCTCTGTCTGGTTCATTGAGGGTCGCCTCACCTGACTCCTTTACGCACACAGCGCCGTGATCCAGATACATCATCCCAAATGTATAAAAATATTTTGAAAATAGCAGATCTCCGAAGGCTCACAATGTGTGGCATCGCAGCCCATGTGAGCTTGTATATCGGCTATTTTCAAATGCCCAACATCTATATAGGGCTATTGTACGTACGTTTTTTTAATAATAATCAGGGTTAGCGCCCCAGCCTGTGTCCTCCGTGAGGAGGAAGCCCAACAACCCTCGTGAGGACTTTGGGAGGGCCATGCAAGCAGCAAGCGGAACCGCAGCACCATGACCCTGCGGAACCATTGCCCACCACTCCTGAATTAGCTGTCTGGTGCTGGGACTCTGGTGCAACACACAGGTCCTCGCTCTACTCCTGGTGAGAGCAGGAGTGGACCTGGTGAGACGTAGGAGGGGCCCGGACAGGGAGACAACCCACAGAGCCTAGTCCCTCCATGTGCCAGAAGTGTACCTCCCAGCCCTGGCAGAGTAGTTCTGGAGTAGTTCCAACGGATTGTGTGGTTTTTCCCTAGTGGGATGATTGAGGGTAGCTACTGGGACGTAAATCGGGACTAATAATCTCAGACTTCTACCCACATAAAAACCCCAGGAGGAAAGTGTTTCTTGTCTCCCAAACAGCATTAAAATAAGATCTGGTTGCAAAAGGGCGGCTGTGGCTCAGGAGGTAGAGCGCTAGGTCATCCAATGATTCCTGGGTCGGCGGTTCGAATCCCGGCTCCTCCTGTCCACATGTCGAAGTGTCCTTGGGCAAGACACTGAACCCTACATTGCCTCCAATGACTTGTCGGTGTGAGCTCGCCACCATTGGTGTGTGAATGTGGGAAGTGAGGACGCTGGCGTCGACAGTTCGCCGCTTCACCTCCCAATGTATGAATGACTGAACCATTGTAAAGCGCTTTGAGCAGGAAAAGCGCTATAAAAATTCAATTCATTATAAAAATGCAATTCATTATAAAAGGGGTGAAGTGTCCCTTTAATTAGTATTCACAGAGAACCAGACACAGAAGGAATAGGAATAGAATGAGGGGATTGTCAAAAGGAAAGAGAGCCACACAAATACAGTTTGTCAGTGTCCCTCTATTCAACAGACTTTTGTCCAGACTCCCTGCCATTAATCAGTGGTGGAAAGTAAGTAGCCTAAGTACATTTACTTTACTGTACTTAAGTACAAATTTAAGGTATTTGTACTTGAGTATATCCTAATATCAGTACTAACCTCTTCAATATACATTACATCCATTTGAAAATAGCTTAAGGGAAAGTGCTACCTAGCTTGGCAGGTGAGGTGCACTCTCGCTCTCTCTCTGTTGTCACGTGTCCATTCGTGGTTGGTTTTCTTATTTGAAAATGTTTTCGGAATCGGAACAAATTCACCGATTAATTTCGGAGGTCGGAACCATTTCTTTGGACCCATGAAGAGCTCTAGCTGATGCAGGGCTTGAGGCCTAGAGGGAGCCATTGGAATTGGGCAATTGAGACATGTAGTCCAGGAAGGAAGTGAGACCAGTGTCTGTGACATCACAGACACTTTGAAATACTAAAATATCTAAAAACATATTTTTCTTATTCATAGATCATTGCATGTCCGTTTCCTGTTTTAGTTGCTTCTTTTGTTTTGCTACTATGTAGTTGATGCTCTCTTGTTATGTTTTTAGTCTTTCTTGTTATATTTTTGCTCTTTCTGTGAACCACTTTGAACTGCACTCTATATAAATAAAGATTGATTGATTTAGCCACATAAAAACACCAGGAAAGTGTTTCTTGGGGTGAAGTGGCCCAAAAAGTATGAAAATTTGTAAAAAGAAATGTATGTATGAGCAATAATAACTGCATAAAGCTGAACAAATTTTCTAGCACAAAGTATGTGGAAGTAGTTATGCAAAAAGAAATGGCAGAATTAATATAAACTGTAGAGAACTAGTGTGTGCTCGCTGGAGCAAGCTGCCCACAATGACGTACGTAGTGATGTGACAGCAGCACAGTAACGGGCTGTTTAATGATGCAGACTGGCAACCGCTTGAAGTGTCTCACAGCCCGAGGCTCAAAGCTTAGGTTTTGTTCCCCTGTGACTGTCCCTGAACACAGACAAATGAATAAATAAATAAACCAAAAGGAGAAAAGAGCAACTAAAACAATACGCTGCACTGCACTGTAAATACAGATTCTGTATTTCCCATTCCATTTCTCTGGAGAGACAGAGAAATGAGCTTGTTGATAACTGTGGCGCAAATCTTTAAATATATGTTCTTGCTTGTAGCAAGAATATTGCTATGCTCTGTCCAGCTGTTTGCATACAGACAGATAAGAGGGTCACTCAACAACGCAACATCCAATCAAACCCAAACCCAAATTGTTGAGGGCACTCTATAAGCGTGTTCACTTCTTCCCATAGGGGACTCCACAAACTTGAACCGTACGTAGGCCTACAGTATGTTGTAGAAACACTATTTCCCACACAGCTTATTCGGGTCCTGACAGTATAGCTACCTTGCAACTAACCTCGCCTCTCCAGGCTTTCCACCGCCTCGGAGGAAAGCCTGGTCTCTGTTTCAAAAGTCTGTATGATCCGGGCTGGGGCCGGATGATGTGGTTACGTCATGTTGTAGTATTGTTTTGTAGTCGCCAGACAGGAAGAAGCGGAAGCGGAAACTTCCTTTTCCCTCTCAATAAAAGCTCTCGTAAGCGAGAGCTTTTATTGAGAGGGAAAATGAAGTTTCCGCTTCCGCTTCTTCCTGTTTGTTGTAGGCAAACCATTGCCTACAACATGACGTAAGCATATCATCCGGCTCCAGCCCGGATCATATACCGAAATGAAATGGTGCCCAGGCTACCTTGCAACTAATACAAAACTGCTCGCCCCAATTCCAACTCGCCCCAAACCGCGAAGAACAGTTGCCCCAAAGCCCGGCGAAGTCGCCCTAAAATCTCTGGCGAAGTCGCCCCCAAAAGTCCGGACATTGAGAGAGAGATGGACATTTGTGACTCTCAGGTGGGATAAATGGACTGTCTGGATTTTGCCATGTACACAGCTCACCTTTAGAAGTGAGTGATTGGCATTTGATGAATTTGATACAATGCCCAAAGAGCTTTGGCATATAGCTTGGACTCCTTGGAGAGAACACAACATATCTTTTATTACCACTCACTTACCTGAGGGAGAGAAAGAATTACGCTCATTGTCCAGGCCACAGACATGACTTTGCTTCTCCTCTTGGCCTCGCTGATGCCCAGTGGATTTAAGATAGCAGACTGTCTATCTAAGCTAATGACCACTATTACAAAGGCACAGGAGTACATCGCCACCAGCTTCAAGAACATCAGCACCCTGCAAGCTGCGTCTCCCCCTTGCCACTGCACTGTGATGTTCCAGACGGCATCCACTGGCATTACAATGAACGTAACTATCAGATCTGCCACGGTAAGATTCATTATGAGTATTCTAACGTGAGATTTGTGCTTTCCGCCATGACTAGCAGCATACAGTACAGCCAAGTTGCAAACTGCTGACACCGCACAGAGAAGAAAGGTGATAATCACTCTGACTTTGGCCGCTGTGTAGAATGTCGGAAGCTTGTGCTCCTATGTGCTCCTGTTGCAGAACGATCGAGGTGGGTCTCTCACTGTTTGCTCCATCATTTGGTGAAACATAATGAATCCGGGGAATTTGTAGGCTATGCCTTACATCCTGGCAGCACACAATAGGCTCGTAGTGGTGGTTATTACACTCTAATTGTTACCCATCAGAGTTGACAGTGGAACATCATTATGCAGAAGGAAAAATAGACACTGCGGAAAGAAACAGATTGGATAATTTAATTGACACAAATGTGTGTCGTTTGAAATAGTGTAAAGTCTAATCAACTGACATTATTGTAAGTGGCGTGCAATCAATCATTGCTCCATCTGTAATGTTGTCAGGTTTTCTTTCTTTCTTAAATCTTGAAGATTTTTCTGCAGCAATGAAAAAACAGTGTTGACACAAATGTGTACATGTAAGTGGTGTGCAATCATTATACTCTGGTGATGTTTTCTTAGGTCGTCTGACCTTGGCTGCAGAAGATAATTTCTTCCGCAGCAATGACAAATCAGTGAATGTTGTGTAAAATGGATAGTGAATACAGTGTGTAGGATGCAGTATGATGATGTGTTGGTGTGTGTGTGTGTGTGTGTGTGTGTGTGTGTGTGTGTGTGTGTGTGTGTGTGTGTGTGTGTGTGTGTGTGTGTGTGTGTGTGTGTGTGTGTGTGTGTGTGTGCGTGTGCACATGATTGAACATTTGACAATAATATTACACCTGCATATTAAATGATAATATTTCTACAATTACTACAAAACCTGTATATCAGTCATTTTGAGCATACGGGTATTTAGGTCTGATATTATTATTTTAGGCCTAACGTATGTCCTAATCATGTGCAGTTGAAACTTTTGACAAGTTTTATATTTTTCAAATATGCAAAATAGCACATTTTACATCGAGGTGCCCACGCTTTATTTAGTGCCCACTCTTAGAATGTATAGCCTTACAAAATTGGAATACATTATTATCATTCCAAAATAACCTATTCATTGAATATTTCACTCTGATGATTCTACATGCACTAGGCTAGCTGTAGCCTACTGTACGGGTCCAAGAGATTAGATTTAGGCTATACCCATATAGGTAGGCTACTGTCAATCTGGGAAACCATCGGAAAAAATAAGGGATCTGTTTTGTAGGCAGACTGAAGGCTATGCAATAGGATAAGATATGTGGTAGGTAGGTAGGCTATTCAGTAGCCTGCTGTGAATAATAGTCTACCAAATAAACCACTAAAATGCTTTAAAGGAAATTTTTAAATAGATTAGATAATAACATACAAAAAAAACTCTGTATAGGCTAATCTTCAAAAACGTCAGCATTTACAGGCAAGATTTTAGGCTACTAAACTTAAAGCCTTAAATAAATACCGGTACATAAATTCCACAGAGTTTCCTCTGTGAAAGTTTGGTTACTTTAATATTTAACCTGGAGTGGAGCAATTTTCCATGTGAAACCATATCAGTAATTACCTGAACCCTGGTGGGGAAGAGCGGGCGGCAAAGCGTGTTTCCATGCGAGAAGCGTCCCTGCAGTGGAGCTGTTGCTTCTGTCCTCCCTGCATTCCTGATCTCCGACGCAAGCTACAAAATAGCGGCAGTTCCATTTATCCTTGGCTTCCCCTGACAAGCAGTGAAGCACAAACATGATGCATGCTGCGAAGAGGATGCTGGAGGATCATCATCACTCAAGAGGCTAATAGGGACTATTCTTGTGCCCAACACTTATAAGGGACACCTGGATATGAGTGGGCAGTGCTGGGCACCAAAACCATCTGATCTGGGCTATGTGCCAGCCTGCCAGGGCTGCCAAGTGCCGACATTAACTGTGCACGAATCTCCCCCAGAAACCTCCCCCAGAAACTTTTTAATAGAGTAGAAGTCATTGTCTCCACAATTCCACCAGACTGGAGGCATGGGGAGAGAGTATGTTTTGCTCTCCGTCTGTCTGTGTGTCTGTCTGTGAACAGCTAATCTCCGACACCGTTGGCTTGATCGCAGCCAAACTCTGCACACACACTCCCTGGACTGGATGCCAGACCTGAACCTCTGCCCAACATTTTACACATGGGCCTATAGTGCCACCAGGAGGCAGATTTTTGCAAAACAAATTTTTTGACAGTACAACTATACAGATTTTGTCCCAAGACCCCAACATCACGCAAATTCGCGATTAATCAGTACAGGCGTGAGGTTACACAGTCTCGTATAGAGGGTATGCGCGTGACATCATCATCAAACCCGGAACGCCTACTGAGTGGCAACAAACTACTTTTTGGCCTTGACAGCCCATGCAAAAAAGTATACTTACTGGAAGTATATTTGTAGGAGCCATTAGAAGAGAGGCATTATTTAGATTATTTCCAGTATTATTTTTGACCACTTGGTGGCGGGCTTGAGTAGCACAGCACTGTGTGTGCATTTATAAGGTGACACAGGTGCACTGAGCAGGGCTAGACACAGGGATTGATTGGGGAGCCAAACCGTCCTACCGGCAGCACTCAGCACTCAGCAGCACTCAACAACCACAAACAGACATAAAGGAAATAACCATATTCAATATAACTGGTATGTTTGTCATTTCAACTGCTCACTTCTACTCAGTAAATAACACTCAAACTGGATCAAAGACTGGACATCCATCTGTTACTATTTTTCTGTGTGTACTGCATAGGATCACCCAATCATATACCTGTGAAGTAACTGCAAAGGAGATAGGACCTGGCTGGAAGGTGAAAAAATGGCAGTTACAATCAGAGATGGGCAGTATTTGAAATACATGTATTTGAAATACATGTATTTGAAATACGTATTTGAAATACTTTTTTGTATTTTGTAATTTGTATTTCGCTGGGATGGAAGAAATTATATGTATTTAGATACATTTTTTGACCCAGTATTTGTATTTTGTATCAAAATACATTTTCAATGTATTTTGCCCATCTCTGGTTACAATACTTTCAATTAAAATGATTGTCGTGAAAGGGTTAAAGTATAGGAAAAATATATTTAAGATATGTTTTAGAAGATCTTAAGTGCAACTCAAAGTATAATAAGTACAACTTAAGTGGTTTAAAAATAACACAATTTAAATTCAGTACAAATAAGTACATTTATCAAAACGTATAATTAAGTATATATATTTTTCGCCTGGTATGATATAACTAAACTATAGTGAAAGGTTTTTAAAATATTGTGATATTGGCAAGAAAGTGCAGTCCCTCTGTGTTATTAACAGAATTTTCTTCATCAAGGTCAGTACGTTGAGCCATTGGTGAGAGGTTAACAGAATTATTATGCATACATTATAATACCTGTGATCCCTGAATTCAGCAGCCCAGGCCAGGGAGGTATCTGATAAAAAATGTTCTGGTTTCCGATTGCTTGAGAATCTAGCTACACATTTTCATGGCTCTGGGTCAGAATCTCCATCTATCATAGTTAAAGTGAGCTATAGCTGCTAGATAATGTTTTATGTAACAACTAAAGAATGGAGGTCTGGTGTCCACAAACTGTTGCATAACAGTATATGTTATGAGGTGTTCAATTATCCATCAACTGTTTAAGCCTCAATGCAGAAACATGCTCTTACGTTCATTTTCCTGTCCAGCAGCTGAGAGCTTGCCCTATGTTCCTTTCCAGAACTAGAGGGTCCATGGGAATATTTGTCATTTAAATGGTTAGTTCAGATTTTTTTACTTAAAGCGGTAGCAAATACTTGCCATTAATATAGTGGTTGCAATTGCCTGAGTCCCGTGGTGTGAGTTCTGGTCTGGTGTTGGTCAATAAAGTAGTTCCGGTATCATTTGGTGCACTGGGGACCACTTATTAAAAATGTATAGTGTCATTTGTATTGTTGACTTATTTCTAACATATGACTTTCGTTCAACTTTGACCCCTTTGCCACATGATGGAACTATATTTTTGTTCTGCTGCTGTCGTAGTGATACTGGACTCAAAAAATAGTTCCATGTGACAGACAAATCTGAACTAACCCTTTAATGTCTGTTCCTGGTCAAACATAAACATGGTGCAGACTGCAGAGTGATACCTATTATCAGACAAATCCAGTTCAAACACATCGAGAACCACTCATACAGGTACTGGAGCAGGGAATGTTCAAGAAGGCAGAAGGCGTACATAGACCTACTGACTACATGCCAGGAAGAATTTTGAGTCTGTGCATGGGAAGCTGTTCAGCAGCATACAGTAGTTTAGTGGGGAAAATAGTTGGTCAAAAAAACTTTAGTCTCTAAAGGTGTACACTGTACAGTATCCGTCAGGGTAGTGTCCTTGTACATGTACATGTATGTCTTGTCATGTCTGGCCCACAAAATGTTGTGTCAGATTATAGAGCCTTGCCCTTAACATAACATTACTTCTCAGATAGAAAATGCAATCAATGACGTTCTTCACATTCTGCACGCATTCCCTGCAACTCCCTCTCCTTCATACAGACGTTGGATATCGGACAAAGCGATTGAAAGGGGTTTTGTTACACAACACTGCACACTGGAGTTGGGTCAGTCTGGCTTGGAGATGTGCATTATGCACATGCTGTGAAGAGTATGTGGTATATGCACTCCATTGCAGAGTGGATTCAATGTTCAGCTGCTCAGGTTATCCAGTGTTATGGGCAATCCACCGTGACAATTAAATCGCTTGATCTTGATCTTTGACATTTTAATCAATATTTGTGAGAATGAAATTACATTGCCATTTAATCAGAGACTGCATTTGTTTGAAGAATGACATTCAAATGGTCTCTGTTTAAATGTAATGCTGACTGGTATTGCTATGATCCCTGTAAAATCACCTGGCCTCATAGTGTCAGTGTTTACATGAACATTACAACACTCAATGAACAGTTATGATGATACAGCCTGTGTATAACACGTCACTCTGTTTTTAGGATACCTTGTTAAATGGAGAAACAGTGTGCAGCTATATGCCTTTGATCCTTATTTTTTGGGACAAGTGCCTTTTCAAAGGATTTGCATGTGTTTGATCTGATCGGAATACTAAGTACATCACCAATTAACATTTACATTGATTTATTTTTAGATGTTAAAAGACTATGATTCCTCCCAACACCATCTTAAATTTAATAAATCAATCCATGTTGTTTACATGGCTAAATATCAGTACATATTACTAACACAGCGGAAGTCTTTGTTAAAGGTGATTAAATATGAGAAGTTATCAGCACTTATATGCTTGCATCTAAGTATGGAAACCCCACAGGGTTATTTCACAGCCATATTGCATTTGGTCATTTTCAGTTTTTTGTTTTGGAAGGAACACAATCTTGATCCTGTGTCCTTTTGAGGTGAAGACAGATGAACTGTCACACACTGTGTAACAATTTGTCTGTCCTTGGTTTGAAATGTGATTGATCTGTAGACTGAGCGGATGAATAGACCTGTGTGTGTCACAGGCTTCCTTTGGCCAAGACATACATACATTAGGACGTTGGCTCAACTTGGCTGTGTAGTCACCTGGGAGCAGCACCACAGAACAAACACCTTCAATGGTTCGATGAATCACTCATCTACTGCACCAGATTCAATTTGCCAGATCACGTGCAGAGATCTGTCACACACGTGAGCCCCACATGAGAGGGAAAACTACTTACGCACAGACTCCCCAACACAATCACCCATTATATTATGTCTGGGATCAAAGGCAGTATCATCTCTGCCCTCAAGACAATCTGCCTATCTGTGTCCGTGGTAGAAAGGGCAAACACCAGCTGTTTGACTAGCTGCAATATACAGTATACTGCCCAGATGTAGTACGGTATGATTTCACTCAAACTAAACGTAACATACATATCCTCTACAAACAGCAATGTCACTCTTCACTAGTCCTACACCTACTTTAAGAGACATTTCCGTTGGCATTTAACGTATGTCACAGTCTAGCTATGGCTGCCATTTACTCCTTGTACTAGCTTATGAATGTTATTGTGTACATGTGTACACAATTTTTAACTGAACCAGGCAATTATGTTTGATGTGTAGCCTGCAGTATAGTCCGTATTTCTCTGAGATGTTGTGGTGGTTCACAGTTCACACAAACATGCATGGGGCTCAAAGCCCTGTCATTGTCCCCTTTCCCCCATTTCCTTAGAATGCAACATTGCATCACACTGCTCTCACTAACAAACAGTTCGAAGTTCAAGCAAAACATTACAGTATGACAAAGAAAGGCTGATGGCTGTAACATTAATTTTCTCTTGAATGATGTGGATATGACAAATGTTGCCTTTGCATGGAAATGTTTTTGTTGAACACATTAAATGTTCTTAGATATGAGGCATGATAATATGAAGTGTTGATAGATCACGTAACCAAAAAAACAGGAGTATGAACTATTACATCTAATGGAAACAAAAAGCCCAGCTGCTGTATTAAGAGCACCAAACATGCACTATGGCCTGTGAGCTTCCACTGATCTCACTACTGGGGGTGAATTATAGTTATTGTGTCTACAAAAGAGGGCCATATTGGGAGATCACTCCAGTGGAACAGCTCTGCAGGGGGCTGTTAATTCTCCACTTGGAGTTTAGGAATGGCTAGGGCAAAAGAATCCAGCCCATGAGATGACTGGCATTTTTGAACTGTTAACACATTTCTTAGTTACTTAAGACCTTAGTTTTTTCCCCCAGTGCACACATTCCAGACCCCCTGCAGAGCAGTATTAATCCTTTATTGGTCATTTGAAAGTCAATGACGGTGTCATTGGTACAATGTCACAAGGTACCATAGGATCAAACAAGACACATTTTGTTCTGCTTTATTCTACAACTTAATGTGTCATTAATTACCTTTCAAAGTGATTGTTTATTGCAGTTGGCCAGTTGCAATATGAAAGTGTACCCGATTGGACGAAATTACCGTATCAAGTTTGAAATGTGAAATAGCTGCTGTCAGAACATAGCAGCTTAATATTTTTCCCCTGCAAAGAAATCCAGGGCTAAAAATGTGTGAAATAGTTTTCTAAATCATATTCAACGAGGCTATCAAAGTAGTACACCAGAAATACAGGCCTTCTTTTTGTGCAAGCCGCTCCAACGCTTTGTGTGTGACGTCATTTTTTTTTCTGTATAAACTTTTCAGGCCAAGTCAATGGCAGAATATTATTATGACGCCCCTTTTTATTCCGTATACATGGATTAAAGCATTAATACAATCTCACGACTGAAAAATGTTGCTGTTTTCTGGAAGACTGAAATAACGAATAACCGGGAATAGGCTATAGTCTATTTTTGGTGAGGGCACACTTCTATAGGACTTCTATGGAATCCAAATGACTGAAATCAGTTGTGGGGACTGAGAACTGTAATCCATGGTATGGTATGGTGACATACATCATCATCATGATAAGAAGCACCGCTCACTTCACACGTGTGTTTTTTCATACAAAACTGAAGGGAATTGAGAGGATGAATCTTTGATAATTTTTTCTCTTATCAATTGATGATGAATGTGTTTTTGTCACGCCTCCATATATGGTCACGTCTCGTGACATAACACATCCATATATGGTCACACCTCGTGACATCATGCCTCCATATATGGTCACGCCTTGTGACATCACACCTCCATTTATGGCATGGGAGTACTGAAAAAATGTCTGGAAGAAACAGACACAAGTGTATATGGCAGTACTCGTAACAATGGAGAAGACTGGCTCATCACCTAGATCTGCATATATGGAGCCAGCCAGCAACTCTATATCTGACCTCAAACCCTTAGATCTACATATATGGAGTTTACCTGTTTTGACATTCCATTATGTTGATCCTCCCCTCATTTTTGCCATTGACAATGAAAGGAGACATTTTTGAATGAATTTGTACGACGACAAGAGCGCCCCTCCCTTCACACAGGTCTGATTTTTATACCTATACCCAGCTTTGAGTGTTTCATTCACACTGGTGTGATTTGTTTTATTCAGAGTATAAACTGAACATTTAAGCTTGTGTTATGTATGTGAACAAGAAATGTCATACACAGTGTCTGGTGTATCAGTGTTTTGTTAATATTCATTTGAGTGAAAATGGAAGAAGTCAAGCATATAAATAACTAGAAAAAGTGCCCTTCTGGGCACAGGTCTCCACCAGGATAGGAATGTAGGACTTTGCAGCTTGCCTTCATCTGGTGGTTGGATAAAAGGGCAACAAAAGTAAATTAGAGGTAAAAACACTTTTCGGCCAGTTATAGCGCCACCTTGAGGCTGAGTTGAAATTGTTCATGTGGCATTTCTTCCTCGGCCTAGTGGGAATGTGCGTGCACAATTTCACGGAAATCACGCGATGTGTTCATGATTTGCAGCATTTTGTTTGAAACTGAGCACTCCTGTGAACTTTGGAAGCCAATCTTAACCAATCAGGATGGAGTCTGAGAAATCTGAAAGACCCGTTTCGTTGAATGGCTCTAGAGAGACTGTGTACCAATGTGCGCGATGTTTGGACAAAATCTGTAGGTGTAGGCCTACTGTGCAAAAACTTGTTTTGCACAAAGCGGCCTCCTGGTGGCGCTATAACAGGCCGTTCTGGAAATTTTGGGGCAGAGGTTCATCGTTGGCATCCAGGGAGTGTGTGTGCAAAATTTGGCATCGACCGGGTTGTTTTGCACAAAGCGGCCTCCTGGTGGCGCTATAACAGGCCGTTCTGGAAATTTTGGTTCATCGTTGGCATCCAGGGAGTGTGTGTGCAAAATTTGGCATCGACCGGGTTAACGGTGCCGGAGATTAGCTGCTCACGGACACACGGACGGACGGACGGACGGAGTGCAAAACATACTCTCCCCCCATGTCTTCGGCCTGGTGGAGACAATAAATGTTTGAGTAAAGCAGTGAGAATTTCTATTCCTGCAGGTAAAACTTTGTCTTTGGTCAGGCTGGTGTTTGGCTGAGTCTCACTGTGTGGACATGTGGGGTCCGGGTCGTAATAAAGAGCTGAGGGGGCCATAGACACTCGGTTTTGACATTGTTGACCCACATGCCATGTTCCTGTCAGAAACACAACAATACACAAGGGGGAGAGTCGAATGGGTCTGGCTGTCTGGCACCAGCCAATCTGAGAACCCATCAAAAAATAAAGGAAAAACAGAGACCTCTTTTCCTTTGAACTTGACAGTCAACAGTCTGTCTCGAGAGACTAAGTACCAGCTTACCTGACATCTACACTGAGAATTCCTGAGTGTTAAAGGGGTATACGTGTCATTGTTCATTAAAAGTCAGAAGAGAGGTACAAGATACAGGATAAACAAGTGAAATTGTAAGTGATGAAACAAAACACAAATTTGGAACTATGAACATGAAGCTGATAAATGATCTTTATGGAGTTATCTCTCCTGGTTGTATAGATATGGAACCACGACCTGACATTTTACTAAAGACCTGGAGGTGGGGGTGTTCAAATGTAATCAAATTGACATTACATTTGAACACTCCCAGGGTTACAAATGGGGCAATTAACACTGAGAATGTTCCTTTTCTTTTTGTGTAACCTCCCAAGCTGCTACCCATAGTTCCAACTGGAAGGGCGAGGAGGAAAAGTCCAGGGAAGAAGTGAAAAGAGGAGCGAGGCATGTTTTGCCTCCTCATTATGGAGGTCAATCCAAGTTTACTGGAGCGGGCCAGTGTCAACTAGGAGGAATTCTTTCAGGGGATATGGTGTCCTTATTGTCCTATTAGCAGAAAGGAATTTCAACTCGAAGGTGGGCACAAATTTAAGGCATTCTAAAACAAGGAGAGAGCAAAACCACAAAAGCAAAAAAGACTGCAAAATTGCCAAAGTGAAGTTCGAGTCAGCAACATTTCACAACCATACTCTCTTTACTTGCAAACCATAATAGAAATGCATTATTGAATGAAAACATTTTTATTACATATTATATTTATTACAATCAGCCATATAGAACACAGGACATTAGACATGATACATTTGAATGCAAAGTTGGATTTGATAAACTGTACACAGGCATTCAAGAACTGGCAGCTTCAAAAAAATACAAAGCAATTAGATCACTTTGATCTTTACAGTGCTTGCACTTGAATAAATACATATTTTTCATTTCCCAGTGGACAAGCTGGTCTTTAAGATGTTAATTACATACACACAAGTATACGTTGGTGTATGAATCAGAAGGCACACTTAGTTTGTGAATAGAACATGCCATCTAAATATGAATACATTATGTTTATGCATAATTCTACAGTCTACACAGTACAAGAGAGCAAATTAAATTTGCAATTTAATTGGGTTGCAGTCTAATTTATGTCTTCCTAGATTTATTTTCTCTTAAAGCACATGTCTAGCACAATTACCATGAATGTTTGCACACAGGAAGTCCATCTTCCTGTGTATGACTACTTTGCATTTTTATGTAAATCTCACAATACAGCACAGCTGTAAGTGCAAGTCGTTTAAAAGCTTTAAAAATGGCATCATGACATCACACAGTATGAATAACCACTCTGTTCTCTTGCTCTTTTGGCTTTTAGTGACACTTTCTCTGTCACAAGTCCCCATGCAGTCTATTGACATCTTTGGTGCAAAGTAGCCCCCAACGTGCTGATGTTAAATCCACACAGCAGTTCACAGTACGCATATATATGGCCAGAACATGACATCCATTCAGTGGATTAGACACGATGGATGTGTCCTATCCATTCTGTATAGCTTCACAGACACTTTCCTCTAAACCGCTTGTGTGATCCCGTTATAAGGAATCGGTCCGTCTTCTGCTGAACACGGCAGACATGCTTTTCACGATGCCCTTGAATCCCAGGGGCCTCTTTGCGGCACATTTTGAATTGCTCATCCTGTCCACAAGCCTGTGGAACACCATCAGCACGCTGTGGTAGTTCTCAGCTGCTGACACCTCATAGAAGTGGCAGTCTGTGGCCAGCGCCAGGAGCCTGCCCTCCTCGCTTAGAACCGTCCGTCTGTGATCCAGGTCTCTCTTGTTGCCCACAATCACTATGGGCACCTTGTCTATGTTTAGATAGTTCTTGGCGGCCTTAATGGCCTGGATGAGCCTGGTGACGGTGTTGAAACTGGCCCTGTCACAGATGCTGTACACAAGAATAAAGCCGTCTGCCCACTGGAGCCGCTTCTCAAAGAGTGATGTCTCCAGATAAAGGTCCTGGAATACAGTATAAAGTATTGATTTAACTCTGTGTAAAATGGACACAAATGGCTCCATGTTAATTTAGCTCTGTGTAAAAAGTATCCAAATAGGCCTAAGGGTAAACTTTTACACTAGAGTTAAATGTGTACATTCTAACAGTATTAAAAAGAAAGCAGTCTTTTGGAAAGCCACTGTTATATCATCTTACTGGAGAATGAGGCGAATCCCAAATATTGAGGCCAATTTCTCTTCCATCTACCACAATGTTGTGACTGTAGATGGATTCTGTAAATTGAACAGGAGGTTAATGAAGCATAAATAGCACAGTTGTAGTAGGTAGGTAATAATACATCATTCAGGGTTAGTAAAACAAAACTTGCAGAAAGATATGTCTACTTACCAATTTCTCCATATTCTCCAATAAATCTTCGTGTTAGGAGGCGCACTGTGAGTGCTGGGGGAAAAAATAACATGACCTGCACAATTAACATCATCCTCATTCTCAACCTTTTCTCATAAATGTAATAAATCTAGATACTAATTCATGACCTTAATATAAATTAATGTTTTTATTTATTTACCTGATTTACCAACATTTTCTGTCCCCAACACAACAATGTTGGCATCCATTTTCACCTGAAGAGCTGTCATGTCTCTTGAAGCTGCTTTGTGTTGGCTCTGATAAATTAGCCTCGCGTTGCGATACTAATATACCACAGTGTTAATCCGCCTCGGCCCTCGAGAGTCGAGGCATATGCAATGCATATGCAATAGGGGCGGGTGAAGTGTGGATGCGCCAGGCTAGTGCTGAGTCTGACCCTCTCAGCTCCATCAGGCGTATAAGCACAGACTTTGGTACAACACACAGATACTTTATACTTAACAGAAACACTTCTGATTTTCTGAAGTTCTGATCCCTCCCTTTCTATGCCAAGCATCAAGCATCGGCCTACAACATCATTGGTAGAGTCTACATCCCATTGCCCGGAGAACTGTAGCGCTGTAATGAGCTACTTCGTTGCCAGGGAGCCCACTCAGCACACCACCATGACGTCACATGCTGAAACTCAAACACAAGCCTCCGTGGACACGAGGAGGAATTGAGGAAACATAATATATATAATATATTGTTAAAATAAAACGCCATAGGCGGACCCTACTGATGATACTATTAGTACTAGGCCTACAGAATGTGTGGACAGACAGCAGCCATGATACAACTAGTTTAAGTAGGTAAACAGACTACCTGATAAATCGGTAAGTTTTACGACCGATTTGCAGTTTGCACCAAATAGAATAATTTTCCCATTCCCATTTAAACAAAATAGGCTATTTTACTCCAAGTTCAGAGTAGACACTGTTTCATTATGTTCTTCAGCTAAACTGAAGCCGTTGGAAACGTTAGCTTGTCAAGTAACTCAACTGTCAAGGATTTCGTCGGTTCTGCTGAGTTTAATCCGATATATTCAGATTCCTCGTTTTCTCTTTGACACCCCACCCTGGCCCAAATTATTGGTTGCGATATTATTTCCGACCACGAGAGGGGAGCAGAATCCAAGGAAAGGCTTAATATACCTGTAACTCAAAACCCCTAGCAAAACCAACACCAGCCCTATCGTCTACTTCCTACATTATTGTAATGATAATGTAATGATGATAATGAACTTATGTGTTTACACTTAATTACACTTGAACATGTCTCAGTGGTAACAGTTACAGCAGAGGATCCCAGACTTACCTTACTTCTAAGTGGGGGAACCTGAGGCGTTCCAAGGCCAGCGTGGAGCTATAATCTCCACATCTGGTCCTTGCTCTGCCCTGTTGTCTCCAGTCTCCTTCCAGCCAGATGTGGGTTCAAGTTGTTAATCAAAAGTAAAAGATAAAGTTCCTATCACACAAAGATTTGGCGACCCCTTTACTAACTCTGAGGACCGGACCCACTAGGAGCCCTGTACCCCCTGTTGATGCTCTAAAAGTAACAAGTAGCCTACTTAAAGTTACTTAAACTATAGCCTACCACTAAAATGCCCTCCACACTGTCCACAGCATAACAGAGACCTCACAGTGGGTGTCAATCATTCAGGCCTGTCCTGTATGGTTCTCTCTTGACAGAATATGGTGACCCATCATTGGATAACCCATCTGACCATGCCGCTCTCCATTTTTCCCTTCTTTTTTATTAAACTAGCGTATTACTGAAATGCATTTGTCTTTGTAATGAGGTGTTTATGCCCTGCAACCCTACTACAACATCACTTTCTAGGTATTTGACGGTATGCTAAGTTTGCTACTGATCACATCCCATATTAACATTCTCAGACACCTGGGGAAGAGTTGCTCTTTATCCTTACATATCTCACTAATGCACAAGCAAGGTGCATCACAGTTGCACAAGCGTCACAGTCATTGAATGTGCATTTTCAGCACTATTATTGTCATCCATGTCAAATAATTAAACCTCTTCCTCTTGCCATTTTGATCTGTCAGTGGGGAGTGATTGGCGGGAGGAGTAGGATGAAGAATGAAGGCTCTACGACGATGTAGACCCATGGTGGAGGCTCCTCACTGCAGGTGAGCTAGTAGGACAGCAGTGACAACACACAGAAATGTATGTGGGGGAGAATCAATTGGCATATTACTAAATTGGGTAGAAAAACTTGTAAGAAGAAAATAAATCCTCTACACTACAGTAAGTACAGCAGACCACCTGAGTCCACTCGCCTGATATCATTGAGGATGCGCTAGGACGTGTACACACGTCCAATGCATACCTCGATTGGATTCCCTAGGACATGTGGACATGTCGGATGGACGGAAACGGTTAACCCGGTCGATGCCAAATTTTGCACACACACTCCCTGGATGCCAAAAACATTTTTTGTTATATTACTCCTCCAGATTCTGTCCAAAAATCCCGCAAATCGTTACACTAACTCTATAGTCTTGTATTCAAGACGGATCGGTCCGATATTTCATATTCCATCCAACATTGGCTTTCAAAATTTGCAGGATTGGCCCGTTTTGAACGAAAACCCTCAAATCATGAATGCAGTGTGCAATTTACATGAAATCTTTCACTGACTTTCCTACTAGGCTGAGGAATATATCCCGCCCTTTTCACATTGGCCTGTTATAGCGCCACCAACAGGTGGATTTTTGCAAAACACATTTTTGGAACAAAATGCCTCAAATCATCCAATTGCCATCCAAGGCGTAAGAAGAAATGACACCCTTTTCACAATGGCCTATTATAGCCCCACCAGGAAGCCACAACCTGACCGACCTGTGCCCCGAGGGGCACTTTATCTAAGTAGTTTCTTTTTAAATCATACTTCCTGCTGTGAAGTGTTCAAAATCTATAGCACATTGTTGCACCTCTTTGTGAAATACTACACACTATGTCAAAGCTTCTTTAGTGTTCCCTGTCAGTGAAGTGCCATATTCTTACATTAAATTAAATGAAGTGCAGATAATATACAACAGTGGAGAAACTATGGGATACTTCAGTATACAGTAGCACTTTTTGTGTGATGTTCAAACAATGCATTTTGGCCCTGCCAAGATATTTATCAGCACATTGTGTGTGCCTATAAAATGAATTTAAACTTAAACATACTTTAAATGTTTGACAACACTATACAGTACCATGTCTCAAGGGTGTAGTAAACTGTAAAAAGTATTCTGGATGAAAGACATGATCGGGTGGCAGTCTTTTATCCAAATGTATAAAATTATAGACGTTGTACAGATGAATCATCATGGTATAATTACACAGTTATTGAAACCATACATGTAGACCAGCTACAGCTAAGTTGTGGCTAATTCTCTAAAACGGTGCAATAAAGTATTATAGCCTATGGTATAATATACGTACACGCTTACTTTTAGTAAGAATGAAATGTATAGGGAGCCTTGATTTGTGAGAACTTTCACACCCTTCCCAAACATTTGACATCTCTCAGAGACTACAGAATGAGAAGGCTGATAAAGGATTCTGTGTCTGTCTCTCACACAAATCAACCCACATGTAATTGGCAGCAAGTGCAACCACAGTTGTTCAAATGGCTGCTGTGTGAATGGTCAATGTGTTTTTCTGCCTATATGCACAGAGATTGTTCAGTAACTAATGGGTAATTTCCATGGCTCCATTGGACCTGCATCGTTTCATGGCAAGCCAAGACAAAGTGACCCTGGTTGTGCATTACACCACCTAGACCTTATCCATGTCACACATATGTTCCCATTCACAGCCATAAACCAGCTTAACCACAGTAGTGTGACAGTGTCCTCCTTATCAGTATTGCCGTGGTCCCATCTGTCTTGTGACATCGTGTTTCTGTCTTACACGCACAGAAAACAGTAAATAATAGGCCTACATACACGATAATACAAGCTCCAGTATCACCAGGAGCTTGTTTTTAAACTATAAGTAAATCTTTAAGTTACATTTGAAAATTGGTTTATTTGACCAATATTGTAAAAGCTATGGTATAACAAAAGATGTGAAGGCATTAACCATCATACTCGTATGGCAATGTTTCCCCAAAGCATTCTGTGAGTTTCAATCCATTTCTTAAAGGTAGGGTAAGTGGTCTGCGGGGAGATGACAGTTAATAGGGCTGCCACTGGCAGCTGGACAGGCGGGTTCCACTTTTTCTAAATGTTAATGTGATATATATATTTAGTGTCCTTATGTTTCCCTGGTTGTCTTATACTACATAGTTGACACGTCCATTTTTCTCTACAATTTTGAATGGCCCTTGCCATTTGGCCAAAAAATGGCATTAAATTGAATTAAGCGGTCCCAATCCTTCCCATCAGTTTCAGCCACCTTTTTAGCATAATGTCTCATTAAAGCGCTCGACAAAGCCAAAGATCAGAGAGAGGGCCCCCGTCCTCTCTATGACGAAACCGTTGCTGGAAACTACTGTATATCCATAGCGAGCCTTGAGAATGGGAGATGAATAGGTATATCAAAGGATTTCGCTGGTGTGGCTTTGGTGCAGTCATTTGACATTCTTGACAACTTTTACAAAGATCTTCCACCGCTCTTTAAATACCAGGCCAGTAAAAGCGGGCCAATATTCTATCATAAAAGGTTTTGTCACTCACCCCGGTGCAGTCTTTTCCATCTATGACGGCTACGCGTTGCCTGGCCATTTCTAGGTTTGGGTCGGCTCATTGTTGGGTGGAAAACTCGCCTGGTCGTTCTGGGAGAAATATCGGACCGATCCGTCTTTTACAGGCAAAGAACTTTGTCTTCTTTCACTCGGGTCGAGTGTGTAAGCAGGGTTTCGCTCCATCAGAGGCGGCAGTGGTAATCGAGGCATCTCTGTCCCGATCGGGACAGGTCCAAGAGAGGTGGCCGAGCTTTCTGCATACGTAACAGTGGCGTGGAGGGGGTCTGCGTCCGTGGTGGGAGCGTCTGGGAGTTCTGTCGTCCTCGGTGATTCTTGAGTAGGGAAATGCGTCTACTGAGGTCGGGCTCACCTGGGCCACATACTTTCGGGCGTCGGGTGGCAGGGTTCAGATTCTTTCTATAACAACCCTATCCACGCATACTGGTTCTCCCGGACTTGTCAGCCATACGTGGGTAAGTCTCATTAGGGCTGCTACTAGCTGTATGGGAGAAAGGGCCCCTTGATAGGACCAATTATGGACTTGATAGGACCAATTATAGACTATGGCCTTGTTGGGCGAGGATGGCTGTTTTCAGCTGCTGGTAGTCACGGCATCAGCGATTGAGAGGTCTCTGCAGGCTTTCTGTGCTTCACCGGAGAGAAATGGCGGCAAGATGGAACCTCAGTCAGCTGCCGGCCACCTTTCACGTGCTGCCGTGCATTCAAACAGTTCTAGATAAGCTTCTATGTCATCGTCATGGGCCAGCTTGGTCAATACATCACTTGGAGCTCTAGCTCCTCTACTGCCACCTGGAGGTCTGATTGGCTCTTGAGCAAGCCGTGTAACACTTGGGCCTGCTCCATAATGGTTTTGAGTTAGGCGTTCTTTTGTGTGGACCAGTGCAGTACCCACATTCTCCAGAATTTGTGGGGGTGCTCAAACCAAAGACACACCAGAGGCAGTTTCCAAATTCAAGCCAATATTGGCACATTCATTTCATTTCACAGGAGCAGGTAAAGTAATTCAGGTAAGTGATAGATAGCATAGCAGTCTTTCTCTTTCAGGGGGATTGGGGGGCCCAGGATGGAGTCACCGTCAAGGAGGTAAGTGGGTTAACTGAGGTTTCTTCTGTATAAAATAATAATAATGAAATAAAGTGTCTTCAGCTGTTCTAACTAATAATGTCAGGATGGGTCGTCGGCAGGTAGGTATGGTTCAGGATTTCTTCTCTAGGATTATCAGGTAGGTCTAAACACTTGACTTTACTCTTTAGCTCCATTTTCCAGGTTCAACATGAACGCCTCTTCCATAGAGCCCAACGGTCAATTCACATGCATCATTGTTTAGGCCACGACCCACACGCCCAGCCTGTGTCCTGGGAGAGTCTCTGCAGACTGAGGGAGGACAGAGCCTTTTATACCAAGTGGAGTGGAGACGCAGGTGACAGCTCATCACTCATGATTGACGAGGTAACAGGGAAGTACCACCCTCCGATAATGTAACCGAGTTGGCAGCGCTTCACTTCACCTCCCCCAGTGACCCAGTCTCTCTCTCCCCGGGGAGGCTCAGACGTGGCTCGCGGTCCCGCACCAAGACGCCACAATATATATAATCATCGCACACAGCTGGTGTTTCATGGATCAAAAATACACTTGGCAAACTGAACAAGTCTGTCTAAGTCAAGAGATGTTCTGTAGGTTCGTCATCAACATCACACATAGTTTATTATGTGGGATAATATGTACGTTAAAATAAATAATGTTCTATTACTTTGGAGGGTCATTAGCAAAAATTGATTTACACTAATGTCAAAACATCATTTATTTATATCACTTAGTAAGTTAGTGGCCGTGGTTAACACTGAAGGCGTCCCTCATCAACAGCCATTTATAAGCTGATGCACTCAGCTGTGATGTGAGACTGTAAAAGAGGGCCGAGCAGGCCGTTAGCATGTAATTTCACAAACAGGAAGGAAGCTTTCAAACTGGCAGCTTTGGAATTACAGGATGAGGACAAAAGACAGCAGCACCCCGTCTATATTCTCATACTCTTGCTGATAATATAGGAGGAGAAGCCCAAACTGCGTCCAGCAGGTTGTCTCCTGGGGTGTCAATGCTGTGCGTAAACAATGCAGCTTCAGTCACAATATCTCCTGCTAAACTCAGTGCATGCCATTGTGCTAATGTTTGAGTTCTTCAGGGGTTGCTTTAGTTGCCAACATTACCATTATTCTAGACAGGAGAACTACTTGCAACCATTATCCCCAATGGCAGTTGCAAGGAGTTGCATTGGTGTGGTTGGTTGACCTTAACCCATTCTGACCGGGCACCCATTTTGGTGTCAGCATCATGTTATGCTTTATCTATTGAAAAATAGCAGAACGACTGACATTTTTTAAATCTGATCTCAGGTCAGAATGGGTTTAATCAGACCAGTGTGTGTCCAGTGGAAACCTCGTATGAATCTGATCTCAGGTCAGAATGGGTTAAAACTGCTTTGTTGCAAGGAAGTGCGACTAGTTGCAAGGAGTTGCAACTGGTGTGGTAACGTAATTTTTTTTATCCATCATTGATCAGGTCATTTAAGGGGGATTTGAAGTGAGAGGTAGGTCAATGTCAAGGTCATCCACTCAGTGTACAGGTATATGGGAGCACATTATAATTTTCCCCATTGTGACATACATGAAAACAAGCCCAAAATGACACACTGCACGCACACACGCGCATACACACAGTGGGCGTGAAAGCCAAGCAGAGAGAACATAGACCAGATGTGCTTACACTGCAGCTGGTAACAAAGACATTACAAAAAGCACTAAAAGAGAGTTGTATAATGCAGAATATCTAGTAATTATAAATAGATGATCACATGTAAAACAACATATATACTGTCCTACTCTATGCTATACAATAACATGCCATATTATTGCACTTTGCATAAATTATTGCACTTAATTTGCACGTGGGAGAGACAGAGGAGTCCTGCCCTGCAAAAGAAAGAGGGTTAATTTCAGCAGATACCACCATTACAGTGCCACCATACTAGGCTCCATAATTGAGTGTTCATTTGCATATCCTTTTAGTAAATTGGTTTAAAATGGATTTTGTTGACAATTCTCTGGAGTTTTTTTGATCTCATGGAAAGAAAGAGACAGAGAACAGAGAGATATAAAACATCATTGCAGTAGGCAAGGTTTTTAAACACTTTCTCCACCAAGTCATGCGTAACCCTGGGACAGATAAACAACCACTTCAGTCTCACATTATCTGAGCTGTACATCTGAAGTAGCCCATAGTGAGAAACATGGTGTGCTGATTGTTGCTGATCGGTAAGGTGAGAAATATATGAATGTTTTCTCTTCTGTGTAAACCTCACACCACATGCCAAACATGTCATAAATGTCACAGACTGAAATATCTCTGCTCCAAAAGGTATAGAGCTGAATAAATAAATGTGTGAAAGAACGCATGAATAGAAACAGAAAAATAATTGCCCCTCATTTCACAATTGGAGGATTGGTGGATTTGGGTAAACTAATATAAAAACCAAAAGTGGCAAACAAGGTGGCTGCCCTGAGCAGTAGTGTGATGATGTGTGTGATGTATTTTAGCTGTAAAGTGCACTGAGACCCCTTGGGGTGATTTTTGTACTATAAATAAAAAATAAACTGAACTGAAACTGATGTACTGTCGACTCAATATCTGAGATGCATAACGATAGAATTAGATGTATAGAATTAGAATTATGCGCCTAGTCATAGTTCTCGTGTGACCATGAAGGGCCCTTGCCACTAGACGGGTTTTGATTGATTGATATGATTGTACATACAATTATACACCACCATCAAAAGGATAAACACGCTTATTTCCATTGTGGTCCATTACAAATTGATGTAGGCCTATCTGAAATACGTATCTGAAGTGTGTGTATGTGTGTGTGTGTGTGTGCGTGCGTGTGCGTGTGTGTGTGCGCGCGCAAATTGGAGATAAAGGATACGAACTACACAAGTGAAATCTTGTGTCTTAGGGTTTGTGTCCGCTCGGTTGTACAGGCACTGCTGGCGTTCCTTGGCATGGAGCAAATTCTCCCATGATAATTGACCCTGCAGTGCATTCTCTCATGTCCAGGACATAGTGAACCTGGAGGCGCACTTACGACACTGCAAAAATCTAAGGGTTTTAACCATTTATCCTGATTTCGGTTATCACAAATCATAGTTATTCTAACCAGCTAATTTGCTCATAATACGCATTTGAGGGGCATCTCTGATGCTCATCTAGACAGAAAAACACAAGATCCTGTTTCAAGGTCTTGTGTGATGTGGCACGCACCATTCATCTTTTCTTCTGCTATACAGACAGAATAAGCTGTGTTATCACCGAGCGTATAAATCAATACTAGTGTAGAACATCTTATAAGGACTAATGATTCCCGCACTCGTACCGCAAGGTGCCTAGTATTCTAATTCTACCCGGTGGTTACTTCAAACGCACAGTAAGTACGCTATGCCAAGTTTTAAGACACTATTCCTGCTAAGTACAGCACACCTAGTGTGTTACTGGGTAGCTTACTTTGCTAAATAGTGTTATCAAGGCACTAGCTAAACTACCTAGTACTATACGCTAGTACTACCATAGTGCTAGCTAAACAGACGCTAGCATTAGCTGCTTCGGTACACCATAGCCGATAGCCCCATAGCTAACGGCTCAAACCACACGTGCAGCAAGCGTTAGCTCATAGCTAGTAGCACTGCTACTAACTACGGCTACCGCTGATAATACCGCTGCGGCCCAGAAGCTTTGACGTATTAATACATGCAACAATTGGATGTCGGCCCGGGACCCACATAACTTGTGTGTTTTCTGCCTGGGCCTAAACCATGCTGCTGCAGCTCTGAACGAATGCAGCAAATGCTCTGAGTTGTCACGACAGACTGTAAAGAAATGTCTATGACGCACTCGAACTTGGCGTAAATCCACTAATGGCGACAAACCTTCGGTTTAACTGCGGGTCCCCAAAGCACCCTTGTCGAACCAGCACCTCCTCAGGAGGACTCACCTTGGCCCCCAGCCTCCCTGAGCTCTTGGGGCGGTATCATGGACGATGAGGAGCCTGTAGAGGACCTTCCATCCTACCAGGAGGATCCTCTCCCCGATGACGGTGGTTACATAATCCTCGATGAGGCTAGAGATTCAGACTTCTCCGAAGGGGAAGACGAACTCAATGATCATTACGACATGCTGGTCGATAACGCACCACAGCACGTAGCCAAACCCTCCAGAGGTCCCACCGCTGTTTGAGATCCTCAATGACAAGGACGCTCAATATGATAGCTCCTGGCTATTTTCATAACGGCAGCACTCGGGTGCAAACGTAAGTTGCCACAGGCCCCTCCAGCTGGGCCCACGGGCCTCCAGTGGCAAGGTCTGGCACAACAGCCAGTCCCACAGGACACCAGGACCTACAAGGCCTCAACAAGCACCTCAAAACCTACCGCTTCAAAATGCTGACAGCAGGATCCTTACTGCACTCTCTGTGCAGTATCAACCTAAACGACGCATACTTTCACGTGCCGATTTATCCACCTCACAGGAAGTTCCTGAGGTTCGGTTTCGAGGGAAAGGTTTACGAATACATGGTCCTGCCATTCGGGTTATCCCTATCCCCGAGAGTATTCGTGAAATGCACAGACGCTGTTATTGGGCCCCGACGAGCACAAGGGGTCCGCATAGCGATGTCTTTGGACGACTGACTAGTCAATGCAATTGTCGCCAGGAGGAGGCAACGCTCCACACTACGCAAGTTGGACACAGGATTCGGTTCAAAGTGTGTCAATGCATGGTCGGTCTCATGGCCTCAGCCATTGCTCTAGCTCGCCTGGCTAGACTCCACATAAGACCCTTCCAAGTTTGGATGAAGTCTCTAGGGGTCCCAGGCACTCAAGCACACTGCAGAGTTCTAGTCAGATAAGAATGTGGGGGTCCCACGACGCTCTAACGGAAGGAGTCCCCACGGGGAGAATCCTCTCCAGGAAAGTCCTCACAACAGACGCCAGTCTGTCAGGCTGGGCGCCACGCTTCAGGGCATAGCGGCCAGCGACTTCGAACGCTACGTCAAAGGCTACCACGTTCTTTCAGACAACACAACGGTGTGTTATATCAACAAGCAGGGCGGACTAAGGTCCCAAACCCTGCATGCTCTGGCGAAGCAACTGGCATTATGGTGCAACGAGCACCTTCTCTCGATCAAGGCATGCCATGTCCCAGCGGATCTGTTGTCCTGGGGACCGCTCCAGTACACGGATTGGTCTCTTCACCCACAGGTAGCGACCCAGATATGGGACAGATTCGGGACTCCAGTGGCAGACCTCTTCGCCACAGAGGAGAACAGGAACGTCATAGTGAAAAGGTATTATTCTTATAGGCTATGCCAGGATTCCCATGCAAACTGTGGTGCGTGCACCCCCTGTGGCGCCTTCAAGGGGTGCGTGACATGAAAAGGTGCTATGGTTTTATTTTAAATATAGACCTATGAACATATTTATGCCAATATATGGCAAGTATATGCAGAATATTTGTCATATTCAGGTTCAGATGTGCATATACTGTATGTGGCTATATGCACATATATACACGTCTATATGGCTTATGCGACATGCAGGCGGCCAATATATAGAATAATATATCACATATATGTTGTACATCTAAAACATATATACAGAGCTCTCTGTTGGAGCTGTTGCCCCCGCGACCCGACTACGGATAAGCGGTTGAAGATGGATGGATGGATGGATGTTATATATATATATGTCATATATTTCATTTCCATTTTGGCTTTGTGTCAGTCAGCTAGGTCGGGAGGTAACAGGGGGTACACGGCCAAAAAGGTTTGGGAACCACTGGGCACATTCATTGCCAGAATATAACCGTGAATGATATGATTATATTTCTCTGTGCCATGCAGGCAAAGTTTGTATTAGTGGTAATTTAGAGAGGATTTACCCTGACAGAGTGAATCTGTGATTTTCCTAGTCCTGTTGAGAATGTCTGAAAAAATGACTTATTGAAAGGGATACAGTACAGTATATTTTCCAGTTCAACTTGGTGGGATAAAATGAAGCTCACGTGGGTGTGAAATGGATTTTATGAGTCGACAAGGTTAGCTTGCCAGTTTCAATGTCTTGATGACATCAGAAAGACAGTCAAAGATTATTTTGGACCATGGTTCACTCCCTTTGGGAGTTACGTACGTATCTATCTACACCAAATACATAGGAGGAAGTAGGAAACAAGTAAGTGTCAACAGCTGAAATGTTCTATTTAAAGCTCCCCTGGGATAATAACATTGTTGACATGGGCTTTGTCTGTGATATGGCTCATCTAGTAACTTAAGACTTTATGAGCAGCTTTTCCCCATGCCTTACCAGCCTGTAGTACACAGGCGGCCCAACTGGCCTTTCTGGTTTCAGTGCTTTGCATTTTCTTTTCTTTCTCATTTTAAATGCAAGGTGAGCTCACTGTCATCTCTCCATGTTATTATAATGAAGAAGGTTGGGCCTAGATGCGTCTACTCTAGAAGGCACAGTTCTCTACTCACAAAGCTGTGACTCTGTGCCAATGCATTTTGTTCACCAACTTTATGACATTGTACAACATTACTCTTGGGTGGAGCAGTCATGGTGTAAAACCAAGGTGGCTTTTTGACTATGGTCTGAGGTGCCAGATAAGAGTGGAGCAAGAGCATTTGGAGCAAACTGTGTGACCAGAATGCTCTCCATCACCATGGGACAAGGTTGCATCTGGAAATACTGTAAACACTAGTCCAATATGGCTTTATTTCCTAGGGAAAGAAAAAACAGCACATGCTTCATATGTGCTATGTTTGAAACACTCTCCCCAGCAATGCAGACGATTTTAGGCTATTTTAAAATCACTTGGTGCCCCTCCTATTGATACCAGTGTAAAAATAGATGGCAAGAGCTCCAGCAATCCAATGGTTTGAAAACAGAACAGACTGACATACTATTTTTAGATAGGCCGCGGTCACACAGCAAAAGGTGCTTGCTGACATTTTTAGTCCCATTGAAGCTGCAAATGCCATTTGACTGTCCGTAGAATCTTGCAGTATTAATGTGCCCCTAGGAACTGCAATCCTGCCAGAAGAAAAGACACATACAGACTGTATCTATCTTCAGTTTTGGTCACTGTGCAGTATATAGTAGGCCTAATTGCTTATGGCCCGAATGTGTCATCAGATGCTGATCACCATTAGCTTTCTTAATATGTGCTGTAATAAAGACTGGATACATTGTGATCTCTGACTGAGTGACCTATACGAATCAAAACCATTTAGAAAGCATTAATTTACTTCAGAAAATTACCGGTAATGTAAATGTACATTCAATTACTCAGAGATTGCTCTTAATCATTAAATTAGATTAAAATTTTAATATTGATCCAGAGTATAACAATGGCTCAGTTATTCTGCTAATTACTTTGGTTGGCACAAAATAACTACTCTGAGTGCTACTCGGAGTGCACATCTCTGCCAGGTGACAGGTCAGGTTTGTTACATTAGGGCCCACAAACGTTGGAAGTCAATGGCCGTGGTTACATGAGGGCTTTTCATTCAGAATAAATACTACGAAAAATATTTCGGAAGTAATGTTTTTTGCTACGAGTTTACATGGGAAATGGTCATTCCGAATGAGTGTTTACATGAACGATATTTTTAAAATCCCATCATTTCATTCCGCAGCAGCTTTGGGGCTGGGAAGGCTTCCGATTGGATAGGGGCGGGCATATATGTTTACGTCTTTACGTTTTTTTCACCCACTGTGGGTCCCCTTCTCCGCTGGGAAGGTGATCATCTCGTTTTGTACTTTATTAAAAGTCTGATTGGGTGTGAAAATAGGCAGCACGGCCAGGGCACGCAACACACTGATTATTGTATCATTATTGGTCACTCTTATTTTTGAGAGAGAGAGAGAGAGAGAGAGACTGACACTGTTGAATTGAACACACACACACAAAGCAGTAAATCGCATTTATCAACTTTTCTGATGCGCCTCACGAAGCTATTATGGATTTCTTTGTGCTTCGTCTTTTGTGTGTAAGAGCTGATCTACAGGCTGACAACGTGTCCTATCTGTGGTCGTTTAGGCCTACATCACATAATCTGCACAGACACCATTGTGCAACGAAAGATAATCCAGGCTTGAATCCATAGAGACAGAGTTATTGAACTTGTGGCAGCCACATCATCATCATGGCATGGCATTAAATATATTCCGGGCGCAACACTGTAGGCTACCAGAGAATAAATACTGGGTTTTTAATACTAGATTTATTGCAGCTGCTCATCAATGCAAACTGCAAAGCGACGTTTAGGTTGCATCTTGGAATAGGCAAGTGATATAAACGTTTAAGGGGATAGGATAGATATGGACATTAGCGATAATAGCGTATTCTTGGAAGTGTGTGCGTGCGTGTGATCACTGATAAGTGGGCTGACAGCATTGCGTCCTCTCCTCCACTGTCTTTCTGTGAGTCCCCAGAATAATCCTGTCAGTTACATCGGAATGGTTTTTGAGTGGTGCAACCACTCCAAGGAACAGCAATGTCCGTGTTCACCTACCTATGTGTTCGTTCACCTACCTATGTACCTATGTGGCCATGAGCACCAGTATATGACTATGAGTACCAGTAGGGGCGCAGAAGGCGTAGGAGTGTGCAGAGGGACAGCGTGCATGCAAAGTTCAGTCCAGCAGTGCTCAAGATTAGTGTGTATCAGATACACGCTAAGGAAGGCTTGACACGTCCGTGTTTTGCTTGTCCGTGCTCCACAATGCAATAAATGTACCTTGAATGGAGTCTCTCTTTTACAGTGATTCTTCGTGAGCCGTGCACCCGGTAATCTGCATTTTTGTACTGAGAGTGCTCGTTTCTTTCCTTTCCAAGATTAACTGTTCACAGTCGGAATCCGAGACAGACGGGCGGACAGACTTGCCGAAAACATAATCACTGGACTTCGGTCGTCCGGCCTGACGGACCTGATAATGTTGTATGGCTGCTGAGGTTCATCCACCTTTATGCATTGTCAATGAGGCAGGCTAGCTTGCGTGTGTGAGCTCTGACATACTGAGAGGCCTCAAGGTAAAATTCCAGCTCAATGGTAGAGCACTTGATGATGTAGCGCCTGAAGCCAGATTGGCCAGGCATCTGTCTGAAAGACACAAAATAGAAGGGGAAGCTGCATACCATTGCCTGAACATGCAATGGAATTCACAAGGAGCACATTTGTACACTGTATCTCCTTTTGCACTTAGATTGAAAGAATGCATGATCTATTATTGTTTTTATAGTGCACGCAAGTGGTACAGTACGTACTGTACCTATTAGCCTGATTAAATGATGTATTGATTTTTCTAAGGATGGCTATGTCGTTCCGTCCACCACTTTGGTTCCAAACAACATAGTATCTCTAAAGTTACTGGCTGGATTGGCATATTTGTCTGTGCTCCTTTCATGAAACCAAGACGACGGCTTGTGCGGACTTTGGTGAATTGGCCTCGGTGTTAAGTGTACATTTCAAGTAAAGACCAACATGAACTCTAGTGGCTGCTAGGCAGTACGGCATTTAGCTGTGCTGAGCATATGACTTTATAGTCTGTGTTATTATTGCCATACTGTACATCAATATGTAATTCCAGACTCATTGCAATGTCAAGGAAGTCAAAACAGGTATTGTAGCAACACTATCAGAACACATGCCATTATTTGCATGTAAGTGCTGTTCAATCCTTTTGGAGTGCATGCCCGTTAAAGTGATTATTGCTTTCTTTCTTTGTATGCATACTTAATGCACACTATCTTTAATGTTATGAATGTGCATGTGCAGTGGTTGTATCCGACCTATCAGCCTGCCTTTATCTAGGCATGTGTTTGTCTTGTGCTACCATGGTAACCAGACACACAAATTCCAACATGACATGTGCATGGCAAACATCAGGCCTGCTGTGTCTCTATGGCTTCGTACACACCTACACAGGTATTTTTATGAACGTAACTCTTGTCCACACGCATAAACAGAGTTTAGATTTAAAAATCTACACTGTAGCTGGAGTTTAAAAAAAAGATTTGTTTTTATGCCCCCCCCCCCAAAAAAAAAACCGCATATAAAGAGCTATGTTTATAAAGAATAACCGGCTATGTATGGTTACACACTAGCCTAATGAGGCTGCTAATTCAGCTCACTGATTATTTGGGAAATGACTGATCTCAGAGAGCAATCTATACATTAAGATATTTAATAGAGAAATTATGTTTCATCATTCTCATTTTCAGGTTCTACTCCTGGCCCTACTACTCGAATGCCATAGCAGTTGCCATGGAGATGACTCTCTTAGAGTTCATGGACAGTAGCATAGTACAGAGTCAGACATACTTTATTCTGTGCTTGAGGACACTGTTTACACAATACACACTCTGTATAACATTAACATTTCTAACACTAACATTTCCTGAATTTAGTATGCATCACACTGTATTATTTGTATAGCTACTAAGCATTCTGACATAGGCCTACTAAAAAGTCACACATACTATTAACTCATTTGGCATACTAAATATTAAACAGTATGATATGTGATTTCGAACAGGCAGAGGCAGACAGACGGATACAGCGATCTCTGTAGAGGCATAAAAGGGACACATACAGACAGACAGGTATACAACGGGTATTGCATAACCGGGTGGGGCATACATTCCCAACGTCCACTAGCCTAACAGTATGGAGTGTGTTGTCATGCCATCAGCTGCAAAAGAATCAGTCGGCTCCATATACAGTATGGCCACAAAAGGGGGCATGCCCAAATCGCCCATATATGAGCATAATACTGACTAGAATTTCGCGGGCCTGCGGCCCGCTCATCCTAGCGCCATTCGATGTGTCGCAAATGGGAAGAAGGCAATAGCGGGAGGGCGATGCGAGTGCTGTACTGTACCCCTTTGTACTGTACTGTACTGTACTGTTATTAGTGTTGTTATTGTTGTTCTTCTTGTTGTTATTGTTGTTATTGTTATTGTTATTGTTATTATTAGTATCGTTATTGTGATTGTTATTATTACATGGATTATTGTTGTGATGTGAGCTTGTTTGTAAATGAGTGAGTTTACAGGTGACCATGTTGATACGACATGGGTACACCTTTTTGCTCACATGTTTTCACTTGTATATATAGATTGTGAGAAAGGGATGTCAGAAAGCCAAGCGTTGTCAGTTTACTCACAGCACAGCACAGCACCGTCACTCCTGTCACCTGTGGGTTGAGCTGCTTAACACGACACTGTCTGTCACTGTCTGTCTGAACACATCAACATACCTGCACATTTGCAAGTGATGCATCATGCTGGGACCTCTCTAAACGTCTGTTTCCTTCATTGTATTTCCTTCTCTTGTAACCGGCGGGGATGCGCTTTTGTTTCAAAACAAAATAATGTTGACAGTGACACACACACACACACACACAGTCACTGGTGACTTTGAATCAGTGGTGGGACCTTACTCTAAGGGTGGGACTGGGAAATGAATAATGCGCAGAAGAACTTGGCATCCGATGATTGTGGCGATGAGAGGTGCTGAGGTGGTGTGTGTGTGTGTGTGCTGGCTGGCTGACACCAGCACACCCTGGGTAAATAGTATGTGTAGTGCGCACGCTTGCACACACACACACACACACACACACACACACACACACACACACGGCTGTAGCTGATGTTTTTGTTGCCCTACTCACAACTATCTTCTGTCCCCCCGCCTCCCACACCTGCAAAATATGGACAGTGTTTTCCCTGACACCGACCCTTCTATAATGCAAGATCGCCAAAGTCTACTTCCCTGGGCTACACATACTTAGAAACCACCACGATATTAAAGTTAAAGTGAAACTGGTTATAATCACTGTGTGATAATAACAACATTTGGTCTGTGACTGTGGGGTGACAGACATACAGTCTGACATACAATAGGCTACACGTGTGCACAGTTAATAAACAATTACCTAATATGTCCAGAGTTCTTGAATTAACATAGTTGGTTTTTAACAGAAAGACAATGCCATAAATCAGTCAAAGTGAGTGACAGACTCAACAGTAGCACACAGCATGCAAGGCAGCGATGCATGCATGCAAACATGTTTCTCCAGCTGAGATTTAGGCCCAGATTTTGAAGATCTGTTTTACAATGGGGTAATACATAAATTGCCCTCGCTCTGCGCACAATGGTATTATGAAAGGCATATCGGCCCGTGTTGAACGCACTCGGCCCGTGTTGAACGCACACACATTATGGCATACGGTGTTCCTGAATATTTTAACATTGTGGGAGTGTCCATATGTTAATTATTTTCGCTTTGCGCAATTTGCTATTAAGCCCCTTGACCTAGAAACACTCAGCGCATAACGATTAGACGTGGGTCTGACCACCTCATAAACGCAACAAGCACTGTTTGATTTTACACTTGAGCGGCTCTGGGAGGCTGCTAGAGTGTTGCCATGTCTGTTTATTATAAGCGGCTTCTTTTTCTGTAAAGTTGCTTGTAAATATTGGTAGTTTGTGGTTGCTTTTCTTGTTTCTAAAGTGGTTATTTGGGCTTTTCTCCTAATGTTGTTTAAACCAGTGATCCTCACACAGCACATTCCCATGTCAAGGATCCCCAGATGAATGCATTTGCCCAACTAAGGACGGCTAATCCAAAAATTAAATAAAAAATTTCCAAGATTACTTTTGAAAATAGCAGATCTATAGCAGATCTATACCAGCTCACAATGCATCACATTCATTCATTAAAACTATGAACTCTGACTGCAGAACTTATAGAACATAACTGACTTATAGAACAGCCCAGAACAAGTCTGGCTGCCCTATTTTGTGCAACCTGTAATTTAGCGGTTTGTCTGGATGAGTCATTATTATGAAATTATTAGTAGTCAATGGACCATTGGTTGAGAAACAGTGGGATGTATACACACTGGGATGCATAGCAAGTGCAAGTGTTACAAAAGCATTAATCTTATAGCCCATATCCCCAGATTCCCCACCCAACACAACAGTGGTCCCCAGGTTGATTCTAAGGTGCTATTTACACGAGGATGGTGTTCATATAAAACGTCAAAATAAAGTATCGTTTGCTGCTGTCATTTAGACGAGAACCGTGTTCTCAGGAGGTGAAAACGCAACGAAGTGAAACCGCCTCCCAGAGTGGAAATCTTTGAGAACGCCGTTTCCTATGGTCTCCATATAAACAGGCAAAACGGTGAATCCGCAAAACTTATGACATCATGGCTCACGTTGGCTCACAGCGCATATGTTTATTACATTGATGCAGAGCAATATCATTATGATATAATGGAGTTCCTGAACAAGCCTCCCTCCTCGCCTACAAAGTGATGCTCATCAGCGATGTTGAATGTAAAACCATGATGTAAATAAAAAATCACACACGTGTGAACTGAGTGGTGCAATTCCCCCCCCCCCCCCCCCCCCCTCTCTCTCTCTCTCTCTCTCTCTGGCGCCCCCTACTGCTATTATTAAGTCACATACTCGTGCTCTCACAGACAGACACACACACACACACACACACACACACACACAAACAGGTACAAGGACATTGCAAGCTGGTTGTAGGAGTGGTTGCACCACTCAAAAAGCCTTGTGATAGATGGCAGCCGCGGCAGCAGCGTTTATTTAATACATATATATCATCCCGTGGCGCGCCCAGAGCAGTGTTGCACAGCTTGCGTCTTCTTCTTGTACGGGGGTGACCTGTCTAATTGGCAGCCCGTTATCGCCACCTAGCGACAGTATAGCATAATAGCACATTATATCATAACGTGTGCGTTCTCGTGTAAAGGGTAAGAAAAAATGAGAACGCAACGGGACTTTGACGTGTTATATGGAGATGGTCGCCGTCTAAAAGAGGCCTAAGTCAGGGTGGTGGTCCCTGGTTCACAATCAGTTGAAAACCCCTGCTTTAAGTGGACAAATACCTGCTGTTATGTTGTGGACTTACCGATGCGCTGTCACTCTTTTGCAGCTTATGGCTAACCTCATTTACACAATAATAGGCTACCTCACCTGCTGCTTTTTGTGCACAGCTTTGAGTGTCTGTGTACCACGAAATGTGTAGATTTGATTGGCTGAGCACGGAATCTGATGATGTATGATGGTAAGAGCGCCCCTCACTTCACACGAGTGTGATCTTTTTTTAGGGGCTCTACACCACACTAGCCTCTCCAACGTATGTCTTGATATTACGTCATATGGCATATGACTTTAGAGATGACTTAATGTTTGTTTAGAGCACTTTGTAAACAGTGGCAGCCAAGTCTATGGACTTTTTAATGTTTGTTCACAGCAGTAAACCTCATGTGACATCATGTGGGTCAATTAGGCACCCCTCACTTCACACAGACAAGTGTGATTTATTTTAGGGTGAGCCCCTTCAATGTCTGGCTTTTGAAATGACGTCATATGGCAGCCCACGTTATGACAGGATTTCACCCACTGACCTGTAAACCTGTGAAATGACAATTCTTAACTAATACTAACAATTTACACAATTTCTCTCTTTTGTAAAAGGTCCTCTAAACTCTAAAGCAATCCTTTAGAACAGCAAAAAATAACCCTATACTGTATAATCAAATAATGCCTAGAATAATAATTAGCACCCCCCACCCCACTCCCAACCTGCCAGCCCTTATTAACACTGCCACCTTTTGCAGGATCCGGACCATATGGCACACAACCCCAGCTACCAGTTTGGGCATAATCTAACAGATTGCCTTGTGATATTGTGATTTTGTCTCGCCTATATACACCTTTTTGACATTACCTGTTTTGAGTGTTTAATTGCACACACACACACACACGCACACGCACACACACACACACACTCACACACACCATAAAAACAAAATGTCCTGACAATAAAGAGTACATCTGAATCTAAACCAGACATTTCTGACTCAATATAACCAATAACAGGAAAGTTCTGCTGTATTGTTTGCATCCCTGCTTTTTCCTCCTGCTTTTCAGCCAATTTCCTAATGATTCCCAGAAGAAGGGTTGGGCTTCAATTCCATGCTCCAACCCTTTCAAATCCTATAAATAACTGAGACTTCAGAAGCTAGAACAGTTATACTCTGTATTAGATGTTTCCATTCATAGGCTACATTCCTGGCGTAGGTCTGATCCATTTCCACCCACCAACTTGTTCAACGTGATTCATGCCTAAACAAGTATGTACAGTACAGTAGTAACAAGTGCATACTGATACAGGCACACATTTTCAAATTCAGACCATAGATTCAGACATACAAACCCAGCAAAAGGCTGTTCGCTGGATGTGGTCCATATACCCGGGCAGTTGACCTTCACTTCTCATTTGTTTTAAATGAGTGACAATTCCTCTGAAATTACCTAATCTGTCAGTTTGGTAACTGAATATGCTGCATTTTGATTAGACTGGGTTAATCGTTAATCTGTGCTTGGCTATAGAATGCAGAAACGCTGGTTAAAGATCCTCGTTATAAAATCACTCATGGTGTATCTCCAAACATATTATTAAAGCAGAATTGAAACACTATAATAGTCTAGCCTCTAGGTAAGGTTGTAGTCATTAGCTATGGGCATGGGCAAATAACATTTTTTTCTTGTTATCTCAATCATGTAGAGAGAATCATGTGGAGAAAGAGGGAAATAGTGAATGACAGAGACGTACAATTTATAACCTTTTCTGACTCCTTTTCGAAAGGTTGGATAATTATTATTCAGGAATGGAATGCACTGAAGCACTGGAGCTGCCGCTTTGGAATAATAACCATCATTCACAAGCATGCACACACAGCCACACACCTGTTTATGTGTAAGTGAAGAACAGTACACACGTCTTTACTTACAAACAAACAAACAAACATTTTGAAACCAATACTTGATTAGATTTATATTTCTCATAACCTCCCAGTATAGGTTTGGATATTTAAATCCTAACCCATGACGGTTATAAGAAGTATTCGCCTCTGGTGGAGTTCCAGTTCCCTGATCGTCGGTACTGTATGCCCATCTGGCCATGTATGGACGTATCGGTCGGATCTGCAGTTCTGGACAACTGGATCACCATATGTCTATGGGCAGGGGCAGGGCAGTTTGGCCTTCTGTCCTTCAAAAATCACACTGAACTGAGCTGTGCAACTATACATTTATTGTAAGTTACTGTACTGTACAGTGCTCTGAACTGTATTGTAGTTCAGAGCAACTATACATTTATTGTTATAGTTACTGTACTGTGCTCTGTACTGTACTTTGATTATTTTTGGGGAAAAATGACAGAGTTACTGTGTGGGGGTCGGCCCAGTTCCGGCGAGCCTTCCCGTGTCCGAAACGGTAGAGAAATGACAAAGTTACCGTGTTGCAGTTTTCCGTGCACGTTTTCTGCACGTACACACAGAGCTGCATAATGGAGCGGAGGCACCGCTCAAAATGATATGCCCCTGAGGCTACAGTGACCTTGATGCCCCGTCCATGCTGCCCCAGCTGATTTCACAGTTCTCTCCTCTGTGTCTTTCCTGTAGTCTTCACAGCAGTGGCGTATTTACTGTAGGCTGGCCAAGTCCATTTGAAAAACACGACAAAAGAGACCAAACCTGAGAACTATTAGGCCATTGTGCGTAGCACGATGCTCACATTAGAATGCAAATTTCAGCCTTTGTGTCATGGGGTGCTAGGTGTGGGGGTCTGAGTGGACCCATCACTTGTAGCCTACTCGTCTGGCCAGTACAATCTCTCTGAAAACCTTGAGTGTTTCAGATTGTGCGGGGGGTGGGCTGCCCAAAATGTAATTCCTGGAAACGCCACTGCTTCACACAGACTGCATCCTGCTTCTGTAGAACAGGGCGTGAACCGTTTGTGGTCAGAGAAGGACAAATACAGCTGAACTAGGCCCTTACAAGAGCATAGATTCATTAGATTGCCAAAAAGGTGACCAGAAAAGGGGAAACAAAAAGGAAGATAAAAAATAGTTGCACAGTTGCAACTTGCAACTACTTGCATGTTGCAAGGTGTTGTGTGGCGAGTCATTGGTGGGGTTTTGGCTTTAGGTCATCTGCTGACGTGAAAAAAAGTCAGACACATGACAAACTAAACTAAACTAAAAAGAAAAAAATAAGCAGACAAAATTGTTGCACTACTGGAGCACTATATAATCATTTAAGCTGATACATTAAAAGCAATGATTAGCCTAGACTTAATTCTTAAACATTTTAAACAAAAACGTACACCCTAGGCCTATATATATATATGAAGAAGAAATTACTAGAAAATAGCTAAAATACTGCTATAGATAGGGGTACGAGTATCTTTGCATGGCTAGGCATGTTTGTGCGTGTCATCCATCTTCACTGACTTTTCACATCATCATCATCATATTCTTGTAATATATTGGCATCATCATTTAATTAGGCCCATCAAGGCAAAGGTAAATCGCATAGACTTTTGGTGCATGCTGCTGCACTGCACAGCGCCACAAGCCACTGCCGTGTGGCTTTCGTTGACTGCCTAGTAGTCGGTGAAGTCTATAGGCTTATCCCATAGCCCTAAAGAGACTTTCACTCTGTGATTGGGTAGTTCGTTGTTAAGGCAACCGCGGCAAATATTGTTCAAATTAAATCAAATCAAATGTGTAGTAGACTAGAAAGAATATAGATATTATTATATTGTTACCAAATATTCTGTGAGGAATAATTACACAGACATGTAGTAGCCTGGTTAGTCTAAAATAATGTAGCTCTTAGTAGTAGTAGTTGCTTGACAACCAACTAGCCAATCCTGGCGCCACCAATCAAACCCCTCAGGCAATGGGAACTAGACCCCGATACCTTATCGAAGAGGAATCTGGAGCGCACACAAGGCAGTCGTTCACACACTCAGTGTGCGTGTACCATTTGCCCATGGCGGTACAGAGCAGTGGCGCCGTGGCAAGCCTCTCCTCGGAATAATCGGAATTCGAGCAGAACCAACAACGTCTCCCCAGATCTATCAAGGAAAAGGCCGGGCAAATAATGCGTTTTGACAGAAAATCCGGCGCCTGTCATTCACTCGTGCCTTTGAGATTGAGAAGAACATCGTCAGGGAGTTCACACGTCCCTGTGCGTCGACGAGGGAGCAATGTTTATTCTTTCCAAGTCGTAGTTTATCATATGTAAAGAAAGAGAGGGTGTTGTGACGGACAATATTAGTGACAGTGATCGCAGCGCAAGGGCACCGAATGCTGTCTTCGGGAGGGACGCGGTAACACTGTCTTCCAGCCGGGTCATCTTCTCTCTGGTTTCGCGCAGTGCTTCAATCTGAAGTGCTGGAGCCGCTCTGCAAGGATGCAGGTGAAAAAGCACAGGGACTCGGACAGGAGCAGCGGAGACATACTCCAACAAGATGAACCCAGCAAAACCTCATGCTTCTCGAATATCAAGATATTTCTGATAGCGGAATGCGCCCTGATGTTGGCACAGGGCACGGTCGGAGCATACCTGGTGAGTAGATTATTACATAGACAGACAGACTGTTGGGGGGGGGGGGGGGCGCTTGAGTCTGCAGCCCCAAGTGTGTGCTGTAGGCAACTGCTCGCGAGACGTCGGTTTTATAAATCAAGTGGTGGGTGATACGATCATTATACACACATACTATGTCACTATCCTCCTACCAGTACCATGCAATGCTATACAAACACGGCCTTATTGGGATTTGGGTTCTGCTTGCATGATAGTTGCATGCATGCACCACATTGAGTAGGTAGTCATCAAAGTACGTGCAGCAGTCAGTACTGTGCGTGCAGCGTGTGACATAATGACACATTATAACAAGTAACCGGCTAGGTGGGCTTGTTGTGTTGCTGCGTCCACTGCCATGGTTGGCTCTCCCCCAACAGACAGCAGAGCGTTTCCATCGTTTGAATGAATAGCTCATTCTAATGTAATTACACGTGCAGTGATTCTGCAGCCTGCCATTAGCATCATTTGAAAATGTATTTATTTATTTATTTACTGCGGTATTAGACCAACAATGAACGGGTATCCTAAATGGGACATGCTGCATGCATATTTTTTTGTGTTGAGCTAGTAAAAGTATGATGATAATAGGTTAATAATAATAGTTTGGAAGATAGTAGCCTATAGGCCTATTGTAATTTAAGATTGTTTATTTCATATTCACATGGGAATTGACTCAAATTTGTATTTAGCATACTGAAATTGTGAATATTTACAGTAGCTTATCCACAATATAAAAGGTGAAATCTCAAGATAGGCTACATACAAGTTGCCTAAACATGTATTTTACTAAAACATGTCTAACATTTTGGAGAACAAGTTCATGCCGCCTTTTCATACAGGTAGCCTAATTTAATAGTTATATAGTGTTAACCATCACCAAGGTCAAGGGGCCATAAATTGCAATTCACAATGAAGAATTTAAGACTTTACCATTCAATTATATTTCCTTCCATTGTTTTATTATTTAGTTTTTCTGTATTCGCTGCTAGAATCATTGTCAATGACACCTCTGATGATGAACAAAACATTTTGACCTTTAGTAGCCTATACCTTTATGGATCGAATCTTAACAGTAACAGCAACCTGCAATACAACCTTTTCACAGTTCAGGTTAAACTCATAAAAACTTCACACGGGTGTTTATTTGTTCAGCCACTGTTTACTTTCTAAGAAACACTGTCTCTATTGAATGACAGTCAAATGGACTGAAGTGAAATAACATATTTGGAATGCGACATATACATTCTGTATGGAGCCTCAAGCTCTACCTAGGGCTGCCAGGGCAGCTTTTCAGTCAGAATGTCATCCTGCTGGAAGAGACACTTGCTCGTGAGAATGTAATAATTGATGTCTTGTAATACAGAAAAAGCACAGCAGCTGTGTTGTTTTGTTCATAACAGCCCTCCAATTTTGGCCACCTGTTCAAACATGCCAATTTGAAGAGTAAACTCCGGGCATGAGGTGAGGATTGCAAATGATGGGTGTGAGTGAGAGGAACAACACGATTTGCCTGGACAAACACATGAGGCTATTTGTTATGCTTTATCATTGCAAACACAACAGTGTTACCTTCAATGGAGCCCATTTTACATGGCCTGTGGTTCAGGGAGAGCCTTGTGCTGCGCCACATGAGCTATTGTTGTATCCATGATTGGATTGATGCGATTTACAGTAAGAGTGTGCAGGCCGTTAAGGGCCAAAACCCAAGTGCCACGGGGCGTGCTCTCCATTAGTGGCTTACAGCACAACTTACTCATCTTAGCAACAGAACCATCTTGTTGTTCTTGTTATTACTGGAAATGCCCACAGAAGAACCAGTTTAATGCATGGGATTGTTGAGTCCTGATTTGCGTAGATTGCGTTGTGTAATGTAAAAAGGGTCTTACCTGAGTGTTAATTTAACCACTTCCCAAATTCTGGCGATTTGGGAAGTGAACATTTTGCAAGAATAACCAAACATTCCTCAAAAATGGTATATTTACAAGCTATGTAAATGACATGTATGTAGTATGTACATGTTGCATTACAAACATGTTGTGATGTTGTAGATTGGATATGTTCAGGGAAGAGATTTGGTATGGGGGGGGGGATTTATTATAAATCCAGGCTAATTCATACTAGTCAAATCCTCACTGTTAATTCAACTCTTATGAAAGTGTAACCTCTAAGAATGTTTACAACTTTGGAATTAGATTAACACAGGATTTTATTCTGTGGCAATGTATAGTGATGTGGACTTTGTTTACACTGCAAGAGCTAAATCCTTTTTTTATAATCTTTTTAAATTCATACACTATAGAGCACCGAAGTCCTGACGTAACTCGCTCATCCCGACGATTCCCCTGGTTCGCGGAAGTAATTTCTCTATGGAGAATAACATGGGGTGATCTTAATATCGTCTACTATAAGCGTTGTGGTCCAAAAATAAACAAGCTGTCTCTGCGTTATTGTTAGGGAGGTGTCTCTGTATCGTTTGCAACAGTCAGTCACTCATATATGATACAGTCTGCTTCTAGCGAAAATCTAACTAATTCAGCAGCAGTAACATTAGCGTTTTCTCTCAGTCAGTTGTTTCTTCATATCCAAGAGTGAAGCGGCCGGGGTGACATGTTTATTTTTCAAACACAGTTGTTATATGAGGCGATCTAAAATCGCCTCAATGGGGATTTCAATGCAACTAAACAAATACATGAACCTGGGGACTGACGCCCTCTACTGAAAGTGACGTCAGACTTCGGTGCTCTATTGTCCTTCAGACAACTATCTTATTATTTGACTGTCACGATGGTACGACTATCAGATTATAAAATCTTTCACAAAGCAGGAAAGAACCTGAGGTGGATGTGGACTTTTGTTTGGAAAAAGTCTGTATTTATGTCTCAGGAAGCTGGAATTCAATGTGCTTATGCAGTAGACATTCTCCTGTTTACAGAAAGTATTTTGGAATGTATTTCGATTGCCAATGAAGGTGGTCTTACCTTCAGACCACACATTGTTAATCAAAACAACTGGAACAAATATTTTACTGGTTATGTAAGCACACAATAAATTGACAGTAGTTCTCAAATGACTGTTTAGAGCTGGATGGGTTCGTATTGGCAGTGGCACCTGTTTTATCTAACTACTTGCCTGTATAAGTCTGTTAAGCATGCATTCTCTAATTGTGTTGTTGTAGTCCTTTTTTCTTTTGCTCTTCAGACAAAAATCCAATGGATAGGCCAAAAATCTGAATTTAACATAGCATAAGATATAGTGGTTAAATCTCAAATCTTTTAAATAATGTATTTGGCCACAGTCCCACATCTGAAAATATTTTGACAGGTCCCCAATATCAGATTTGTGAAAATTATTCAAAATTGTTTAGATGGAGCTTGTAGATAGAACTTGTACCGTCATGTAGATAAAAAAGCCATTGTATGTATGAACAATGCTATGTTAACTAATTTAGCTGGGAACCCCCTCAGGACCCCTGGGGGTCCCCGGTCCGCTCTTTGAGAACCACTGGCAGATGTACAAACATACAGTATTTAATGTGGGAAAAGGGGGCTTGGCCCCCACAAATTAATTACACTGCTGAGCTCAGAGAAGTAGTTGACTACTGTGCGTCACACTGTCTGAGACCGGAGATAATGGAATTGGATCGGATTGGGTGGTAGCTCCCATCACTCTACTGTACTTTGGTGCACTGTTCAACAGTGAGTGTTATGCCTATAATTTATGCTACATCACGTGCCAAAATTGCCAATCTACAAGCTCACGAAGCATCGCATCCGCATTGCGAATCGGCTATTTATGTAATCATGCTTTAGCCGGCCGGCTGCTCAGGGGTGGCACAGTGGAAAAGTAGCTGCCCACCACTGCAGAGTCTAAAGCCCAAACCTCACCAGTTGCAACTCCTTGCAACTTGTCGCAATTCCTTTCAATAAAACAGTTTTAAGGTAAGCCACACCAATGCAACTCCTTGCAACTGCCATTGAGGATAATGGTTGCAACTTGCAACTAGTTGCATGTTGCAAGGACTTGCGTGGCGATCATTGGTGCATTTGGGCTTAAGGGTTTGAATCCACCGCGGTGCATCCGGCTTTGTCAAGCGTCTAGAAGGAAGTGTTTGGTGGGAGAGTAGGACGAAGGCTATACGTCCACCTTGTGGGGGCTTCTAACTGTCAGGTGAGCCAGTAGGTTACAACAGCAGTGACAACAGACAGAAATGTCTGTGGGGAGAAATCAATTGGCACTATAACTAAATCGGGGGGTTGGGGGCATACAGACGTTTCTACTGCCACAATGTTATGCTTCCCACACACACGGGCAGATGCAAAAGATAAAGATGCTCACAGACAGTGTATTTGTGTAGGCTAGACACGTGTAATGATTAGTCAACACTAGTTTTATTTTATTTCTAAGTCTACTTATAGGACGTTAACATCACATTTGAGTTCTTTTTGAATTCCTGTCAGATTTCTCTATATAACTGTCTCAGCTGTTGGTGCGCTGCGTGCGCAAATGCGCCTTGCATGCCTTTGATCTACGGCGCAGAAAACATTTTGACGACGTATGCGCACCGGCGCATCGTTTGTGTGCCCCCCTGATTATTAATAACATCTAAACATGTAAACACAAAAAAAAAAAAACAAAGAAAAAAAAAAAAACGAATGGTTCAAGCCCATTAATTAAGATTCGAGTGCCAACCCTACCCCTAACGAGCGAACGTTCAAATCCCGAATGTCCGAGGACAGCCGTGCGGGGGGTACTGGCCCTCTCTGCACAGAGCTCAAGCCATAGTACAATATGGTGTCAACTGGTTGCTTTTGGTTGGCATTTGTTCTGAGGATGAGAGGGATATGAGAGTGTTTTAAGGCCAACTCTCCATGGTTCCAGGAATGTTTGATCTGGGAAGCCACGTTGTCTAGTCTACTAGTAGATGCTGCTGTAGAAGCTTGGATTGAACTCTTTCTTTTCCCCCTCTTGCATGGCTGTTTGATTAATAGCTTTATTGAATAAAAATTAAAAAAAAGTACAGCTGAACAAAATCATTTGCATACAAAACCTCTAAACATTCCGTGAGTCGGCATAATCAATCTCCCATTCTGCTGAGCGACTCAAGATTTAACATTTTGATGACAATGGCATTTGTGAGATGGGAGACAGAAATGGGATAATGCTCAAAGGTGCATTCAAAATTGTGGATTCACAAATTCACAGATACCCTTTTTTATGACCAATCACCCACTATAACCATTATATCACAAACATATGTAGTTCTGGAAAAACAACAACAAAAAACATGTTTTTATTATTTATGTCCTATAGGCTACATATACATCTGTGTCTGTGATGGGGGACTGTGATAATCAGTACATGGGTGTACTGTGTCTCCAGACTCTGGAGACACAGAGCCCATGTACTGATTGGATGGTCTGTTAAAGTGGGATCCTCTGGAGTCCAGAGGATCCCACTTTAACAGACCTCAGTTAGAGTGGGATCCTATGGGGAAACACAATGCCTACCTGGGGGGCTTTGTGTTTGGACCATGGACCTCACACACCCCGAGGTACCAGGGCTATCTGTGGGCGCTTGGGGTAGGAAGCTCAAAACAAGAGTCTGTAGCAACAGCAGAACAAGTTGATTTTTCACAAGCACAACGCTCAAATTGCATGTTCCTTACAAATTGGGCACCATTTAAAAGGCCAATAAACAGGTTTTCCAATGGTATAAAAGTTATTGCCAAAAATCATTGTTACAACAGAAACATTATCTACCAAACACAAATTTCTGCGGTGGTACAGTGCCTAGAAAACACGTCCTGTCTGATTGGGGTTCAAGCCAACCAACCAAGCCCAACATAGCCTGGTGGGAATTGCCAGGGTAATGGAAAATAGTATGAGAATTGTTCAGACATTGTGATACACATGGGCACAGTTTGTTCCCAGATATGATATCACACGACACACGACACACGTCACATATCATATCACACGACACACGTTTAATCACGTCCAACTATGGCTGATCAGTGATCACCACCAGGGGCACCTAAATAAACGATAGTATTTGTGTTCTCCGTTTAAATCAGAAGTTATGATGCCCCCACCTATTTCAAAGAACAGAACAGGAAAAAGAGTGCTTGTGGTAGGCAGTCCAGTAAAGAGCTGTGGGAGTAAATGTCGCAGTGCCTTGGTTAATCAGAAACAGAGCAGTGGATCCTGAAGGGGAATGCCTCTTGGCAGGCAGGAGGTTTTAACTCAACCACAATGTGGAACATTTGAATAGTGCTGTGAGTCAGTATATTCCAAAGGAAAAAATAATTTAAGGGCTTGTTCTCAATATTGTGGCATTTTCATGCAATGTGAAGCTCATCTCCTCAGGTCGAAACCTATTCACATCATGCCACCAGATGTGAAATGCCTTTTGAGAGGGAAAACAAAAAGTTATACTTAACCTTACATTACCTGCAGTGTGTAAACGTTCATTATTTAACTGATTCTAAAATAAAGGGATATCTTTGGGTTTCTGTGCCTTGTTTCCTGTTGGTTTTGCATCGAGTTGTATTTTCACTCCATTTAGTCCATTGAACATCCCATGCCCCGAATAACTGCATCATTATTGTTTTTTAATTTCTTCTAGGTGAGCGTTCTGACCACCCTGGAGCGACGGTTCAACCTAAAGAGTGCTGACATCGGGGTGATTGCCAGCAGCTTTGAGATTGGTAACCTGGCTCTCATCCTGTTTGTCAGTTACTTTGGGGCCAAAGCCCATCGGCCACGGCTGATTGGCTGCGGGGGCATCGTCATGGCCCTCGGCGCCCTCCTCTCAGCTTTGCCGGAGTTCCTAACGAAGCAGTATGAGTATACAGAGATCATGTGGCGGACTGATTCCCTTAGCCGCGATGTCTGCTCCAACACCAGCAGCCAAGCGGCGCAGCAGGCAGAGAACAAACTTTGTGCCAACAAGGCCAACACCAACATGATGTACCTCCTGCTTATTGGAGCCCAAGTACTGCTGGGGATCGGGGCCACCCCAGTGCAGCCCCTGGGCGTGTCTTACATCGATGATCATGTGAAGAAGAAAGACTCGTCACTCTATATAGGTGAGCCATTCCCTACAGGCTACAGCCAGATAAAGTAAAAGGGGGACAAAAACAAGGCAAATGGATGGCTATCACACTGGCATTTAAAAATCTATTTGTTACAGCACTCTTATTTCATAAGGTAGTTACATCAAACAGAAACATCACAGCCAAGTCTGCAGTGTTAATTTAACTCTGGATTCATTTAGGTGTTTACACACAGAGCGTTTATGTTGTGCAATTAATTCAAATTACTTGAAACTGCTATTTTGACATGAGAACATCCACGCAGAACGTGAATGTAACAAGGTAATAAAGCAATCTGTCATCATTTTTCAACGCTAGGTCTATTTTTTTTTAACCGCAAACATCACCAAATGATAGTTCGATGTGTCCTTTTGTAAATTTCGTCAATCTGAGTTACGGGTTTATTTGTGTCAATCTTATTGTTTATACTCTCCGAGTTAATGAACACTGCAGATTTTACTGCGTTTTTATGCTGTCCATTCACAGCCAGCAGGTGCAGTGCATGTGCATGTCACTGTGTGTGTGTGTGTGTATGTGTGTGTGTGTGTGTGTGTGTGTGTGTGTGTGTGTGTGTGTGTGTGTGTGTGTGTGTGTGTGTGTGTGTGTGTGTGTGTGTGTGTGTGTGTGTGTGTCCTGTATTGTAATTGTACAGTACCCTGCTTCCTTTTGTCTCTGCACTTTTTTGTCCATGTGACTGCCAGGTGAGCAGATCTAGCAGCTTTTTAATCTCCATTACGATGCTTCTGTTGGCAAGCGGGACAGATAGGGGTTAAATATCTCTACTCCCCTCAATCCCCTCTCAAAGGCAAGATGCTGCTGATGTGGCTTTTCAGGGCTTAAAGGTGCATTCAAAGCACTTTCTGGCCAGATTCAAATATTATACTGTGATTGCTGGGGATATGTCTATGGTTTGCTGTCGTTGGCTGAATCTTGGAGCCTCTTTTGATATTTCTATCCCATTTTGTAGTTTGTAGTAGTTTTACTAAATCACTTGGATCAGCTACATTGGTCCTCCTTTACCTCATCCACAAATGTTGCACGAAGGCTTAATTTCCTCCAAAACATCAAACTATACCCCTGTACGAGAATTACTTTGCCATTAAGCCATACACCATATGCAATGCATAACATTACGTGAAAGAAACTTGCTTTGAAGATCTGTCGTCAAGGTGACAAAGGATCACATGATCCAACGCATAAGTGGCTTGTGCAGCCTTTCTTTCATTCATTTTTCTTGTTAACGAGGGGGCTGTTAGAAAAGCAAGCCTCGGCCACAATTCCATATAATGGCTTTACTTGTCTGCAGGGAACCTGGCTGCAATTTGTTGTCCAAACCATAGTGCACCTGCCTTTGATGGGAAGAAACGAGGTGTGTCAGACAGTGTTATGTGTGTGTGAAAGAGCATATAATAGACAATGAGTTCAGAGACTGATTTAAGCCTAAACCTATACCGTACTTTGTGTATGGCTGCATTGCTTCAGCTTGCCAAAATCTTCAATGCCGAAGCAATGCAAAGTGTAAGTTTAATTGAACACACATACATGTCGTACACACATCACAGTTTTTATTCGGGGCGGCAGCGGTGGCTCAGGGGTAGAGTGCCTGGATGGTAACCGTAAGGTTGCCAGTTCGAACCCGGGCTCCCCCAGAGTTACTGTCGAAGTGTCCTTGAGCAAGACACTGAACCCCTAATTGCTCCCGATGTGCTAGTTGGTGCCTTGCATGGTTTCCGCTGCCATCGGTGTATGAATAGGTGAATGTAATGCACAATCTCTGTAAAGCGCCTTGGATAAAGGCGCTATATAAATGCACCATTTACCATTTATTCACATTTCACACAGCTGCATGCATACAGCAGTCAAATACAGATGTGACCTGATGACAGAGGCAGCAGCAGTATTATCACAGGGCCAAATCTAACTGGTCCTAATCACTTAAAATAAAAAATATATATATTAAGCTACAACAGCATGCTCTGCTTTGCCCATAAACCTTTGCCACCACCCACAGTGCCTTGTTCATCGTGTACAGTAGAATGCTGACTCGCGCTGACTGAAGTTTGGCAAGGGTGGAGATTTGGTCCTGTCCTCCTCTGATAAGCTACAAGGAGAGCTGGAGAAACAAACAACCGGCGAGGAGTGACAAACAATGTGGTATTGAGTTGTGCTCAGCTGATCGTTCTAATCCCCATGCTGCAAGGCGTGTCATGTGCCCACTGCAGCCATGAATGAATGGAGTAGATTGTCTGAATTTCTGTAAGATTTCTTTTCACTTGCCGATAATGTATTCTGATTATTCATCCCTGTGCACACACACCCGGTTCCACATTGTTGCAGCTTTGGGGCCAAGTTGTGTTTGTGCAAGCGTGGTCATTGCTTAAATTGTTTGCTTGTTTCCTGTAGACTTTTTTAAGACCAGCTTTCTCTTAGGTCTGCAGGGCATGCCACTGGTTATATTCTCATTCATTATTCATGTAAAAGAAAACAACGCTGAAAGGTGGTGTTATAATTTTAATTTAAAAAATAAAAATAGACTGGTGGTGATGCTTAAAAGGCTCCTCTAAAGTTTATTGCTGTTCGTTAACGTTTCGATCTCGATTTTCATCAGGACATATAAAGAGCTTTTTAAGCATCACCAGTGTGCAGACCTTTTCTTTTTGATATTTCCGTTTGTCTTGCACCTGGGCCACGGATGTGCGTGCACTACCTTCGTCAAGCTTCATTTTGATTTTACACTGAACTTATGGGTATTTCGATTCAAAAGGCCCAATATTAAAGTTACAGTGATTTTCACCCCCAGAGACCACCCTTCTTTAGAAGCTCTAGAAAGCTCTTCTCGTTCCATTTTTGTTTATATTCCTCCCGATAATTGGAGAGCTCCGATGATTGGAGAGGGCTTGACAGGGAATGCTGACATGTTGGAAGAGGTATAGTAAGAAATAAATGAGAGAGGGGATGACTGGCAGAAAGGGTGAAATTCAACCGTAGCACATGATACTCAGAAAGGGAGAAGACAGACGTGAAGACAAACGTGAAAAGGAAAGCTTCCTCTGCGATGTGTCACTATGAGCAATCTCCAACTGTGACATTGCCGGATTATGACTGTGGCGCTACTGTACGTGTTGCTGAAGCATGAATATTCAGCCACAGCTCTGAGGACCACTTATGCACACGGCGCACAGCATTTTGGAGCCCAGGTTTTTGAAGTGAAGACACAATTAAATGTGTGATGGTACCGTGTCGTTTTTGGGAGATCAAAGTGGAGATCAAAAACATCACCTTTGCTTTCCCATTACAATACTTGTCCTGTGGGTATAGCTGATGTCGCCTGACTCGCCTCCCCCTTATGTTGTATCAAGATGTTGGCTGCTACTGCTGCTGATGTCAGTGTATATTTCCCCCCAGCCAAGTGTTATTGTTATAATTAGTCAGTGAGCTAAATGTTCAGGTAATGGGTGCATGACATCAGAGGAGGTAGGGCCCGCCCTGTTATAGTAATGTGTGGTGAGAGAGAGGGAGAGCAGAGAGCCTTGGAGAAGAGCCATAATTACAGAGCAGGGCAGGAATGCCAACCAGCCAGCCAAGAGGTGGGCTGGTGTGGCCATGCATACCACACACAGCACTGTGGAAAACAACTCACTTTTCCATATAGTAAAATCCTTTGTGTTAATTTTACTCTGTACAGTACATGTCTGTAAAGTACACTCTCAGAGTTACAAATGGATAAATGAATACTGAGGATTTTACTGTGCAGAGGCCCAGGGCTGTAGCTGTCTGCCTCTGTCACCACCAGACGCGCCTTGCTGCTGTTTAAACAGCAGGAAGACAAGTTTAAACAGTGTCTTTTCAGTCTGCGTCCTCCTCGTGTGTGAAGACCTTTTATAGAAACAATTTCCAACTACCATATGTTCACTACAGAACATGACTTTTCTTTGTTTTAGTAGTAGATATTTTGGATCTCCTGCTTGTAAAGTTGTGTGTTTTCTAGAAATACCGGTAGGCTAAAATGTCACGCTCATTATCACCGTAAACACATTGCTTCATATTCAAAACGATGCCAGATTTAAGCAACAACTGCATAGTGTTGTATCCTACGTCTAGATGTAGGCAATCATGTAGGATTGTAGGGCCAAAGGAAACAAACCATTGGTGAGTTTGCGTCAACAGGATTTCCACGCCCACTCACAGTTCCTGACCTTTCAATAGCCAAAGCTAAATATGTCCCTTCCCACAGGGCCCTGGCTTGCAAAAATATACTGCACAGGACATGCATGTACAGAGCAGAGCTTAAAAGTGACGTTGTACCGTGCACATGGTGGAAACCCCGCCTGCTAGTCTCACGAAGTCCCATGGCCTTGGGCCTCTAGCATTTGAAAGATCAATAGAGACGTCATTTAGGCCTACAGTATGGTGGTATACACTATACAGTCTTCACCATGCATACAGAAGGGTTTTGGAATACATACTGTAACCTTTTACAAAGCATACGTTTTTATTTTATTTAACCACTTTCAACTATCCCTATTTTGGGCATGTCATTATAGGTGACCATTTATTTAAATTGTTCAAAAATAGCAGATCCGTCAAGCTACAAGCATGGATATTTTCGCTGTTTCGTTGTACAAAATAGTACAAAATAATTAATAAAATGGAGATTTTAAAAAATATATAAATACCAGTAAGACGCCTGAGGGCGTGCACGCATCCGCCTCTTTGACGGCAGACTGCTGAGTGTAAAGGGTTTGATGAGGTCAGATCAACACAGGCCTGGCCTGTGCTGGACTTGCTATAGTGACAGTCCCCAGTGCCTCCCCAGTGCCCACCGCGAAAAATCCTGCTTGGGGCACCAGAACTCTAGTTTTTGCCGGCTGCCGGGCACGGCTGCACTAATAACTTTGGGGCAGGCCCATCTAGAGTTTGAATGGACAGGTTGGCCTGTTGAGAACTCTAGTTTTCGCCGGCTGCCGGGTGCGGCTGCACTAATAACTTTGGGGCAGGCCCGTCTAGAGTTTGAAATTTGAATGGACAGGTATCAGTCAAAAGGGAGACATCGAAGAGAAAGGATGGATGAGAAAGGATCAACATATGGAATGTCAGAACAGGTTCAGAAATATATCCATATATGGAGATCTAAGTGTTTGAGGTCAGGTGTAGAGTTGCTGACCAATAGTGATGACATCAGGGATCTCCATACAGTATATGGGCTTAACCCATTTTGGCCTGAGGCCGATTCTAAAAACGCCTCTAAATCCTGACCTAAGTTTTCTGAAAAACTTAAACAAATATTTATATAGCAGCATTTTTTAAACCCAAAATGGGTTCCCGTTCCTGAAGGGGTAACACCAAAAGTGGTAGAATTTTGCAAAAAATATATATGTTAACCGTCTTCCTGCCATTGCCGAAGCCCTTCGGCAATTGAAGCATTAATTTGATATTAACGCTTGCTGCCATTGCCGAAGCCCTTCGGCAATTGCACTTTTATAGTGCATATGATTGATCAAGCCATAATGCTACTCACGTTAGCCGGTTAGCTAGCAGTGTTGTTAGCACTGCACTGGATCGTTCATATTAATTCACCGTCACCATAAGAATCCATTCTATCCGTTTCTTTCAATCGCCTGTATCTCCTATTCCTTGTCCCAGATGGCATTTTTGGTCAAAATAGCGTTTCTTTGACGGCACGAGCCGACGTTGTGGATGGCTAAAATGTACCGGCATTGATTCGATCATGTAAACAAAGGTTGTCTTGGCAACGTAAAGCTGGCAGGGATAAGCTCACTTCCGGTTGAGGCAAAATGTGGCTTTTCAAAATAAGAGCTCAAATTAAAAAAATGCTGGCATGAATTAGGTCCTAATTTCTCAATAAATGGCAGCAGTAAAAGGGTTAATGACGTAAAGAAGATTCAGAACACTTTCCTGGGGGTCTTTATGTGTGTAATATGTGCTTTTAGATATTTTAGATTTTAGCAGTGAGCTCAGTGTCTCTGATATCATCGAAACTGGGCTCACTTACTTCCTGGACTACATGTTGTCTCAGTTAGACAGCCCTCCCCGTATCCACAAGGAGGAGCAGTGCATTATGGGAATTGTAGTCCAGGAAAGAAGTGAGCCCAGTGTCGATGACATCAGAGACACTGCTAAAATCAAAAATATCTAAAACCACGTATTACACACATAAAGCCCCCCAGGAAAGTGTTCTAAATCTTCTAAACGTCATTACCTTATATATACTTTTGCAAAAAGGGTGAAGTGTCCCTTTAACTGCGACAGCAGGTCGCATATACTATGACATCAGGGTCTCCACATCTCCATCCCTGATGACATGATGTCACGAGACCTGGGCACCATATATGGTGCTTGACACACTGTGAAATGCTCGATTCCATAGTTAACTGCGACCTCTGGTAGATAAAATATAAAATAGAGGAAAAAAAGGAAAAAAGCTAAAACCATAAACAGACACACCTCTGTTGGTGTACATTGTGAGGCCTAACTGTACCAATGACAGCTGTCTCAGGCCTGAAGAAAGCAGCAGCTCTGAAGAATGCACTGTCTGTTCCAGGCGATGGAGTGCCATAGAGTTTTACTGGCCAATACAAAGCAGCAGCTGACACACACTCACACAGGCATTTGCACATATGCTAGCACGCACACACACACACTTCCACAGTCAGACACAATCCATTCCACCCATGCAAAAGCACACACACACACACACACACACACACACACACACACGCACACACATTATTGCAAAGTGTATAGCCAAAGTAGGAATGACAGGCTCGCTGTGGGGAAAAACAAAGATACTTCTTATTGTGGGCTGGAAGATAAGTGCCCATACCTAGAGAATTAAAAGACTCCAATGGGCCTTTCACTTATTTATTGTTTGAAGGTCTAAACAATATTATGTCACGGTAAAATAAATTATTCAGACATTCTGCAACATATGGTATAAGCAGCCTAGCGTCTGAAGACAGTTTTGCACTTGCTAGTCTCAGTGCTGGATTTTTAGACCACACCGTTGTGTACTGCATTGGCCCTTTGGATTATAGCAAAAAATTTAATTGTGTATTTGATCAAATCATGCTCAGTAATCTCATTGAAGAATGCGACTCGAGCATCAGGTCGATTTGACAAAGCGATGGCAATAGTTTGCCATGGCTGGCAAAGGCCTCGGAGCAATTCTTGAGGGACCTGTCAGCATTCCTGTTAAAATGCCCCGACTCCAAACAGTCCATACAGTTGGGCGTGTTTATATAAGCTACTTAAACTCAGCGCATGTTAATGTCATCTTGAAGGATTAGACTCTAAATGGGTTTTTCCATCCCGGCCATAAGCTGCATGCTGAGTGTGCCTAGCAACACCCAGTTTGTTTTATTTCAAGACAATCAACGACATCATCACATCTCTAAATTGTGTGTGTGTGCGTGCACGCGCGTGCATGTGTGTGTGTGTCCTCACTAGTATTCTAGCGCTCTACCGCTCCCAGATTGCCCCAGAGACACTAAACAGTGTGGGCTTGTATGGTGGCGTGGACACAGTGGCTGCACTCAGCCAGGCTGCTATTGTTGGTACTGCGGGAGACAGAGGGCGGGTAACTTGTGATTAGCTTGTGTCCGCTTGGTCATTGTGGTCAACAGAATGGCACCGCTGTCTCTGAGCTAATTAGCAATTATCCCCAAATACGCTGAGAATAAAATCATGTAAAACAATCAGACGGGAAGTGATTCAACGGAGGCCTAATGCTAAGCCAAGGTGAAGACGTGGTGATTGAATGGCTTCTCTAAATAAAATGAGGGATTTTGCATTCATTTTGGGGGGGAGGCAGTCATTATGGATGGCTAGTAGTGCCTAATTCATGCTCTGTCGTACAGCGGTGTTGCACACAGAACATGGCGGATCTACAGGCTCACAGCCTCACAACATGCATCCTGCATGCGATGCGCCGTGAGTTTGCTGATTGGCAGTGGCGTAGGGAGGTCATGGTGGGCCCCGGTGCGAGAATATTTTGTAGGCCCCCCACCACCGCCATAAACAAGTGTGCGTGAGTGCTCCCATGCACACACACACACACACACTAGGTATAGACTAACATTACAGGTGAGGTGACCGGCCACACAATTAAATTATTCAATTAAATTCAAAGGGGCTTTATTGGCATGAGAACATATGGTACAGCATTGAGTAAACTCATCCACTCACAGTTAACAGTCTTTGTATTGAGTTTGTGCTTGAAATGTACTGTAATTCTGCAAACAAACAAATATTTCAATCACTCATTAAAATAGCCTTTCAGCACCACATGCAGACAGCACCAGCTTCCAAGCTCAGTGTCCATACAGTATATTCATCAATAAACAACCTGCCCTGACTTGGGCACAAAAAATGTCTCCAAACTATCAAACATAAATAAATAAAAACACAGCTTATTATATGCAGTGTTGGGCATCGTTACTTTCTAAAGTAACGTCGTTAGGTTACTGGATTACTGCCCATAAAAATAATCCCTTTAATACCGTTACAGATTACCTTCTGAGAAAAGTAATAAATTAGATTATTTTCCGTTATTTTCCGTTACCAGACAATTAAAACCCATTTTTTTATGCTTGCGCAAGTTGGTTACATTGTATTAGGCTATAGCCTACTGCCTACCTTCATTGCGCCACATTATCACGGCCCTAATTAACTCTATGGTTAAAAACGAGAATGATACACACCATGAACTGACCATAGACAATATCCCCTTTACAGCTCTCTCTTTATTAACGAATATAAGTCGCCACAATCGCCAGCCTATACACGTAGGACTGGACAGAAAGAGCTAGTGCAGAGAGTAGGCTACAGACATTCAGACAATACCATAAGGCTGTTGCGCTGCGCTCTGCCTCTGATGCCCTCTCCATGGCACGCCGCGCACCGTGGCGCATGAACAACAATAACAACAACTCCACGTGTACCCTCGACGACCCACGTATGAATTAGATAGTTTATAAGAAATGGCACGGCGGCCATCCTTGCAGGCAGTGACAGTAACATAATGAGAATCCTGTAGGCTGTAACCTGTTCATTTTGGGGGGCATCGACAACAGCCTGTTGATGATGAATGATACTATGAAACTTAACAATTCATTTACTAGTACTCACCTAATGACGCCGCCACGGAGGATATACCATGTTTAACGTAATTCCAAAGTGTTTAGCCCACATTGTTTAAGTCATAGACGCATGCGGTTTTTATGAACTTTGGCTAAAAGCATGTTGTTTGTATTATTCCACTGCCACCCGCACCGGTAGACTGTCATGGCAGCTGGCTACAACCGAAACAACTTCCTCTTCCTCTTCAAAATAAAAGCTGCTTGTATCAATACTTTTATTTCTTAAGTGAACTACAGGATGTAGTAGACGCAGGATGTATATTACATGGTATAGTGGGCTTGGAAGGATACTTGCTGTCTCAGGCACTCACGGAATGATACACGTTGAATGGGGAATTCACAGGTTAAATCGTGATTGTATTTTTCTACAATGGTTTGCGACGTAAAATCAACCTCAGTTAACAATATATTGTTAAGGGGCCCGGCCGCCTCTTTATTTTTTTTATTTTTTTAAATTTGCCACCTCTTTTTTTTTTTTTTTTCTCCCGACCTGGGTGTGCCCTCAGGCGTCATGGGCCCCCACGCAATCGCGTTGTCTGCGTCACGGTAGTGACGCCCCTGCTGATTGGCTATTTTGGTGTGTGACACTGTCATACAATGAAGGATAATTCAGGATTAAATTGTTGTTTCTTGCCTTCAATAATGTCATTTGTCTCATCTCCAGGCTGCTAGTCATCCTCCTGGTGGAATATTGGCTTAAGCGAAGCACCTGCGTTGTACTCCCCCAGTACATCTGCTGTATGGAAATTAGAATTGGATGTATGCTTGCATTTATGCCCATACTGCAAGACATGATTGGCTTAGTTAAAATTGTGACAGGTTGTGTGACAGTCTAACTATTTTGAAGAGTGTGCTTGTATTTGTACTTTTAATTATCTTATGGACATTTAATGATTTTATGATACAGGTGCAGACGTGCAGTGCAGAGTGCAGACATTATTTGCCTAATTAAACTGTATTGGTGCCACTATTTGCTTAGTAAATGAAGTCTCATTGGAATGCTATAGCTGGAGCCTCGGAGCAGCTGACAATAAACCAACTTTATTGTCACATCACATGACACGATTACAGGTTTAATAGAGTGGCTGTTTTTTTGCGAGCAATTTCTCAATATTGAAGTTACAGGAAAAACAGGGAAAGAAAGAATAGAGAAGAAAAGATCAGGGACACAGAATATAGCTGATCTACAAGCTCACAATGTGTCGTGATGCCACATGATGTGAGATCTGCTATATTTATAGCAGGAAATCGCCCAGCCCTATAGCAATAACACTACGGATTTAAAAGAAGGAAGTTGACTATGGGCCTACGTGTTTAATAGCTCTGTAGATAGTAAAGTCTGTTCCTCATTTGCAACTGTAAAATCTGGTTATTAATCTACCTTGAGTGTACAAATATATAGTGTACACATCAACATTAAATCCACATTAAATCCACTTATTAAACCAATATTAGTTATTTGGTGAGATTAATGGTAGGTTTGTGCAATTGTTTTGCAGATAACTTAAAATTTCAATGATTCCCAAATTTTTAATGCAAAACAACTTTCATAGGTTTTCACTCACTCACTCACTCACTCACTCTGGGACTATGATCCTCACAAAGACATTATGTTGCAGCATGTATAGAACTGTATGTAGTATGTGCAGGACCTGTAGTCTGTAGTTTGAGCAGGTCACAGAAGAGAATAGCTTTAGCCAAGCCACTTACCATGTGACCAGCTCATCTCTTATCTCTGGAGAATCTGGATGTTTAACAGACCTCCCTGTACTGACAGACCTCACTGAGGGTACAGACAGACCCTCCCTCTGTCAGAGAGGGTCTGTGGAGGAGGTTTTTGTGTGGTAGTAAATAGGCCAATAAAACGGGTCAGTGTTGAACAGACGTGGCCGTGAGCCCACGGGCCGGCTCACCAGCGCATGCAGTGGAGTCCTGTCCCAGTAACCTAAACCTGAGCTCCCTGCAGTGACCTGCTGCCTGTCTGCTTGCCTCCCAAGACATAGTTGAAGCATCAGTTTTGTCCTGTCGCTGCAACTACAGTACATAGTCTGGACTTTGTCTGAGCCTTGAGCTGCTGGCTCAGGAAAGGTGAGGTTGGTTACTGGATCGGAGCAGGGAGGAAATAGCCTCATCATTTCCCTCTTGTGTCTCCAATCCCTGTGGTCTCAGTAAAGCTCTGCCACCATGCAGCCTTCTCAGACAATCTGGGTCAGGCCCTGTCGCTACTGATTAAAAAGGGGATTTTTTTTGTAGTACAGTAGGGGGAGGGGGAGGAGCGTGTGGATGGCAGAGGGGGGAGGAGGTAGATCATAAACACAACACAACATCAAGCCGTTGCCACAGAGATGCTGTTAGTGGCGACGCTTTGTTCCACTATTGGATTGAGATGCTCAGTTCTTCTCCACTGACGCCTGCCGGTTTCCCGCTGGCTGGCCCAGCGCCCGCTGCAGAGGATGCAGCTGTCAGTGTGGCCTTCTGTAGAGAGTCATGGCACCAGTGCTGGACAGTAACTCAAGTACATTTACTCAAGTTTGGTACTTAACCCCTAATAGCAGCTTTTCAGTGCCTTCAGCAAGCTCTATTTGTGAATTTAATTCATAATTTCAATGCCAATAGAAAGATCTGTGATATAGGTAAGGTAATTTTATTTATAGAGCGCCTTTCAAAACAGTTGTTACAAGGTGCTGTACAATAAAGTAAAAGGAATAAAATAAGAACATTTCAATCAAAAGTAAACCAACAATGAAATAAGAAACAGAGCAGCAAAGACAGTACCTAGAAATAGATAAGATAAAACAATACATAGAAATCACTGGAGCAAGCCAAAATGTTTGCGGTACAAATGCGTTTTCAGTAGTTTCTTAAAGGTGTAGTGAAACGGAAATGGTGAACAACATGAAAATGGTGTTTCAACATGAAACACCGGTCTGAAGTTTCTGAACCAATCAGAGCGTCGCATCCCTTCAGGCGATGGGACGGTAGCTAGGGACGGTAGCTATGCTATGCGCAACAGCGTGGTATGTGTTTGTTTATAAATCAGATCGTCGGCCAGCACAACCAGTTTACTGTTATGTGGCTTATTTCTACCCTATAATGTTTTCAGATACATATTTTAGCGTGTTGATTGAGTTGAAACCGAGTAATACACTGTCTGGATGTTATCTTGAATGGAAATAAAAACGGAGTATTCTGTAATCAGTAGCAGCTGTGTTGGACGGATGCGCAAATATGGGGAATTAAACGGGTGAGCTTCATTGTTATTGGCTTTTATCGATGTGTATCTCTACACGTCATCACGCAGCACGTTTTCGTTTTAATAAATAAATAATACAATCGTTTTTTATGGACCTTTGATATAAAAACACACAGAAATGAGAATTTTCACATTTTTTTGGCATCCATTGTTAGGTATGCCCATATGATGACGACGGATATGGTCTAAAAGTGTGAAAAACTTCTTTTTCATTTCACTGCGCCTTTAAAGATCTCAACAGACACAACATCTCTCATTTTAAGGCGGCAAGTATATAGTATTAGACACCCAGTCCTGATGGTGGCGGTAACTTCATCATGCCGATTTTAACCGAATTCCGAATCTGACCGTCAATAATTTCCGGTTCAACGGGTGTCAACATCCACTAGCTTTCTTCACTGTGTGTTACAGTGATCTGTCCCTGATTCCGTGCGATCATTGTTTTTGTTATATCTAAGTCAAATTAAGCTCTAATCAAGCCCTGAATCTCGCATTTTGAGCAGCTATGCACATACAAGACCACGTGCGTTTTAGCAAAAAATGCTAAAACATGCTAATACATTTAAAAAGAATCCCCCGATTATAGGGATATTAGGGATTTAGAAATCACAGTGGGCTGAGCTTCCCGGCCCTGCCCATTTATAACGGACTGGAAGGCTCAAGCAGGAGAGCTAGCTCATTTCCTAGACATGACCTTTGCCCCTAGCATGCAGTGGCTGCTCTTTCTTTTCTCTCCTCAGAGTTTAAGCTGACCTTGAGCAAGGTCTTTCCTGAAAATCTACAGGTTCACTCGTGGCTTTACCGCAAATCCCCAGCCTCAGTGATTGACTGGGTTGCTCTGTACGTCCCTAGGATTACCCAGTAGTAGCATGTTCAGCACTTTATCCCTGTATCAATGCTGACTTGGAGTGGATAACACTGCCTAATTAAATGGACTTGGATCAATAGGTAGCCAGTCATTATTACAAATGATGTGTTGTTGGATTCAGTGGACTTTATTTACTCAATGTCCAGACACAAGTGACCCCCCCACTAGGTGAGGTCTCTCACCTTACTATCAGCACTGGAATGCATTCCATTATTATCTGAATATGCAGTACATCACCATATTTAGATTATGTCATTTTGAAATGCAACTCAGATGTTATTTAGTATCTTCTGTAAGTATATCTAGGTAAAATGTGCTAATTGGAAAGCAGCGCACATCTCTGCACATCCACACATCTCTGGCGCCGCTAGAGAATCCTAAAGATGTCCAAATATGGAGTTCTTTCCGAGATTGTTAATTTACTAAATGTAAAAGTAATCTCTTCCCGGCCTTATGTGTCATGTGTGTCATAGGCTTTCTGATTACATTTCCTGAATGTCCAACGCAACCATCAAGCCCCTATGCTCATCGTTTCTCTTCCTCAGCAAGCATACAGCATATTTAATGTGCTGTGCTGTAATTGGCGGCAGCAGACGTAACATCGTATATGCAATTTGCTTCATTATCTACGTGTGCGTCTCCCCTGATCACGGAGGAAGGGGCACACATGCAGGCCTGGCATCTCCATCCTGGTAATTGGGCCAGGACACCTGCTGGAAGGAGCTGTTAACAGCTGCTGTCAATGAGCCCTGAACCCCTCCGTGCTTCTCTTCTTCAATAGGGCAGCTGTGGGCACTCAAACTGAGAGCAGTGCAAATGGCCTGCTGGATGTGACCCTGGCCATTTCTTCCTTCCTGCCAACCAAAAAGCTCTGAGAGTGTGAAAATGAACCCAAAATGTCCCAGACGGGGTCCATTTTCACACACTCAGAGAGTCAGAGTTAAATCAACACTTTACATTGTACCCCCTCCTCTTCTCCATCAGTTTCTATCATCTTTCTTCTTGCTCTCCCTCTTCTTCACTTGCTGACCTCATGCTGACAGAGACGGCAGTCTGGCACAGTGAGAATCCAGGAATCCAGTGAGTTTCCAGGTCCACATCACTGAAAACATGCATGCCCAGTCTGTTTATGCAATCTCATGGCATGGAAAGGCTATCATTACTATTGTTAATGGGAGTTGAAGCTAGCATTAGTGTAATAATTGAAAATCGCTAGCTGTGCAGAGGAAAATATCGCTTAATTTGCCAGCAGGGACTCGCTCTGGCAGCATTGTCTTACAGAGTTTAAAAGCCCGTAATCATTATAATGGTATGGCATCTACTGAATTGTGTTACTAAAATATAGTTATTAAACGTTTCGGCGGGATAGCCGAAATGTTTGTCCCTGTTCAAAAATAAAATAAGTGTTTTCAGTGTGTGCGACCCACTACCGTTATTTTGATATGTTTTGAACGGGTAGTTTGAAGCAAATATTTAGTTTGAACATTCATATATTTTAATTTTATGTTGAAAATAAGACCAGATACTGTTAGACATTGTTATTAGGATCAAAAAGAGATCACCATTAAGCCAAACTACTTCTAAGATATACGTTTATGACGTTTTTTCACCCCTATCTCCTACCTAGAATAGTACGATTCTGTTGACAAGAGTTTAAACAGACTCAAAGATTATGTTACTATCTGGGTTAAGTAGCCTAATGTCATTGACCGGCTCAACAGAAATAGAAGATGAACAAGACGAAAATGCTTACCACAAACACAGACAACAGACTGACCATGTCTGTACTTACACAACATACGCTCATTGTGGTCAGAGGAGCTCTCCAGTAGGTCCGGTGGTTGAGAAAAGCACCGCTAGAACTAGCTATGTCATTCAAGTGTAGAATGGTTCCATTCTGAAACTGGCACTTATGGATGTGTGTGTGTGTGTGTGTGTGTGTGTGTGTGTGTGTGTGTGTGTGTGTGTGTGTGTGTGTGTGTGTGTGTGTGTGTGTGTGTGTGTGTGTGTGTGTGTGTGTGTGTGTGTGTGTGTGACTGCGTGCATGCATTCGTGCACTTACTGTATGTCAGTACACTGTAATTTCTTTCCCATATACAGCCTCACACAATGTTGTCTCACTGCCGTGGAGTCAAATTAGCATGCAGTACATAAAGCATAGATACAGTACTGCTGTGCTGAATGACAAAAACAAATGCCTGAAGGCTCACTTTTGTGCCAAAGAAATCAGCAGCCAACCCGTTAGAAAAAACACACGTCAGAGATATTGTCATTGATTGAATACTTTATTAACACACAACACAAGACAAGTAGGCCTACTGTACAATTTAACAACTTATAAAAGGAACACAAAAGACATTGTTTTTCTTCCATTGTGGTTCTGTGTAGTATGTACTCATTTCACCATACAATACAATACCAGACAGTAAGACGCCCTGCGGATGTGTGCACGCGACCTCGCCCTTGTACCATCACCAATACCAGAAGCAGGTATATTTACAGAAAAAGATTGTGCAGTGTCAGTGGGGATGTTGCAAGAATTCCCATGTTGAAGGCTTTTCAGCATTGTTCAGGCTGCATTTGGGTCTCAAATTGGTCTTCAGGAGTCAGGACTTAATATCCACATAGTTTTTTTGCAGGTGATCAGATTGGATTTGTGTAGACATACACAAATCATTGGTCGCTTTGGTAAAGACGTAATGACTTAGGCGTGAGCCACGTGACTGATATCATTTTTATTTATTTGCCGAGAAATGCTGATGTGATGCATTGTGAGCTTGTAGATTGACTATTTTGGTGAGTGACACCATTGTACTGTATGATGAAGTACAATATATATCAGGTTTCAATGTCCTAGTGTCCAGTTTGAGACACATCTTCAGAAATCAGATTTGAATAGCCAACCACCTTGGAATGTGGCTCAAATTTGAATAAACAAGCACAAATTGATTACCGGTAAATCAATTAATTATTAGCTACAACTGCCTCTGTGTCAGTTTCAACCATAGAGTATAAAGAAGGATAGAGACCGATCTGGAGCATTTTGAAGCACCCGGAAGACTTCCGGAAGTATAATTATAACTCAATGGCTCGAGCGAGCGTAAGTTGAGCCTTGCCTAGCCCCGGACCTCAATTTTGAGGTACGGGCTTACGCACGTGACGTCATGAACGTCCGTCCACTTCCATTAAAGTGCTGCAATTCTACATTTCGCCAGTAATTCCACTTTTCGCCAATAGGTAGTGGCATCTTCAACATTGGATAGCCTTACTGGGGGCTTGGTTTCAACGCAGTAGTTTAGGTAGGAACCAAAATTCTCTAAGGCGGAACTATTGTGTTCTGAGTTGTTCGTTTCCGCCCGGACATATTTGCGGTGGGCACATACATCAGCCAATGAGAAAACCATCTGGACTACAGGACTAGAGGTCTTTTCACTATTGGACTAGCTTGCACATTGATTATAGATATAGATTATAGATGCTATTGCATAGCAGCTGGTAAAAAACTGTTTCCATATGGTTTTCTGCTTCAGACTTGATAAAAACTAATCTGATTGAAAATCTGGATAAGCCAGTCTGAACTAGCCTGACTGGTGGTAAAGGTGTTGGACTTGACAGCACAGAAATAGGAATAGGCTTGCTGGTGACTAGTGTTGAGTGTTTTTTTCTTAACTATTTCTTACATCACAAACATCCTACTTTATATCACTGCCATCATGTCTGCCGTCATAATATGACTGATATGACATGATATGAATACTGTATGATATGATGTGATTGCCTCATTTGGATAGATGTGAGTTATGAGGTGACAGACGGATGAAACCGATACTTCACTTGAAGCAGCAGTATATGCCCTTGTTCCCAGAAAATGAAACTTCAACAGAGTCAGCCTGTTCAGTGTTTGCAGGACGAGTCTTGGCAGAGTTACAACACAAAGTGGAACGTTTGTGCACAGTCATTTCCCTGTTTACTTGGACTCGGGTTATCAGGTTGGCATCCTGGCCTTGTTTTGTACATATTACGACGCTTCGGATCTAGATGCAGCTGTTCTATCCTCCTCAATCTAATTTGTGGACAGAATTACAATTAATGCAGATACGTTTTTTTTGGTAAGGATTTATTACCATGGCAACATTGAAATCTTCCAACGAGTCCCACTCGATAGGTTTCTTCTCTCCCCCCACCCTGCCGCAGTGTCTTAAAGCTGCAATCTGCAACTTTCATGTCCTGACCCGGATTCAAAAACCGGGTCCATTGTACGAGCACCGACATTTCTACTGTGGCGCGCTGTGAGCTTGTATATCTGCTATTGAATAGCCAACGCAAAAGTCTAAAATGAAACGGATGCTTTCCTGGTTTTAATGGGTTAAAGAAATATGCTAACCAAATCTGTATATGGGAGAGTATGCTATTACAATATAACCAGTACAACTGTAGTAGTTGTCGACGGTCTCGTTACCTCACCTAAGCAGGCGTCCAAATGTATTGGCTCAATGGTAGATATCGGTTTAAAATATAATAATATATCTTATGGACTACAGTTATAAATGGCTGTACCTAATTAAACCCCCCAAAAAGACCCTCCTTCACGCCTCACCACCAATCTAACAACATACACACCATCTGAACAACCACGCATTGGCGCATGCACACTGAACAAATACGTGTGTGCAGACTTTAATTATGGGTAGTTTGTTGTAAAACATTTAAATAACCTATAAGGTTATTTAAATGTTTTACACTTCATACTTTACTAGCCTACATAGTACATATTACTACATAGTACCTTTATAACCGTATTACTTATTATACCTTGTTTTTATAATGTTTGACTATTGCACAGTCTTATGCCACCAACAGTTCAATGCATATGAACAAAACCACTTGATTCTCTTGATATGATGCTTAAACCACCTTCACCAACGGCAGACGCTGTTCTTCCAGTTAGGGTCATGACCACTTATAGGCTTAACTCCTCCCAGTAGCCACTGCAGAGCTCAGCGTGTCAAGGTGACAGAAACAGAGCTGCTGTGAAGAGGTATTAGACAAGGAACCGATGTATGCCAGCCAGCCAGGTTAGTCTGTACTGTAGGGCCAGCTGCAGCCTGGCTGACAGATCAACAGTAACCCAGTACTTAGGCATGGGGTCAAAATGCTAATGGTTTTAGTCGTGTTGTTAAGCTCTACGTCTTTTTGTATTACAACCATATGGCATCAGTGAAGCAATAGAAACAGTTGTAGCTTTGGGACCATACAAGAACAAAAGTCAGCTGTAACTTGGGTCAATTACATTTTGTTTATAGAATGCGACTTGTAGGCCTGTTTTAAGTTTTTGATGATTTGATGCAGGCGGAAGTTAAAGAAGGATGATCCTGGTATAATGGCATTTGAAAGAGAGTTGAGCGCCTACTTTAAGCTTTGGCTTGTTATTTAGGTCATGGCTGTGTACCACCAACAAGGTTACTATAGGATAGAACAAGTGGGCCCTACCTATTAGGGTAAAAAGACTTGCCTACTTAAGTGTTACCATGGTAGAATACTGCATCCTCTTAATAGTATACTTCAAGAAACAGACATTTAATGTCACACAGTCCCTGCAAAGTGCATTTTTGCTTGACAAGTGTCAGTAGAAATGTTAGTACAAAGAAAGTAATGTTAATTACCAACATTGAACATTCCTGAAATTAAAGGTGGGTTAAGTGATTTTCTTTAAATAGGTTAAATAGCTCTATGTTCAACTTCTCGTACCCATTGAGTGTTTTTTCAGTAACAGTACATGTCTCTCCAACTCTTTATTAAACAGAAAATGCATTTCCAGGTCAGGATACCAATTTGATCCAATCAGCATAGAGACGGAATACAGATTAAACATGTGAAGTTGGAAGTGATGACACAAAGAAACGAGCAAAAACTAGATAAAGTGCCTTTCTGTGCACAGGTCTCCACCAGGGCAGGTCAGGTTGTGGCCTCCTGGGGGCGCTATAATAGGCCAATGTGAAAAGGGTGCCATTTCTTCTTACGCCTTGGATGGCAATTGGATGATTTGAGGCATTTTATTCTAAAATGTGTTTTGCAAAAATCCAACTGTTGGTGGCGCTATAACAGGCCAATGTGAAAAGTGTGGGATATATTCCTCAGCCTAGTAGAAAAGTCTGTGAAAGATTTCATGTAAATTGCATGCTGCAATCTGGTAATATCAATTAAGCTGATAAATAGGTTCTCTCTCTTGATTGGCTGAAATGATATGTCACCTACCTGAATTGAGCTGGGGAGACTCCTGTAACTGAACAAACGCTCTATAGCAGCAGTACCCAAACGTTTTTGGCTGTGCACCCCCTGTTACACCCAACGCTAAGTCTTGTTGCATTTGGCCGAAAGATTTATATTTTTTATATGATTATAGCAAATAATCACAGATTGTCACTGCACTGAGAGACATGCAGCTGCTGTATACTACCACAGCGGCTCTATACTCTATACAACAGTGGTTTACCGGATTTTCCGTTTGTGCTAAATATTAACACCATAAAACGCATGTCACGCCTTTAATGGGATAATTTCACTTTGGGTAATTTCCTTGTCTACTCAGGCTTTTGTGAACACTCCTGACAGTTTTTAAGTTGTTCGATTCAGTATCTAGATATTTGATATTCATTTTATCAGACACGCCCCCTTCCTATACAAACCTATTGTAACTTCAAACTCTATTTTAACCCATTAAACCTGAGAACAGATTCTACAAATATCTTCTACATCCTGACAGTTTTCTGAAAAACCTATGTTTCTATGTCAGTGGTTCTCAAACTATTTCATGTCAAGGAGCACCAGAATTAGTATTTGGCCGCGACCCCCATCTGAAAATATGTTGTCCCAGGGAGGCAGGGACCCCCCAGAACCAAAGATTTGAGTTAAAAACGTTCGTTCTGAAAGATATTCAAAGATTTGCGCCACATTTTCAAAAAATAGCAGATCTACAAGCTTGTAGTGCGGCACCGAGTGCCACGCTATGATCTTGTAGATCTGCTATTTTTTTAATAGCTAAAGTATAACATAATGCTTAAAACACCCAAAGAGGTTCCCATTGCCCCCCTCACGTATTGGGCAGTATGAGTCACCACCAAAACCAAGGATGGGTGTTTTCGATGAATCTAACATCCGAGGTGAAAATCCTGAGTAGATGATGAAATGACCCCATTGAAATACCTAGTGAATTATCCCATTAAGTATGAAGAGTGTTTATTTTACAGGGGAATGTTTGTTCCAAGGGTTACGGGTGTTTCAATTGATACTGAGAGCCACTGTGGTAAGTTTAGGCTTTAACAGGACCCTGTCTAATGCTGTTAGTAGTGACTTGTGGATCACTGCGTGCGGATTTGGCACGCCCTAATCCTCTCTTAAAGGGTGTGCCTCATCAAGATAGACTTTACTTTAGACTTCCTCAGCCCCACTCTGTGGTATATTACATTGTTTGATCCTGTTGGCCAGTGTGAACTTCATGAACAACAACTCCTTACCACCACCACTATGATTCTACCATTTCCTTTTTTTGCTTTATTTCGTTTTTATAGATGTTTAAAGAATTGTATCTAATTTAATCTCTGTAAGGAAGCTCTTCCAATTTACAATTACAATTTACAATGTAGGCATAATCCAGAGCGATTTACAGTAAGCAAGAAAAACACATGGTAATACATCAAATACATATAAATAGTCATAGAGAATCATAAGCAAGCTAAGAACCTAACATCCGTCTAACAGTAGAATATCTGTACAATGAAACTATGAGTATACACTATAGAGTGCTATGTCTACATAAAAGGCTATCTAAATTACATACTTTGCATACGCCTGTAAGTGTTTGAACAGTGAGAATAGCAGACGGCAGAGTCACAATTCCACTAGTGTGACTCAGAAGAGGAAGTGCTACCTCTGATGTCTTTTGGAGAGAGGCCTCTGACAAGAGCCGTTATAGTGACTAACGGAAAATGAATGTCACAGAATGTGAGGTTGGCTTCACATGTGTTTTTTTATCCCACGATTTTGTAACCCAGTTTTCTTTTCACCCAGTGCCAATTATCTAATGTAATCCTGGGCGCTACACTTCCTCTGCCAACCTGGGGGGGCAGCGGACTGACCTCATGCCTCCTTCTATGCATGAGGAGTCCAAGCTGCTTCTTTTCACCTGACAGAGGGGAATTTCTCCGGCCGGACATAGCGCGTGGAAGGGACACGTTATTCCGACCAGTTCCTTTCCCCTCCATCAGGCGCCCCGGCTGGCCAGGGGGAGGTAGTTTTAGAGACCAGGATTACGGCATGTTTTTGTGAGGGTATCTACCCTAGGGGACACGGGGAGAACATGCAAACTCCACACAGAAAGGCCCTATCGCCAACCCCCGCCTCGGGTATGGGCACTGATGACGCGGAGGAGGGAACACGCCGCCAGTGCCCACAGCGTCCCCAGCGGGAATCGAACCCAGGACCTTCTAGCTGTGAGGCGACAGCACTACCAACTGTGCCACCGTGCCCCTTGGCTTCACATGAACAGCGTCCAAAGCAGAGAGAATATTGCTTATATCTTTTTATTTAATTTTATTACCAGTAGCTTTTTTTAATCAGTCAAATGTGGCTGGTTGGTTAATAATATATTATTCTGTGATGTGACGAACGAGAAATATATTTATATATATATATATATATATATATATATAGCACTAGGCCACATGATATGCATATTGGCCACACATGACTGTCCATATGGATTATAATTTTTGATGACCATGTGTTATGTCATCTCATGCTCTAAAATCATCTTGCTAATGAATAACCTGCTCAGGAGTTATTGAGTGTACTGTGAACTGTACATCCGCTAAGATCGTCAAAAATAGAAATCAATTTTAGTATAAAACCGGTGCAAACGGCAGCATCTTGTGAATTATGTAACATCAGGCAGATGCTGAGATTTATTGATGCCGGTGCTCCAACAGTCATTGTGCTGACTTTGAGAAACTCTGTTTAAGCAGCAGATAGGAAGACATGTTGACCTGCTACATATAGGCTGAAATAAGGTAGCCCAACCAGGCGAAGATGAGAGACGAGATTCTAGTACTTTAAATCAGTGTTTGATTAGATCCAGCTCCAAGCAGTACGGGTGAATGATCTTGTATTTTAAATGGATGTTTGATTAGATCCAGCTCCAAGCAGCACGGGTGGAGCATGCGTCCTGCAGTTGCCAGTTTTTACACGTCACTAAAGGCAAACATTTACAGTTACTACAGTAGGTCTACACAGCAATGAAAGTAGCAAGGATTCAATCAATACCATGATGAAAAGCTATTTTTCTGAAAACAGACACGTGTGTGTGTACGCACGCACACACACAGTCACACACACACACACACACACACACACACGCACGCATATTGCACAGCACAAAGTTTAGCAATACTCATGCCTTTGTCGTTGCGTCGTTACAACAGCATCCAATGAAGATAGGTCGACAGTGTCTGAATACACAAATCTGATTATGAATTATGATCACTCGGAAATAACAGTGTGAACATTCAGTTTGGAGAAACAAATGGGATTAGCTTGCTGTTTGAACAAAGCCATTGAGTGCTATGGTTAGTTGCATGATGGACTCTTGACCTTAAGCGTTCCCTGCGTCAAGGTCATGTCTAATTCTTTACGCAACTGTCAGTGTGAGTGATAGTGGTTTTCAGCGTCCTCCTTGGGGCGTATGTGGAGCAGCCTGTACCGAGTTTGACATTTCTCTTCTTGCCTTTTTAGGGCTTCTTTTCCTTTGGATCCTTCTCTTCAGACTTTGTGATGTCAAAGTCTTTAGTCTGTATGATTTAGACTGACTGGTGAGGGACAGATAGGTTGTTGGGGCACGGCTTACTTTAGAAGAGGAAGGGGAGGCTTTGTTTGAAAGACTCTTAGGATTCATGGCCCACAGCTTGTTCTAGTCAGCCTCTGGGTGTTTATGGTTGGGGAATGTCACATGTCTTAGTGTCCACACATTTGATTTACATTTCCGCCATCGTTTTACAGTTTGCATCCAAGGTAACTGTGACTGTATGTGCACAAATGCAGGTCCATTCACCGTAAAATCCAGAGTCATCATGTGTACAAATTACTAGTTAAATGAACATTCAGGCTTTTCCAGTGTTCCAACACCCCTAGCCCTCTTATTCTGTGCTGCTCGGAAAAAATGAACATGACAGCGTCTAGTTTGAGGGCAGAAACGTTATTGTTCATCGGCAGCGCAATTGATGGGTTCCGAAGTTTGACGCACTGTAGCGGAATCAGTCCAGCTGGTGTGAAAGAACTAAAAAGGTGCATCTAATTCAAATTAAGTAGGGCCCGGGATTCCTGTTGGCTGCATTGGCTGAGCCAGACCATATGCTCCTTGTCTGAGCACAAGGACCTGGGTTCAAATCCAATCCCTGTCTTGTCTTGCATGTCTTTCATCTCTCTCTCTCTCTCTCTCTCTCTCTCTCTCTCTCTCTCTCTGCTCTTGTTTTCTGTCAGTCTGCACTGACCTATATAAAGTAAAGCAACCCCCGGTAAACAAATACATGTTACCAGGTTACGAATATTTGGCTCTTCAAAATAAGGGTTGCAAGCGGAAAACCTTGGCAATGCGTGATAAATAGGTTAATAAATCCTGGCGGATTATTCATAGTGTATTTTTTATGTTTGAGTCCTGGAGAGACACCAAATGTATCTTTCGGGTCTCAGGCAGCTGAATAGGTTTGGGAACCACTGTGCTTGCGGAATGGCCATGGGGTCACCAATATCAGTAGGGGTCATCCTCTCGGGAGCATGATGGCAATCTAACCAGTACTAGTAGTTTTCAAGATGATGTTCAATTTAAGAGACTTTGAACCAACAGATGAAAGCAATCGAAATTATCGAATGTATTCATATGAATACAGATGATATTTGACATGAATGCAATCATATTTATTGATATGAATTGAATATATATGATATTTGAGAGCCGTCTGATCGCAGGGATAAAAATGCCAGTTGTTTCTGACCAAAATCCATTCACAGTAAGCTGCAAGTAAGGCTAAAAATTGGTAATTGGCCACAGCTTGTGGATGAGCCACAAAGTTGAGTCTGAAACTGGCCGCCTTCATTGTGAAAGTGGCACGAGCTGTTGTTTGGTCTCCCACGTTGTGTCCCCATGCTCTTGTTTAGCACAGAGGATTACGGAGCGAACTTGAACAGGATTAAGGGGAACAAGGAATTCCCTTCGCACACTCACTGTGTGCTGTGTCCCTGCAGGTCTCACTGACCTGCAGGAAATGACCTGAAGCTACATCTCCCGTGCAGTTGCCTCAAGCATTTCACCGCATAGACTAGCCTACTGCGTGCCGTCAGCTCACGATTGTAATGAATTGACAAATGCTCATCTGAAGAAATGCAATGTTGTAACCATGAGCTTTTAAAATGTCCATTAAGGCTGTGTGTGGTCACTTGATTCTGCGTGGAGACCGGCAGGCGTTTTGACATGGGGTTTCACTGGGCTCCAGAAGCTTCTCAGGAGAGATCTTAAGAACAGAATGGCCCAGCAGTCACACGTTTTATGGAGTGTGTTATGGTTTAATCTTTACATTGTGCTTTGCTGGGGCCATTATCAGAGTCACCATAAAATGAAGCTGCCTTTAAGTGGTCCCCGGATCCAGAATGAACACTACCATAGTGAAAATGCTATCCTTGTGTTAAGATTAAAGGTGCACTGTTGAACAGCCTCCTTTTATAACTGCTAAACCGTACATTTTCCAAAATCTTGAAGAAGACCCACTTTTGCTACAGATGCTGAGCCGGCACAAAGTTCATCACTCTCATCTTTGCATTGTCCCAAGGGTGAATATGACTGTAACTTATTTTAAGGGTTGTACGTGTATTCGGAAATGTTGTATCCAACTTATATTCAATTCAGTTAAAGAGAATACACACTAAGAATACATTGCATACTGTAGGTCAGCATATTTCACTGTACAGTATATCAAGCTCTAATAGTAATTATTTTTATTTTATTTTATTTATTCATTTTTGCCTACAGTTACAAGTGAAGATAGACAGGAAAGAGGGAGAGAGAGAAGGGGAGAGACATGCAGCAAAGGTCTTCATGCTAACGTGCTGTCAGGCCAGAGCCTATTTGTGGCATGCGCCTGGACCACTACAAGAAAAATGCCATAGACCACCAGTGGACCGTGGGCCACTGTTTGAGAAACAGTGGTATAGGTCACAGGATGAACCTGTGGGTTAATTAATATCTGGGAATCACATGGCTTATGGACAGCAGCTAGCAGGGCCTGTTCCGCTGCACACTAAATAAATTAGTCGGAGACAAAAACACTGTTATTGAATTATATCTGACATGCTCCACAGAGGGCATAATTCACAGGATACTAAAAGGGTTGGGTGAAATACAACAGCAACAAATTGGTTTGTTTTGTACTTAGTCTATAATGGGGCTGCTGGAAGGGAGAGGGGATTTTAGAGGTGCTTTGGGATGTGGGTGCATTACAAATCACTATGTGTGAATGCTGACATTTTCTCCTTCACAGAGATCAAGTTTGCTCAACAGTAGATTCCTGTTATATTTTAGCTTATTACTGTCAAGAAAAACATGAATTATATATATATTATATATTTATACAAATGTCATCCTTTATATCAAGGAGCAAAGAGCAAATCCATATTCCATCCCAGTCATTCAGCTGAAATTAGATTAAGAGAGCAAAAAATAACTTTGGCTCATGTTGCGTATCTGAGATGGATGGGAAATAGAAGGCTGTAATAAAGCTAACCATGCTTGTCAGTGGGGGCCACAGGAAAAGGAAGCATACCAAATCACTTCTCCTTCATGACTGCATGCCATTCATCACCTTGCCCTGTAATTTAGTTTTACCTGTGCGACTCGCAGATATGGAAGGGTCTTAGGAAACAGTCACAGCCCCCGGCTGGGTCGCCTGAGTGAGGGGTATGATGTTGCGAGACCCGAAACCCCGTTGACCTCAGGATACATCACTGAGGATACGTCCCAGGTGCATCCATGCGATGTTTTTTGTTATAGTTCTTCTATTTATAGTGACTCATAGGAATGGTTAGACTATGTGACAACCAGGTATAGTCTGGTGACCACCGGAGAGACGGGTGACAGCCGGAATGTAGACGGCAACCGGGTGAGCAGTATGGGTTAGCGCCCCAGCCTGTGTCCTCCGTGAGGAGGAAGCCCAACAACCCTCGGTGAGGCCTTTAGGAGGGCCATGCAAGCAGCAAGTGGAACCGCAGTACCATGACCCTGCGGAACCATTGCCCACCACTCCTGAATGAACTGTCTGGTGCTGGGACTCTGGTGCAACGCACAGGTCCACGCTCTGGTGAGAGCAGGAGTGGACCTGGTGAGACGTAGGAGGGGCCCGGGCAGGAGACAACCCACAGAGCCTAGTCCCTCCATGTGCCAGAAGTGTACCTCCAAGCCCTGGCAGAGTAGTTCTGGAGTAGTTCCAACGGATTGTGTGCCCCTGGTTTTTCCATAGTGGGACTGATTGAGGGTAGCTACTGGGACGTAAGTCGGGACTTGATCACTCCCGGCTGGGTCGCCTGAGTGAGGGGTATGATGTTGCGAGACCCGAAACCCCGTTGACCTCAGGATACATCACTGAGGATACTGTACGTCCCAGGTGCATCCATGCAATGTTTTTTGTTATAAGATGGCCTAACTACTGAGACAAAATTGAGAGGGGGAAATTAGCAGCTTATTTGTGTTGTTTCAGTGGAGAAACATTGTTTCTTGCTAGGAAATTATGTAATTTATTCTCTCAGGGCAGCAGATTGAGTAACCCCAGAGGAAAGAGAAGATGGGAACATTTGGATCATTAGTGTTGTTGAGCCAGCCAGTATTTTAGCCAGGATCTTCTTCCTAATACAAATTATAAAATCAGCACAAAGCAGACTTTTTGTAATCTCGTCACCCGTGTCAGGTTTTGTGATGTCATACATACATACAATTTGATCTTTTCCTATTTCATAAATGATATAAAGTCCTGCAGCCAGGACGTGTTTGAAAGGGGTGAGCAATTATTCCATAGGAAGATAATCTATCGACTGTAATTAAAGAGGCAAAGGCGATTACAACATTTTTTTAGTAGTCATTCTAACTTCCTCCTCAGCAGCACCAAAGATAGTGATCTGAAGTCATGGATCCAGAGTGTAAATCTTCGACAATCTAGCTTTACTAAAATGCATCCTATTAAATACTTTGAATTTAATTATGCTAATCCTTGCACAGGAGCACACCACGTTACTTTTGAATAGCTCTGTTATTTCTCTCGAAGAAATATGAGTTTTTTCAGCAAATTATTGAACTCATTTATCATACATTTTCATCACTGAAGATTAGATGAAACGGCCATCCATTTCTTGCCCAGATACTGACAAATAAAAATCACACTCTCACACTCTCACACTGTACAGTGTTATCACCAAGGAGACAGTGTTTCTACAAGTAGTCGAGGGCAGAGAGAGAGCTTGGTGGAAATATCTTATCAGTGTAGACTGAGCATTAACTGTCATCTGTTTGATTTCACTAACTGAGTTTCCTATTCAAGGTTTCCTGTGGTGAAACCAATTGCACCGTTGTTGCTAAGGAATCGTTTCTAAGGAAACATATTGCAACCGAGACCACACAGCCCCAATTTGATGCACCACAGGCCAGTTCAGTTAGTCAAATGGAAACCATTTGAAAAATCTGTGAAGCTACAGCTGGGTTTATCGGTTGCGCCCTTGCACCACACCTCACTGTGTGTATGTAAAGGTGGGGCTGTTTGTGAGTCTGGAACTTTGGATGGGCTCGCTAGACTCTCTAGCACCTAGCCCATCAAACAAAACTAAGCTCAAAATAGCCACACTTTAGCTGCTAGAGTGTGGCTATTTTGAGCTTAGTTTTGGTTGTTGTTTTTTTAAATTGTTTTGGGCTGCTTAAAGCTGTCTAAACCCTGACTTTGACATCAAAGGGTAAATCAGTGGTGGCCCTGTAAGTGCCTCTTTTTGAGATATACAGTTCTTGTCCCCACACGTCTCAAGATTTGCCATTGACAATGACAGGAGAAATTAGGTAACATTCCGCCAAATATAACATAAATTAAACATCAAAACAGTAAACGCCATTGACAATGAAGGAAAGATTTACGCCATATGTAGACGAGCAAATTGGCTAACCAATCTCAGGCAACAGGCATTCTGATTGGCCAGTATGAGATGATGCATGATGTATGATGATAAGAGCGCCCCTCACTTCACATAGGTGTGATTTGTTTGTGTTACAAAACCCTTTCAACCAGCAAAGGCAAGAGGAAAAGAAGCTGAAATACAAATGCAATACTACTTCTGTATTTGCCAATAAACTAGTAAGGTTTTCTGTGGTGGCTGTGTCAACATCTGCACAGTAAATTCCACAGTGTCAGTGTTAACATTTTTGGTTCATCTGGTTATATTTGTTAAAGGAACACTCATGACTTAACTGTGTGTGTATGATGCTTGTGGACTTACTTTCTATAGGCAGAGGTAAACAATAATATTCCCAACATGAAAACCTTTTGCTGGCTCTGCATTTTATGTGAATGGGGTAAGGATAAGCCATGTTGGGGCAAGTAGCAACTAATCAGATAATGTGCTCTCACTTAATGAAACATTTCATAATTTCTGGCCTGAGGTATACTAAGCTATTGTGCAATTGAGGCTATATCTTCCAGTGAACTTTGATTTCAAAATGATATGTGTGATCAGCCTGGGAAGTGGACCATGCATGCTTCTCAGCACTAACTCAGATAGCGTAGAATAGCTTTCAGCTGAACCGCCGTTGTTCTAGTGAATGCTGAATGTTAGTCACTTTTTCCATGCACACTCTTCCCATGCACCCTCTTTAATTGGCTGCTCCGAGCATTTGAATAAACATCTGTCAAGCCTACCAGAGGCACCTCGTTGTAAGCAGTGATGTTCAGGCCAGCATGCAGCCGGCAAAGGGCCTAGAGTGGGTGGCTGTCAGGCGTCAGCATGGCTGCTGTGCTGTACTCTCCATTGGGAACTACCCATAGATCCGAAGTCCCGTTAGTCCGAACATGCACTGCTCCCGTGCTTGCGGTTAGGTTTAGGTTTGCTCCCGTGCTTGCGGGGGAACTACCCATAGATCCGAAGTCCCGTTAGTCCGAACATGCACTGCTCCCGTGCTTGCGGTTAGGTTTAGGTTTGCTCCCGTGCTTGCGGTTAGGTTTAGGTTAGGGTTAGAGATAGGGATAGTAATTTCGGAACAATGAACCTTCTGACTAATGACACGTCACCACACGGCACCCTCTCCATTAGCCTCTACCCCAACTGCAGAGCACATGGGATGGGGAACGAACAGGCCAGAGTGACGTTGCTTTCAGAATCTGTGAATCGCCACAGTTAGTCAGCAACACAGAAGGACACGCCTTCTCAAGGTCACACCTTCTCGTGTTGTCAAAATAATATTTCTCAAAACTCAAACAATTTGATTGGCGATTTGTTCGAAATTACATTTTCCATTCCCTAGGCTACCTGCACATGGACAGGAAATTAGGGACGCACGATATGAAGATTTTGACAGATTCTTTCCACTGGCATATCCTGGTTTATGCATATGCTTTTGCTGTCGCTCTATGAAATACAGTGCTCCTTCACACCACAGAGGTGAGTTGGCTCTTCAGTTGGCGTTACATTTACCGGTACTCCCTCCTTGCATGACTGTAGCTGAACAGTCATTGCAAATGATCCAATTCATTGGCGTTCCACACAGACATATGGGGATACCGTTTTATATCTGTCAGATACCCATAATGCAATATATGGTGCACACTTCCTTACTGGAAATTATATGAGTTTACACTATGCTCCACGATTCAGGGAACAGGAATAGTCCAATGTTAAACTCGGTAATACCAGAGATCATTGGATATTTAGCCAGGGAGAGAATTTTTCCCAAATAAAGCTTTGTGTCTTCATTATCTGTGTGTCTGTCCAACGTCTTTGCCAGACTGTCACTGTCTGGCAGCACTCTAATTAGGATTTGGGAATGTGCTACATTTCTGTTCCAGCTGCAATGGAGAAGGTACAGACAAGGCAACTGGTTGTGTTGTCAGCTTGCACTTAGTGAATCTATTTATATAATGGACTTCTAATGGTGTTACTATACTTACTGTGACTGTGATCTGATGTATGATAGAAGATAGGTGAGCCACGCGATCGTAACTGGCACCAACATACTTGTTTGTGAGATTCCTTGTCTGTGCTTGCTGTCATGCCTCATAAAAGTTGCTCAATTTGCCTTAGTGCTCCTTAAGAAATCACACACAGACAGTTGTGAACAAAAGGTGCCTCCCAGTGGCTGAGTAAGGCATTGCAGTAGAAACATGGCATCTATTTGCTTACCCATTATAATGCCTGTTACAAAGTTTGTTACGTTGTGTTGAAATTGCTAATGCTATTTCTCATGGCCATATGTTAAGCTGAACAGTTTTAAGTTATTATGGTGTTTTTAACTGAAGTACTGAATCCATCTTTTTGTTTCTGTTATACAGGAATTCTCTTTTCTACTCTGGTGTTCGGGCCGGCATGCGGCTTCATCTTGGGATCCCTCTGCACCAAGTTCTATGTGGACGCTATCTTCATTGATACCAGTGAGTCACTGCGTTAACATTCTTTGTCATCACTGACTCATCAAGGTCAAAGTTACTTTATTTTGTCTCCCTTGGGAGAGATTTGTCTTGGACACACGGACCAGCAGCATACATACACGATACAATACATTTATAGATTAATAGATTTCAATAACGGCAACAATAAGGCACACAATGTCACATATCCTTTAGATGAGGCCAATACATCACCCTCCGGCATAAATACAATAATAAAATAGAAAGGTGCAATTCTGGGAAATTGAAAGTGTGGTTGCACTGACACGAGTTGTGATATAGTGTGTGAAGCATGACCAAAAGCTTTACTTCTCTGCTGTGAAAAAATTGTGTGTTGCCTATAGCAACCACACTAATAAAACACCCTAAACTAAACCAACATACATAGTGCAACAAGAGAAACACCTTAGCACCACCTCAAAACTCTGTGTGTGTGTGTGTGTGTGTGTGTGTGTGTGTGTGTGTGTGTGTGTGTGTGTGTGTGTGTGTGTGTGTGTGCGTGCGTGCGTGTGTGTTCTGTATGTTTTGTGACATTTGTGCCTCCCCACAGGTAAGCTGGACATCACCCCCGATGACCCCCGGTGGATCGGGGCCTGGTGGCTAGGTTTTCTCCTGTGCGGTGCCTTACTTTTCTTCTCGGCGATCCTCATGTTTGGCTTCCCCCAGTCCCTGCCGTTAGGGGATCGGGAGGGCGGGCCAGAAAGTGAGCAGGCTATGCTTCCTCCAATCCTAAGTCCAGACAGCGAGACGCCCAAACCCAGCAACGGGGTGGTGCGCAGCCATGAGCCGACCAACAGCCCCACCTGCTTTCAGCAGCTTAGAGGTGAGAGGGCAGGACTCCTTCACTGATATTTTAAACTTGATTTAGTGAAAATTGAGTAATCCTCAAATAAACAGTAGAAGTTTAATCAGCTGTTGTTCCATGAATGGATGAAAGAAAGAAATAATATAATATAATAGTTGTATCCTCTCGTTTGTTCATCCAGTCCTGGACCTTCAGTAATCATTTTTGGAACGATTTGTAATTAGGTGCTTGTACCAAAACAGCAGCAAGGATAGCTTTCAATGTAATCTACCTAATCACCTACACAGCAAAATCCACCCTTACCGGCAGTACGTGTTTATGTTACACTCCTAGATTTATGTTCATAGAGCACCGAAGTCCTGACGTAACTCGCTCATCCCGACGATTCCCCTGGTTCGCGGAAGTAATTTCTCTATGGAGAATAACATGGGGTGATCTTAATATCGTCTACTATAAGCGTTGTGGTCCAAAAATAAACAAGCTGTCTCGGCGTTATTGTTAGGGAGGTGTCTCTGTATCGTTTGCAACAGTCAGTCACTCATATATGATACAGTCTGCTTCTAGCGAAAATCTAACTAATTCAGCAGCAGTAACATTAGCGTTTTCTCTCAGTCAGTTGATTCTTCATATCCATATGAGTGAAGCGGCCGGGGTGACATGTATATTTTTCAAACACAGTTGTTATATGAGGCGATCTCAAATCGCCTCAATGGGGATTTCAATGCAACTAAACAAATACATGAACCTGGGGACTGACGCCCTCTACTGAAAGTGACGTCAGACTTCGGTGCTCTATACTGAGGATTTATCTATTTAGAGATCAGGCTTGCCAGTCTCTAGCTCCTCAAATAACACCCCACTTTTACCCTTCTTCCAGTGATCCCCAAAGTGACCAAGCACCTACTCTCCAACCCAGTCTTCACTTGCATCATCCTGGCTGCCTGCATGGAGATCGGTGTGGTGGCTGGCTTCGCCGCATTTCTGGGGAAATACCTGGAGCAACAGTTCAACCTCACCACCAGCTCTGCAAATCAGCTCTTAGGTTTGTATAGAACATGCTTCTCAACGTAGGGCCGGGTGACCACCCTTACAGGTTTGTACACTCCCAGCATTAGATTGATACTGAGGTTTTGGGATCCCAGAGATAAAACCTGGTATCAAATAGGGATCCGTGGCCTAATGCATATGAAACTTGGGGTCCTTGAAATTACAAGGTTTAGAATCACTGAACTAAACTATACTGGAACCCCTACATAACAACCCCAATAAAAACGAATAAGACTCATAATTAGAAACCCGTAAAATATCCATTTGGACCCTCTGTGGTCACTGAGAACCGGTGGTATAGAACACACTCACACGGAGTCATGCAATGTCCGCCACCTTTACCCATCTCTGTTCCTGTCTGATAATTAAAACAGTGCCTTGGCCCCACTCTCTGCAGGTATGACAGCCATTCCATGTGCGTGTCTGGGGATCTTCATGGGTGGTCTTCTGGTGAAGAAGCTGAACCTGTCCGCCCTGGGAGCCATCCGCATGGCAATGCTTGTCAACCTTATCTCCACCGCCTGCTACGTCTCGTTCCTCTTCCTGGGCTGCGACACAGGTCCCGTCGCCGGGGTGACCGTTAAATATAGCAAGAATGAGTAAGAACACTGATGATCATTGAGTATTGTTTCTATTTAGGCTTAATGTTCAGGGCGAGCATGTTCTTGTCTGCACAGATAACTACGGTTGGTCCCGATGAGCTTGAAGTGTAGATGACTGCTGCCTTCTGCTGCAACAGAAGACTATTTGTTGATAGCACAATTATTCTACTTTCATGGTTCAAAGCTGGACTGGCTGCTGTAGGGTTGCAGCTGCAGAATCACACTTAAACTGACAAGCATTGACAAGCATTTGGTAAAAGAGACCTACAGTAGCAGAAGATTCCATGATAAATGTATGCATAGCTTCAGTGATTTTATTCAGTTTGATGTTGCAATGTTACTGTAATTGTAATGTATAAGGCTTTGCTTTTTCTGGGTTTTTTTTTGCTGTCAATGTAAATATATGTCAAAGCTAGTTGAGATCATTATAATTTGACTTGGTTTGGTTGTGAAATCACAGGTTTAAACCCACTTCATGAGCTCTTTTAAAAGGCATATTCATTCTTATTTATTCACTGCTGGCGGTATGTGCATGACAAACATCTCAATTTACTCTGCCTTTGTCCAGGACGCTGCAGGTGGGCCAGAAACCGGCAGCTCAGTGCATCAGCCATTGTAATTGCTTTACATCCTCCATCAGTCCTGTGTGCGGTTCCAACGGTGTCACCTACCTGTCTGCCTGCTTCGCCGGCTGCACCACTACGGTGTACCCAAGGGGGACATCAAACATCTCTCAGGTCATTATCCTGGCACGCTCTCCTTCAAATGTCCCGAAATAGTCACAGGCGGCAGTTTACCTCACACTAGGCAGGTTGGAAATGGCGTCTCCTGGATACGGTTATCCATTTGTTGTGCCGTGACGGTCAAGTGTTACTTTAGACCTCAGGAAGCTGGATGGTTAATGACTCCCCCCATGATGCAGTGCTGGCCTTATACTGATTTATTTAGGCTTCAATAAGATTTATTTGTCACTCTGTCATACAATATTGTTTCCAGTGAAATATATGGCATGCTCCACCAGACCAACATATATAAGAAAAACTCAAACTAAATGATTTAATAAAAGAAAGGTATATGGGTGGAAATTGTGTAATAAAGTGTATCAAGTGTGTAAATGTGTAATATATCCCATCCATAACACCTGCTTAATTCAAAGTTAAAACGCACTAGAGGTACTGTGTTAGTCAGTTTGGCTGTCTGTTATCTTGTACTGGGTAGCCAAGTATTGCTGTGGTTCCTTGAGACCAGATGCTGACTGTGCATTAATCCTCTCTATATTCAAATCACATGCAGGGAGCTGTGAGCTCAGCTCTGTAGTGTAAATCATTACCGTTACCTCCGACTCCCTCCTGCAGTCAGACCAGTAACCTTTTCAGAGATATAATAATGCACCATTCGTTGCCACGGTGCTCTTAATAAGTGCTGCTTTTCAACAAAATATTTGCCCAAATGCTTAAATGGGGAACAAATTAACTCACAGTGTTACTTTAACTCTGAGATGGACCTTTGCACATTTAACCAAATGGAAATGTAACAGTCTATTTGGTTACATGTGTACACTCTGATTTACAAATATATTAATAAATGAACACTGAGGGTTTTACTGTGTCACTTATTGTCGCTTTGTGCCAACGTCCTCTCTCTTCTCAGAACCTGACAGGGTGCTCGTGTATATTGAGCGATGGCGAGACTGCCACTGGCACTGCGGCCCCGGGGAAATGCCCCAGCCCCGGCTGCCAGGAGGCATTCCTTATCTTTCTGTGTGTGATCTGTGCCTGCAGCATGATCGGCGCCATGGCCCAGACTCCCTCTGTCATCATACTAATCAGGTAACACCAGCCCCTCACACTTCTCACTACACCAAGCATGAGTTTGTGTGCATATTTGCATTCCTTTGCATACATATATTTTTGTTTGCAAATGTGCCTGTATAATACTGTAGGTGTGTGTTCACATGGAAGTCTCATTAAGATGTCTCTCCTCTCTTAAAGGACTGTGAGCCCTGAGTTAAAGTCCTATGCTCTTGGGGTGTTGTTTCTCTTGCTCAGACTCCTTGGTAAGACTTTTTATTTATGTATTTTTTTATATTTAATCAAACATTATGTCATTATAGATTGTTTTTAGATTTCTACAGATTTGTATGTGTGTTTCTAGCTGGTCTTCCATTATGTGTTCTTGTCAAGAATGGTGTGAATAGTGGGATACATGGTGGCTCAGCCAATTAGTGCACAGATCATAATATGCCCCTTGGAGCCGCATGGACCTTTTTGCTAACAAACAGCAAGTCTGACAAAATTACAGTATATCGCACAATCGTTTTAGAAAACGGAGAAAATGGTTAGCCTATCTGATCAGTGATGGTTGATGTGTTCAGTCAATCACGCTGATAAGACTTTCCATTTTGCAGGGTTCATTCCCCCTCCCCTGATCTTCGGTGCCGGGATCGACTCTACATGCCTTTTCTGGAGTTCGGAGTGTGGCGATAGGGGTGCTTGCTTGCTGTACGACAACGTTGCTTACAGACATCTGTATGTGAGCCTTGCCATTATTTTGAAGGGCGTCGCCTTCCTCCTTTACGCCACCACCTGGTATTGCTTACGCAGGAACTATAGAAAGTACATCAAAAGTCATGAGGGCCACATGACGCCAACTGAATTCTACCCCTCCCTCACGGACATGGACGGTCCCAAAGTAGTGGACAGGACAAAGTTTATATATAACTTAGAGGACCATGAGCTTTGTGAGAATATGGAGTCTGTTTTATAGTGTTTATGACAAGAGAAGGACAAAGTACAATATCCAAATTCTCTTGAAGGAATATCTTCTGAAATTATTCTTTATTTTGAAAGGATAAAAAATGGTTTTGATAAAGGTAAATCTATTTAAAGGCGCATTCAGGTCTTGGGAGACTGTTGCTGCTCTCTGCTTCACATCCTTGGTAACTTTAGAAAGGGTCCACTTTAATTGTTAACTTATCAGCCAGATGTTGTCCAGTGCCAGTGAATTCCTGTGGTGATTTGGTGGTAGAAAAATGAGATAAATCTGTCTGGCTCAGTCCTAATTCAAGTCCTTGTTGATTATTAGAGGGTTGATACATTGCTACAACTATAGTTGCCATATTCTTTCTAGGGCTGTCATGATTCCAGTTGAATGGCAGGCTCCTTTCACTTACTGTAGAGCACTGTGCATTCTGTCTTGTCCTTTCAGAGACGAGACTGTAATAAAGTAGGTGGTTTTTCATTTGTCCATACATAAAGGTTGCCAAGTGTTTACAAACTCCAAAGGTCATTCTTTAATACATGTCAGTGAAACAGAAAGCTATTGTTTTGGAGCTGTTACAAAGAGGAGAAATGCTATTAAAGCTACAATCCGGGACTTATTTGAAAGCATAAAACGCTCTTTTAATCAACATGTATGGTAATGTTAATACAATATAACTATCACATCTGCAGTGGTTGGAACTTGGAGGTGGTCTCCCTACTTGTCCATTGAGACATTTCGACCCTGGTGTCAGCTAGTACACCTACTGGTTGACCAATAAAGTTGTTGCAGACGGCGCACTGGAATGCGACACTAGATGCTCCGTCATCTTTATTGTAGTTGTTCGGACATCATTGCAATTGCCTCTCTTCATCGGGAGAAGGAGACAACTGACATAAAACTTACGGATTTTAGCTTTAATGGGCCTATATTAGATGCTTTTATTGTCAGAAAATCAAATCTAATAATAGTAAATGAGATGGTGTTTTAGGTCATTGTGCACTGTTTGATTTTTGTTTTCTCTTGCTGGATCATAGACACTGTTTTTGATACTGCTTAGACTACACAAGTCTATCTTTTATAGGTGCAAAAGAACTTGTGCAATTCATATCTAATACTATACAGTCTTTATCGTTAGACTTGTTGTCAGACTTCAGGTTGATTTTTCATCACAGCGGTTTTCTTGCATTTCTATGTTTGTTTTTTTGTCTTTTCACCTGCAGAGTTGATTCAACCTAATATGTCTTAATGAGGGATTGTCCAAATAAGATTGTTATTTATATTCTTTTGACTTTTGCACCTAGTGGAAAAAGCAAGAATGTTGAGTTGTGTTGAGTGTGTTGACATTCAAGTAAAACAGGTTTGGAGTAATATATTTTGTTTTGTTAGCCTCAGAATGTTAATTAGATTGTATTTGAGAGGACAATATAAAAATACAGTATATAATATAATTATATGAAAATGTTTTCTGATAATGTCAAAGATGATTTGGGACAATTCATAGCAGTGAATTAGTATGTTGTATTATTACAAGAAATCATTTGTTGCTTCAAGCTAGGCCTGAAAAACCTTGAATGGAAGCTACAAAAAGGTACATGAGGCAATGTGTTTGCAATGGCAGTAAAGATAAACTATGTCAATATCCTATGAACTTATTACTGGATATGAGCTCTTTAATGCTTCTTGGCATATACAGTATGAATTATGTTACCGGTCTCTCTACAGTTACAGTTTTGACATTGTCCCTTTTCTTACACTTTTTGTATGGCAACATATCATTTATTTTACTCTGGAAATAAATTATTTTTCAGAAAATAAACTGCCTTTTGGAATTGTTATTTAAGTTAATTTTCAGAGACCATAATATCACATAATGTGAAATTATGAACCGTTTGTATACCCCGCTCTGCTATTAGAATATTGTAATGAAAGTGGCTCTTTGCAGTCTTAGAGACACAATATATCATAATTACATGGGGGTTTGTTCTCAAACTCCCTGCATAGTAGGCTTAAATCATGCTGCCTCTAAAGTTTTAATTTGCTTCTCATTGCTCATTTCCCCCAATTGCCTCCAGGACTTCCCTCCTTTCCTCATCCACTGATAATACAATACGTTGTGACAGATTGGCCAGAGGAAATAATAGGGTAAGCACCATTGATTTATCATTCTTTGATTTGCACAGCAGCCTAAGAGCCTCATATCTGATTACTACATATGTAGATAATGTAGTGGAAAGTAAGGTAAACTGTTTTACAAGCTATACAAAAAGAAGATGTTAGATATAACTTCAAGTAAACATAGGCCCTATTTTATACTTTGGCTGTTTGAAAATAGACAATCTACACATCGTGGCGTGAGCTTGCCTATTTTAAGTATTTTTGTAACGTTTTGAACATTTCTGAAAAACATTAACATTTGGACAGTGGGGGAAAGGATGCCAGATTTAACCAAATTAACATGTGGTTAAATCAAAATATGAATTTATTCGAAGGTCTGTCTGTCTACAGCAGGAGACAAAACACTCATTTGCATTTTCCGTTCCGTTGTTTGTTCCATATAGATTATGAAGCTCTCCTTGATGTTTAGTTGACTAAACACTCGTTTCCCTGTACATCCAGGGATAAACGGCTAAATGTGCTGTTGGAGATGACAAAATACAGTTTTGAGAGACCCTATATGGTAGCAGCGGGTAGCTCATCCCATAAGTCATCAATATTGTATGTGTTCACAATACTGCAGACAAGACCTATTGCGTTCAATAGCAAGCTCATATCTACAGGTATTCATGTACATATTTTTAAAGCTGTCATATTGTCTCCTTAGGGCAATGGTTCTTGCAGGCAGTAATTTTAGTCACCAGTTAAATTAGAGCAGTGATGAAAAGTAAGAAATAACATTTTAACCAGTCTCCTAAATTATCTTTGAAACATAATTTTGAAAGGTCACTCTAGAGTCTAGACTTTACCATTACCAGCGAGGGACTATTGGCCACCACCAAGGCCCCTCCAGGTAGCCCCCTTAATGCATGAAATACTCCCTTTATGAAATGTTGGTGGAAAAACGTCACCCAATGGTAAGGGCCAAGTTTGCAAGCAGAAGCAGGTTTGTTTTATTTACTCACTTATGTGTGAATTTGCATTCATAATATTAAATAGCAACTTACGAATTATTTGAGAAAACATACAGTCCAAAGAACTGCATGTAGGGGGAAAATTTTACTTTCATAGGTGTTGATAAATGCAAAATTGATGGATATGCAGTATTTTATTTCACCAATTTTAGTTTCTAGTTTGACTCAGTTTCTTCTACTTTCACAAAACAATTCACTGTTTCTTCTACTTTCACAAAACAATGTAAATAGGCCATGTATTGAGGAAAACACAATGCATGGGCTATTTTTTTGAGTGGTGCAACCACTCCTACAACCAGCTTGCAATGTCCTCGTACGTGTTTGTGTGTCTGTGTGTGTGTCTGTGTGTGTGTCTGTCTCGTACTTGTTTGTGTGTCCGTGTGAGCATGAGTATGTGACTTAAAAATAGCAGTAGGGGGCGCCAGAAACAGTGAGAGGGGTAGTGACTCTAATGAGAGAGAGTGAGAGAGGTAGTGACTCTAATGAGAGAGAGAGATAGAGAGAGGGGGGGGGGGGATTGCACCACTCAGTTCACACGTGTGTGATTTTTATACAAAGGGAGCATGTACAGTATATAAATCTTGTACACATTTACCTCCACTCTGATTTGCCTTACACATACTCATACAGTACATATACACTGAGGTGCAACTTCTTTATTTATTGTTATGTGAGTGCCTTAACTGTCTTTTAATCATGTGTACTAGGCTATGTACAAGTACCTGCCTGGTAGTGTAGGACATTTATTGTTATGAGAACAGCTTGCGACTAAGACATAAGGTTCTTCTTTTTTTTTATGTGTATAAACATGGTCTGATGATTTGATCTCTATGGCAGAGAACTACTTGACCACCAAACCTGTGTTTCACTTCTTCTTTAAATACTTCTCATGCAATAAACTTCTATCTTAGAAATAATCTGTCTGTGTCTCTGACTCTATCTCTGTATCTTGATTGAACCTGAATTATTCCACACGACCATTGACCTGGTGGTATTTGTGGAAGCATTGAATGCACACATTTCTCTAAAGACCCATGGTTATACTTTGCCTGTACACAACATTTTAAATGAATCAAAGTTGTGCCTTGGACTGTGACAATTAATGTTCCCATCTAACCTGTGTTTAATGTAAAAGCCTATATGGCCTATATATCCCAGGTTTGTGTAAACAAACACACACAGGTATATTAATTGTGCTAAATCAATATCACACATATATTATGTAAAATAAATATATATCTAAACTAAAACAGAGGCTGCTAACACATTAGTCATTGTTGGTAAATGGAAAATTGTTAAACTAATTAATACTAAATGATTTTTCACAATGGCGTACTTGGCCCATGTAAATTAAAATTACACTATACAATCATGCACTCAGAAAAGGCAAGGTGTGAAAATATCTCCTAAAAGGCAAGGTGTGAAAATATCTCCTACAGTGCAAGTACAAGTCTATAAATGGAAACAGAGAGACTCTTTATCAACATAAATAATAAGCTACAATACATTATACTGGCTGAGCTGGAGTATCACTGACCTCAAGTAAGAATACATTAACATGTACCTGTATCAGGATGCATGTCACACGAAAGCACTACAAATGTAATTATGGCTCTTTTGACAAATGTCCTTGTTCAAAGTCAAACACAAGAAAAGCCAGGCTAGAAATAGAACATGCTACAGACTAGAGTTATTTTTTTCATCAAACAATGTAATTCAATTAATGTATTAATAACATCAAAGTGTTAACAGTGAAATACTAAAAGTAATCCCTGATGAAATACTTTCTTATTTTCTCACACAGATATGTTTTTGAAGTAGAACATGGCACTCTTCAGAGTGTAGGTCTTTTCCAGGCTGGGTGGCTTAGGCCTACCTAGGGCTGTGTCAGTCATTTGCAGCTGGCAGGTTGCCAGGAAGCTGTGGGGGTATAAATAAGTGTTTCTACGATACGAATACAATTTGGGGTTGATTGGACGTTGCCATTATAGTCTCTCAAGCCAGACAGCTATTCCACACTCTTTGAATCTGTAACTACGCCTCCTGAAAACTCCATACAGAAGTTGTATCTGTTCTCCCCAGCGATAAATTCTTACCAAGGCATGGGATGGGGGTTTGTTTGTTTGTTTGTTCAACACATACTTTTACAAATCCATGTAATTAGGCCAGAGTTAGCCAGAAGCAAATTTTCATATGTAGTCCCTGATTTATGTCATCTGTAGGACCACCTTTGTGCAGAGGAGATACATATGTTTTCTACAGAGTGGGAATACTGTCAGTTAGGGTTTGGTAAAAATTGGCTCCCCTTACCTCTATACCTTCTAAGCAAGAGAAGACATGACACTGATTATTGTCTCCACCAGGCCGAAGGCATGGGGAGAGAGTATGTTTTGCACTCCGTCCGCCCGTCGTATGTGTACAGCTAATCTCCGGCACCGTTAAAAGTCAAACCGTCAAAGTTTGCAGGATTTTAAACAAAAAGCCTCAAATCATATTTGTAACTAATTTGGTATGGGGACAAAATCCAGTTTTTGCAACAAACATAGACCTGATATTGTCATGACCGCCTTGTGATCCATGGCTACAAACAGCGACATTTGTTTGCATTTTCCCCCTTTGGCCAGGGGAGATAGGATTTTGGTCATCTAGCACTACTGCTACAAGTTTATCACATGACTCTTGACTCCTGAGATAAT